>NC_083403.1:28628253-28942003 GCF_020745735.1 Hemiscyllium ocellatum
CCTTTAGTGATTAGAATGGATTGCCTTCTGAGTGAAGTAATTTCTTCTCAACTCTTAAAATATGCAACCTCTTAATGTGGAGTCTGGGCATAGACTCTTTCACAAATGTTTCCACACCTACCTTGTCAAGTCTCCTGAGACTCTCTCATATTTCAGTAAGATCTCCTCCCATTCATCTGAACTCCAGTGAATACAGGCCCAACCCTTGCAACCTCTACTTCTGAAACAGACTCTCCATATGTGGGATCAACCTAATGGTTCTTCTCTGAACTGCTCCAAATTTCTTAGAGAAGGGGACTAAAATTGTTCACTGTATTCCAGTTGTGGTATGACTGATGCCTTGTGGGATTTTAGCAAGATCTTCTTAAATTTATACTCTATTCCCTTTGAATGAAGGCCATCTTTCCACTTGCTTTCCTTATTATCTACTGAAGTTGGATGCTAGCTTTTTGTCATTTAGGTACATTGTTGTACCCAAATCCCTGTGCATTGTAGCTTTCTGCATTCTTTCTCCATTTAAATAATGTTCAGCTCCTCTATTCTTCAGTATAAGCTCACATTTTCCCACATTATATTCCATCTCCCAGGTCTTTTGCCCAATCCTTGAATCTGTCCATATCCCTCTGCAGACTGTGTCATCCTTAGCATTTGCCTTCTCATACACTTGCTTTCTCACATATTCTTGTGTCATTTGCACGCTTGGCTATTTTATATTCATGTTCCTCATTCAAGTCATTAATTTATATTGTAAATAATTGTAGTTCCAGCACTGATCCCTGTAGCACTCAGAGGATGGTTATTGTATTTATTTCCTCTCCTCTTTTTGCTCCTGATTATCTAGTATGGTTTTGAATGCTATGAAAGTCTTCTACTGTGAAGGTTGAGGTAGAGTATTTATTTAGCTCCTCTGCCAGTTTCTAGTTCTCCATTGCTATTCCCCTGCCCTTGATTTCTAAGGGGTCTCTGTTAACTTTGCTCTTTCTCTTTTTGTATATTTTAAGACGTTCTCACTGTTCATCTTGGAAGTTTACCCTCAAAACTTATCCTCTCCCTCTCTTTACTTTGGCTGTCTTTACTTTATCTTTCTTAATCCTCTGGCTTACCACTAATCTTTTCTATATTATTTGTTATTTCTTTCAATTTGATGGTATGTTTAAATTCTCTAGTTAACAACGATTGGCTTATCGCCTTTGTAGAATTCCCCTTTTCACGTATCTTTTCTGTCAGCCATGAGCTGTTGTCTTAAACATTTTCTGATCCAAGATCATTATTTATTCCAAACGGTGCTGGCAATGTTATTTCATTGACCTTTTCTTTCTGCTTATTCTTTCTAAATATCCCTGAATGTTTAGTTCCCAGCTTGTAACCTTGTAACCAGGTCTACTAATGGCTATAAGTTCAAATTCATTAACCTGTAAATATGCTGTTAATTCATTTATTTTGGTCTGAATACTACATGCATTAAAGAGGTATGAATTGTGCATTTTTACAATTTCACCCCTTGACCTTGTTTTCTGCTGTTTTTCTATGTTTGTATATTCTGTTCCTTCCTGTCTGACTCTGGGTATGATTATCCAAACCTCTGCCCTGTAAAGTTGTCAAATCCTCTTGCTTTGTAAGCCGAGACTGCCCATCTCCCAACAAATCCCGCCCCCCCCCCCCCTCCCCACCTCTCATCAAGGCGAATGATGATTATTCTTTATTGAAAGTGGGTTGCAGCATAAGAATAGGAAACTCTTGGTGCTATTACGTAGGAGTTTAGTGAGACCATGCCCTGAGTATTGTGCAAGTTTTAGGCTCCTTATATAAGGAATGTTATGTACCTATCTTATTGTGGGAATGCAAAACAAATTTGCTAGATGGTGAGATAGATAACAGACTTGGTCTATTGTAATGATACTATGGCTTTAAGAGGTGTATTTTGGCCTTTTTTTTAATGAAAAAAGGTTAAGGTAGAGGTAGCGAGTGGTCTGCTCAAAGGCAATAAACAGCTTGTGAGGCCTTGGGATTTTTCTTTTAAAATCAGACCAATAGAAAGCAGTCTGAATGGGTGATGTCAAGCTCCCACAGAACCAGGATTTTTAGTTTTGACTTTCTGCTGTTCCAGGGATATTGAAGCTGGATGTGGAAGTTCTTATTCCTCTCTCTGTTTCAGCTAAAAGCTGGGGTTCTGTTCCTGCTGCTAGAATTGCATGGGAGACAATCCTATTTTACTGAATTTGTCTTTGCCAAGGGTGTGTTTATGTGATGTTACTATATATTAGAACAGATAATTATTAGCAAGTAGCTAATATAGATATTATTTTGTTAAGCATTTCAATAGAGTTACAATTAAGTTAATTTTCTTTTGTTTTTAGTTTGCCTGTGTTTTAAGTGTAATGTAAAAGTAGTGTGTTTTGCTTTAAGCTGTGTAGTTTGACCAATCGAATTGTATCTGGAATGCAATGCTTTACACTTACCTTTATAGAAGAAAACGTTAGGGTCTAATCTATATTTTGAGAGGGGTTTGGTCTGGTCCATAACAATATAAGGAGAAATTAAGAGGAATGGGCATATATTTTGTGGAGTTTAGAAGAAAGTTGAACTGATTGAAATGTACAAAATTCTTTGAGGACTTGACCATGCAAATGCTGAGAAACTGGTGAAGATGAATGAAGTAGGAGCAACAGAGACCATTTAACCCATTGAACCTGCTGTACCATTCAATCAAATCATGAGTATGAACAGATCCTATTGTAGCTTCCACTGTAGGTATCCACTTTCACCCTCTAACCTTTGACTCCCGCATGGATCAAAAATCTATTTTAAGTCAGTTTTCAAATATTCAACTGCTACCTGTCCTCAGAGGAAAGATAATTCCAAAGCTTAATGATCTTTGAAAGAGGAAATTCTTCCTCAACTTGATGTTAAACTGTATTAAACTGAATCTCCCTAGTTCTAGATTCACCCACAGGAGTTCTCCCCATGTGCTTAACCTTTCTCCATAAAACAATCCCTTCATCTCGTTAATTAGCCTTTTCTGAACAGTTTCCAATCCTCTATGTAAGAAGACCAAACTGTACACAGTGCTCTAGATGTGGCTTCATCATTATCCTGCTGTAGTACGATTTCCCTGGTTTTATACTATATTTCCCTCATAACAAAAGCTAACATTCCATTTTGTATTCTTAATTACTTGTAGCACCTGCATACTGACTTCTGGTGATTCATGTTCGGAAGGATGTTGTGAAACTTGAAAGATTTACAAGGATGTTGCCAGGTTTGGAGAATTTGAGCTTTAGGGAAAGGCTGACTAGGCTGGGGCTGCTTTCCCTGGAGCATCAGAGACTGAGGGGTGACCTTAAAATCATTAGGGGCATGGATAGGGTAAATGGACAAGGTTTTCTCCCTGGGGTGGGGGGAGTCCAGAACTTGAGGCATGGATTTAGGGTGAGAAGGGAAAGATTTAAAAGGGACCTAAGGGGCAACTTCTTCACACAGATGGTGGGGCACAGAGAGTATGGAATGAGCTGCCAGAGGAAGTGGTGGAGGCTGATACAATTACAACATGTAAAAGGCATCTGGATGGGTATATAAATAGGAAGGGCTTAGAGAGATATTGCCAAGTACTGGCAAACAGGACTACATTTGGTTAGAATATCTGGTCGGCATGGATGAATTGGACCAATGGGTCTGTTTCCGTGCTGTGTATCTTAATGACTTTATGACACTGTGATCCCTCTCTATTATAAGACCATAAGAATATAAGATGCATTAGGTACTCTGGCCCATTGAGTTTACTCCATCATTCAATCACAGCTGATCTGTTTCTCATTCCCATTCTCCTGCCTTCTCTCCATAACCTTTGATACCCTTACTAATCAAGAATTTATCAATATCTAAAATGACTTGGCCTCCACAGCCCTCTGTGGCAACGAGTTCCACAGAATGACCATCTGGCTGAAGAAATTTCTTCTCATCTGCGTTCAAAAGGGTTGTCTCTTCACTCTGAGGCTGTGTCCTCAGGTCCTAGTCTCTCCTACCAATGGAAGCATATTGTCCATGCCCACTGTATCCAGGCTTCTGAGTATTCTTTTAGGTTCAATGAAATCCCCCTTATCATTATAAACTGCACTGAGTTCAGACCCAGAATGATTCTGGGCATGAAGGGTTTATCATATGAGGAGTGATTGAGGAGTCTGGCTTTGTACTTGATAGAGTTTAGAAGGCATTACCATCAACATAGGACACCTAGCACATCCTTCCTTAGACGTGGGGCCCAGTACTCCTCACAGTATTCCAGATGTGGGATATTGCAGGATATTCCAATCTCTTTCAATTTAAGTGATATTCTGATTTCCTACACATCCTGTCAAATTGAGTAACCTTACATTTTTCCACATTATAATCAATCTGCCAATGTTTCCCCTTTTGTTATACATTCAAGTCAAGATCGATAGCCTTTTGTACACTGGGAATGTAGGATTCGTGGATGGGTTGGGAAGTAAGGTTGATGTAGAAATTCGACCATGATCTGATTAAAGAGCAGGAGATTGGGAATTGAAGGGACACAAGGCCTGCACCAGCTCCAATGTTCTTAGTTTCAAATCTAGATTTGTAAGGCATAAAGAAATATCAACAGTATTATAAAATAAGTTACAGTGGCTTTAGAAATACTTAAAAGTTAATCATTAAGCACACACACACACACACACACACACCTATCCAACATGCCACTAGTTTAAAACCCAAAATGAGTCATATTAACATATAAAAATTACACTGTGTCTTTCAGTAGCTGGCTTATTTTTACAGGCAGGGGTCAATCAGTTTGTTGCCTCCACCATTCAGAAGGATTTAATCAGAAGGGTCAAAGAGGGAGCTGGCTGACTAGTCCACTGGCGAAGGGGAGCATTGCCAGTTGTTATGTATGTGCCACTTCCTCTTTCTTGTTTTTTCCCATTTTGCTTAACTACAGTTAAGATTAAATGTTCTGGCAAAGTGCATTGGAGAAATATGTAATCATATGGTGGGGGATGCGTATTAGTGGTGAAACCTCCATCAGCTGACAATGCTGCAGCATGGATAAGTTATAATGGAGCTTCTTGGTCACACATGCAAGTTCTGCAGTATGGCCACAATTTTCGTAACCAACTTCACTGCCACTAATATAAGACTTGAGATCACAAAAGTGGCACAATTTTTTAAAAAAATATTAATATTCACTTATAACCATTGCACATTCCATTAGTTTCACTGCATGCATGCAACATTGCTTACTGATGCCAGTTTAGTCAGAGAGCGAAATATACTGGCACACCTCGTGTTTGACATGCATTCATAGTAATCAGAAGTTAGGCATATTTTCATTATTTGTAGAAAATTGAGTTTCCTTATCTGATCCATGATGCAGATCCTTCCCACTGCATCTTGTCATAACCCTGACCCCATCCTTTGTCTTACCTGAGTCCATCTTCCATCTTCCCCACAGTCCCACTTAAACATGTCATTACCACTGACTTGCTATTGCTGGTCCAAAAACACCATGCAATTTGTCATTCTTCTACTCAGCTTTCATATGGTGTTGAATTAAACACAGAAAATTACTAACCTTACACACAGAGCTGGCTGGTCCATGCCACCTTTAAACAAATGGGAACTGGGTTCCATGCGAGTCTTATATGCCACTGACTTTATCATGAAAATGGGACAGAATTGTGAACAGTAGCAGTTCAAGAAGGCAGCTCACCTCTACTTTCTCAAGGGCAAACAGGGACTGGCAATAAATGATGGCCCAGCCAGTGATGCCCATGTCCCACGATTGAATAAAAGAAATTAAATGGTTTATGTGGTATGAAAAGGTATTTATTGAAAGTAAGACTCTGCCACAGGCTTGAAACATTGCAAACAGGTTGCCAACTTTATCGCTGTAACTCAACTCTCTGACAGGAAAGCAAGAACTCATGTTTTTCCTAATTAGATCATCCTGCATCCCCCAATTCCCCCTCTTGCTGGCTGTATACAATTTTTCCAGAGCTTGATAGTGCTTTACAAAATGGAGTTGTTAACTTAAAAGTCCAAATGGCATCCTATAAATCGCAGCTAGATCTATCTCTGGGATCAGTGTGCAAAGGAAACAGTTCTAAAATGCCTGCCAGTCTGCTGTATACAATCATGCTACCCTGCCATATATAAACCTACAAGATTTAATACTGCTGTGACATCCTGGCATGATGTAGTCTCCAATGGATTTCAGGACTTGAAACAATAGGAGATCATGTACACTGTTGGGAAAATTTCATCGTAATACCAGAGTATGGTGCAGTTGCCTTTGGAATACCTTAATTAGCTGCAGCCATTGATGGGTTGGTAGCAGTTGCTGCTTGGACCTGCTTCCAGGAAAAATATAAAGAGGTGAGAGTAAGCTAGATAAGTCAAACTGACACACTTTGTTCAGAATTCAGATACTTCCTGCCATCAAAGCTGCCTTGATTTGTCTGAGAAAATTGTGTCCTTAATGAAGAGGAGCTTCCCAACTTCATTTACTGATGTAATAACTTGGTAATGGACACTGGATTCTGATGTTCCCATCACTAATCCTTTCTCATAAATTCTGTTTGATCCCAAAATAGTTTGCTACAGTGCTTCATTTTACAAGTGCAATTATAGTTTTTTATAAAGATATAACATTTGATAATCCAGCCTATGATCAGATTTTTGAAATTGCTTTCGAGCTGTTATGTTTTAGTTTCTGTTATGTTAATGTTAAGAAACAAATCTGGTTCCACAAGCCCTTTATTTACCTTAAGATTCATTTTGCGTTGGCAGTTTTGTATTTTACTGATAGTTTAAGATGTTCAGCTGTTGAAAATACACGGTAGCAGTGTCATTAGGAGCAGATATTAACCACCAAAAGCGGACCAAAGTGCTTTACTTATGAATTTGCCAGTCACTCTCTATATATAAAACACGACCAAATAGCCAGATTTCCAATTTTTTAAAGAAAGATTCGTTTGTATATTTAAAGACAGTGAGAAATATACGACATTCTCATCTACATCTTGGTTGAAACTTGTTTCAGTTCATTTGTTTTTGCTATGCAATGACTATAATATTTCTCAGAAAACAGCTGATCCGGTTGCACAAATTCTTTTGACAGGCAGTGAATATTTTTGTGAAGAATCTAAAGTTCATCACTTAACTAATCCACCTCACACATCAGTGGGTTGTTCATACTCCATAGTTCCAGGGTGAAATATACTTCTGCTGTTGCAGGAAATTGACCTGCTGATATCTAATTACAGCACAGAAACATGCCATTCAGCTGAACCAGTCCAGGCCATTTGAAGGTACACCACTGAGAGCTTCCCTGCTATAGAAAATTGAGGAACCTAATTTACAGATTTCCTTTCTTCTTACATAGAGAAGAAGCCACTGAGGCAATCTGAATTATTGCATAACAGTAAATATGTTTGCAATGCATTTCCCAGTACTGTACTTAGTTACGGTAGTGCAAAGGAATGGACTGCTGAATGAACCTAGCAATAAATAACAAATGGATTTTACTTTAATCCTTAGCATAGTGAATAATAACTGATTGATGCTGCCTCAGCGTCCCTGCCCCTGCTAGTATTGTGCCCTGACATTGAAAATATTGTGGATTCTTCTCTCCTGCTGAATATGGAAATACTGTCATATTCCAGTACTACTCCCCAGCTTGAATCTCGGCCTTCAGCAGAAATGTATCGTTTAAAAATTAAAGCTGGGGGAAAAATGTACGTTGTTTAGTTTAAAGCTACTTTTCAACTGAATTTTATTTAATGTGATTATTGATTGATAAATAATTTAAAGTTATTCTAATTGCCACCACTCTTAAAGCTGCAAAAAACATTATTTTCTTGGTTAAGTCTGCAGACAGGGCAAACCTGGGAAACTGATTTTCACTGTAATATTAAACAGTTATGGTGAAGCTAGTTGTATTAACATTGTATTTTTGTTTGTTTGCAGCACTCTGGCACACGTCTGGGTTACCAAAGCAATGTACAGGGTTCTTCCCAATCCCAGAACGCTACAGGATATTCATCTTCAACTCAGCAGAGCTCACAGTATTCACACCAGTCCCACAGGTACTGATCAGCACTGCTGACAGAAAGGACTTCAAAGGAAAGCCTTCAGCAATATTATGGTATATGGTTCCAATGAGAGGAACCTAATGAATATGACTGACGCATGTAAAATTTATTGTATTCAGAAATATAAACTGGCATTATTTAGCAAAAAACATTGTTCATTTAATAATGTTTTGACTGTCTGGAAGTTTTCAAATACCAATGCCACTGAGAAGGTTCCAGTCAAGGCCATTTCTCTGAAGTTGTGTGTAAATATCTTTTAAATAATTTTAACTCAGCACTTGAGTTTCTGTACTAAAAAGCAGGTGAAATTCATTCACTGTTTTTAGAGCACTTTTTGATGCAGTGACAGGGATTCCTGTTGCTTGTCCTAAAATCTAAATATAGGAATTCTATTTTCTCGACATACAGCTTAAAATATTAATCAGTTAACTCTTCAATCACAATATAGTATCACATGGCTCTTTCTAGGTCCTTAAACCTGTACTTGTAATTGGTACTCTTTTTGTTTTGCTACATTTATAAATTGCATTGCACAAACAATTTTGAAAGGTTTCCTTCAATTGCCCTGTTTAAAAGTTTCAGTTATAACAAATGTTAAATGTAAAAGGTTTTAAAAAATGACTGGCAGCAAATTTGAAAATTCATTCTGTTTTCTTCCACAATGCACATGAAACCACGTCTTTACTCTGTGTAACCTGCCTGCTGATTGTAACTCAAAACTCCCAGCACTGAAAACGAACTTTCACTTGTTTGTGCTCCCAGTGTTGAGCTTCCTGTGTCAGGTCGTACACGTAGAATTTGGGTGTGGGGTTGGGGTCAGAAACTCTGATTGATAGCTGCAATGAATTTCTATCCGTGAGCTACCAGCAAAACCTGTGGAAGCTGTGACTCAGTTGCACCAACTACATACCTGAGTTGCTAATATGTGCTTTCATTAAGCAAAGCTCTGGACAAGATTTTAACTAACTAAAGACCCAGCTATTTGCAGAGTTAAAATCAGACCCTCCATGACTGGAGCGATAAATTGTAAATATAATTCCATATTTTTACCACTCTTCTTTTAAAAAAAAAATCAATCTAGTGTTTCTCCCTTATCTTCATAGAAATGTGCCCCGTCTCTTTGGGCTTCCAGTTGGCTAGTTTCTCAGGGAATCTCTAGTTTTCACTATTTTTCAGGTTTATTCTCTATAAAACCCTTATGTTTCACAGAGTTTGTTTCATTTCAAGCAGTACAATAGGGACTTCCAATGCTCCAATTGTCTGTCTGTGTCAGAAGTTAATTCTGTGTCTAGTTTTGGAAGCGAGTCTATAAATTAATCGAAGTATTGGGAAGGCTAAAGCCTAAAGCCATCTTCTAAACATGAGATTAGGTTAAATTTCTACATTTTTTTTTGTTCTTGCATATGTAATTCACAATGTGCACAGAGTAAAATGTTTACTTTTTAGAAGTCTCAGGGCTTCTTACTTTGGGGAGTATTAATTCTCCTTGCAGTTCTAAATTAAATTCACAGAAATATAGTCACTGCATAGATGCCCTTTACTATTGGTTTATTGGAAAGCAGGTGTAGAAAAAGATCAGCATCTATATTTATGTTAATTAAATGCTAATAAGATGTCAGTTTGATGAATTGACAAACTGTCATTTTATCTATTATGTTAGTGCATTATAACATTCAATAATTTCAAAAGTGGAGTCTTCAGACAATAGGTGACTCCTACAGTTCTATTTATGCAACTATAACATCTTGAACTTAATACATGCACAGATTGCATAAATCAGTGTAATCTTTCTATCTCACTCTCGAGATCCATTTGTGAAGCCACAGCTAATGGGCATCATAAACTTGATTTTTGACTCAGTTTAAATACTGACTAAAAATAGGTTCACAATCATGTAACTAAATCTTCTGAAAGGAAACTAGAATAAATGAAAGCCTGACTAGTTCGAGAATTGTATTCAAGAATTGATCATCTTGAAATGGTGTCCTGTCAATGTTAGGGAGTAATTGATCTCAGCATTCTTTATCATTACTTTCAACAACTAGAATTTTACAAGACAAAATATCCTTAAGAGCTTACTTTTACCTCTATAGAAGACAAAATTGACTTCAAGACTGCAGATGATATTTTATCTGATCACAATCCTGTAATTATGTTCATGCATAATTAAGTATTTCAACCATCTTCAACACATACTTAGTTTTATTTAGTTATCCAAATAACACATAGCTGAACTCACTTCAGTGAAAATGATGAACAGTTAATTAACACTTTATATCATCAGCCAGCTATATTATTCTGACCCTTGTTGGTTTCTTAGTATAAAATATATAAAATAATACTAACAAGTCCTCAAAGTCCAGAAAATTGATAATAAAATTAGGTGACTGATGACCCAGTGTTTTATGTAATCTTCAGCTTCTGTGCACCATTATCTGTCTTTGGGATTGTTGATCAGGCCTCAGTCGATGAATCTAATAGTATTACATCCTGGTATTTTTACTGCTTGGGACAAACCTGGATCTTGGTTGAGAATTTGTGCTGTGGAAGCAATGTAATCAACAGTTTTTATTAACTATTTTGTGTTTTTTTTAAGTAAAACATTGTGAAAAGATTTGCTGATCTTTTCAAAATGTAGTTAGAAACAAGTTCACAAATTAGGAAGCTCCATAACCAAATAAAAATGCTTAATTTTTATTAACCACACTTTAAATTATTTAAAAGTGTATTTCACACTGGTTAGGGAACAGTTTCAAGAAGTGCAGACCAGGGGAAATATTATCTAGGTGCAGTTGGCCGAGCCAAACATTGATGTGGAGGTTAAACATTTGTTAGCATGCAACAGTTAGAAAGTCATGAAACATTTAGATTAGATTACTTACAGTGTGGAAACAGGCCCTTCGGCCCAACAAGTCCACACCGACCTGCCAAAGCGCAACCCACCCATACCCACCCGTCGTCATTGTCTACGGGAATAGTACCAGAGGACTGGAGGATAGCGAATGTGGTCCCATTGTTCAAGAAAGGGAGTAGGGATAGCCCTAGTAACTATAGGCCAGTGAGTCTGACTTCAGTGGTGGGCAAAGTCTTAGAGAGAATGGTAAGGGATAAGATTTATGAACATCTGGGTAGGAATAACGTGATCAGGGATAGCCAGCATGGTTTTGTGAAGGGCAGGTCGTGCCTCACAAACCTTATTGAGTTCTTTGAGAAGGTGACTAAGGAAGTGGATGAGGGTAAAGCAGTAGATGTTGTGTATATGGATTTTAGTAAGGCGTTCGATAAGGTTCCCCATGGTAGGCTAATGCTAAAACTTCGGAGGTATGGCATTGAGGATACATTAGAGGTTTGGATTAGGAATTGGCTGACTGGAAGGAGACAGAGGGTAGTAGTTGATGGATTATGTTCATCTTGGAGCGCAGTTACTAGCGGTGTACCACAAGGATCTGTTTTGGGACCATTGCTTTTTGTTATCTTTATAAATGATCTAGAGGAAGGACTTGAAAGCTGGGTAAGCAAGTTTGCGGATGACACAAAAGTCGGTGGAGTTGTGGATAGTGAGGAAGGAAGTGGTAGGTTACAGCGGGATATAGATAAGTTGCAGAGCTGGGCGGAAATGTGGCAAATGGAATTCAATGTAGCTAAGTGCGAAGTCGTTCACTTTGGTAGGAATAACAAGATGATGGATTACTGGGCTAATGGTAGGCTACTTGGTAGTGTGGATGAGCAGAGGGATCTTGGTGTCTATGTACACAGATCTCTGAAAGTTGCCACCCAGGTAAATAGTGCTGTGAGGAAGGCATATGGTGTACTGGGCTTTATTGGCAGAGGAATTGAGTTCCGGAGTCCTGAGGTCATGTTGCAGTTGTATAAGACTCTGGTGAGGCCTCATCTGGAGTATTGTGTGCAGTTTTGGTCGCCATACTATAGGAAGGATGTGGAAGCTTTAGAACGAGTGCAGAGGAGGTTTACCAGGATGTTGCCTGGAATGGTAGGAAAATCTTATGAGGAAAGGCTGAGGCACTTGGGGCTGTTCTCATTGGAGAAGAGAAGGTTTAGGGGAGATCTGATAGAAGTGTATAAGATGATTAGGGGTTTAGATAGGGTAGATACTAAGAACCTTTTACCGCTAATGGAGTCAGGTGTTACTAGGGGACATAGCTTTAAATTAAGGGGTGGTAGGTATAGGACAGATGTTAGGGGTAGATTCTTCACACAGCGGGTTGTGAGTTCATGGAATGCCCTGCCCGTATCAGTGGTGAACTCTCCTTCTTTATGGTCATTTAAGCGGGCATTGGATAGGCATTTGGAAGTTATTGGGCTAGTATAGGTTAGGTAGGATTCGGTCGGCGCAACATCGAGGGCCGAAGGGCCTGTACTGCGCTGTATCCTTCTATGTTCTATGTTCTATTTACCCCTTACCTAACACTACGGGCAATTTAGCATGGCCAATTCACCTGACCCGCACATCTTTGGACTGTGGGAGGAAACCGGAGCACCCGGAGGAAACCCATGCAGACACGGGGAGAACATGCAAACTCCACACAGTCAGTCGCCTGAGGTGGGAATTGAACCCAGGTCCCTGGCGCTGTGAGGCAGCAGTGCTAACCACTGTGCCACCGTGCCGCCCTGTCTGGTGCATTATAATCTATCGTGCAATATTGTGCCTAAATTCTTCACGTTAATTTTGCTAATATCGTCAAATATTTACATTATTCTGCACAGTCTTTCCTGCTTGTAGAATACTCTTTAAAACCAATCGCCACTGTCTCAACAGTGCCTGTAAGTTGTTAAACTCCTGTGGTTCTGAATGATTATTACAACTGGAAATGTTCTCTGTATTTCTCTCCCCAGATACTGAGCTGTTCAGCATTTCCAGTATTTTTCTTTCTTGCTGAATTTTTAGAAGAACACTTTGAAGCAGAAAACCCATTAGTTCCTTCAAATGATCTTAATGTTAGCAAATAGTTTTCAACTTCACCACGTTATTTCCTTTTACTTCTTTTAATCTTTGGGATGTAGGTGATCCTGATGAGGTCAGCGTCTTTTGTCCATTCCCCCTTAAACTGAGTTGCTTGCAATTTCAGAGGTCAGTAAAGGTCAACTACATTTCTGTGTCTGGAGGCAGCTACAGGCCAGATCAGGTAGGAAAAGCAGATTTCCTTCTCAGATGGATTTTGTGACAATCAGTGTTGGTTTCATGGTCATTTCAAGGTGTGAGAATCAAAGCTCACTCACTGCAATAATTTCAGTCTGAGACAAGATCTGAATCAGTAGTGCCCTTTATTTCACACTTGCAAGTGGGTGTGATGTCCACAAGGCAGGGACAAAACACACTGAATTCAACAAATACTTGAAATTTATATAATTTGGTTCCAACATTTTTTTTCTTATTTCATTGTTCCCCTCCCCCCCCCCCCCCCCCCGTTTACATCCTCCACTTCCCTAAGACCGGTACCCATTACTCCTGTTTATCTCTTGTCTTATCCGGCCTTGTCTGTGACAAAAATGCTCATTCCTGTTCTCAAGGCCATTTGACCTCATCCTGCTGTGGGCACATCCTTGCCTTACCATTATCTACTCCCTCCATCTGTGCTGCCTTTCACAACATCTTATCACTAAGCCCTTTTAATTGGGGTTTGTTCCTGTGTTTCTGTAAAAGTGGGAAACAGATGTTTATACCTACTGTTTATACAGGCATATTTAGTTTAACTGCCTGGCTTCACAGCATCTTATCTAGTGCCTGTATTTTTTACCATTGTTGTGCAGTCCTGTTTCTTTCTTGCATACATTCTTAGCTAATACAAAAAAACAATTATGCATTTCCTCCACATAGTTCCCATTCTTGTTGACTCAGCTCCTGGCTGAAACAATTACACACTGATGTGAGTTCATTTTTTTTTATAATCAATTATAATTGCAGAAATAACATTAATTTACCTCTATCCCACAAATGCTAGGTGGTATGATTTCCCCACCCTGTGAATTAGGCGACAGGTCAGACCAGGCATTGCACGGAACATGTGCTTTACAAGATACCCCATATTCAAACTCACCAAAGGGTGAACATCAAATTATATCCCATGTGTGGCTGTAAATATTAGCATTTCTAATGCAACAAGTCACTTTATCACAGGTTGTCCAATCAATTTTATTTTTAGTTCAGCAGCATTCATTTTTTAAAAAAGGCTGCAGATAATTTTGTGCTGGCTATCCATTTTAATATCAGTTTATTTAAAAATATTCAGCTTTCTTAAAATGTACAGTATCCTTCAGGAACATATGCAGTCATGTTCATTAAATTTGTTACTTGGTGGTGCTTAAAGAGTTAACTGATTGCAAACATAGTGGTCCTAATATTGCACTAATAGTGCTAACATTTCAAACTCAATTCTCCAACCCTGCAAAAGCTCCCTTATTGATTGTCTTACAATCACGTAATGTGTGTCATTGAGCATTTCTGCAGTTAGTGTGAAACTACAGTGTAGTTTGAACGTAAGTTCTTTAGATATAATGCCCCTTGGAATATTAGATTTTAACTACAATAAACCATTCAGTGGATCAGAAGAACTGGTAAAACTACAAGCAGGGAAAACAGTCTGACCCTGGATTTTCTCAAGTTTCTTTGTAGCTTGTGCAGTGATTTCAGGAGATCTGCAGAACAATTTGAGAACCAACATCAATGGCTGTTTATATTATTTGACCAGATGTTCTGGTGGTTGACCACTCAGAGATATTCTGTGAAAAAGGTCTGGCTTCCTGTATAAACCTGTCTTTACCAAGCCATTGTGGTAACATGATGTTATTTTTTTTAAAAATACTGTCTCAAGCAGTGAAAGAAATTCTATTAATTTTCATCCCTTAGTTGAATATAAACTCCATGTTTGTTCTTTTACTGTTTCATAAGAGAATAACTATTTTATAAATATCTAGTTCTAACATTTAAAAAGATGAGGTACACAATTTTTTAAAAAAGATTTGGACCATCGCAATGAATAATGATGAGCCTTATCACTACTTGTTTTTGTTTGGAGAAAAAAGCAATACATTTATCAGCATTTAAGATTGATTCCATCCCTTGGATGTTAGTGGTTGGCTTCACCCCATATTGCAAGAAAGCTAAATTAACATTAGAATGAAATATATTGCTTTTTCCATTAGGAAGTGATTACAGTTCATTGTGTTCGGATATATCTGGCTCTGAGCTCCACAACTGGCATCAGCACTGAGGCTGGATAGGAACAGGGTTGGATGTTGGTGTAACTAGGGGACATTCTTTGGTGGGTTGTGACCCTGAAAGCAGTTTACAGTCCAGAAAATAGATATACTCAAAGGCTGCGCTATTACAGAGAGAGTGTAGAAGTAATGTCGGATCAAAGTGGAGCTAAGTTTCATAGAACATAGAACAGTACAGCACAGAACAGGCCCTTCAGCCCCATACTGTTGTGCCAACCATTGATCCTCATGTATGCACCCTCAAATTTCTGTGACCATATGCATGTCCAGCAGTCTCTTAAATGTCCCCAATGACCTTGCTTCCACAACTGCTGCTGGCAACGCATTCCATGCTCTCACAACTCTCTGTGTAAAGAACCCACCTCCGACATCCCCTCTATACTTTCCTCCAACCAGCTTAAAACCCTCGTGTTAGCCATTTTTGCCATAGGAAATAGTTTCTGGCTATCAACTCTATCTATGCTTCTCATTATCTTGTACACCTCAATTAGGTCCCCTCTCCTCCTTTTCTCCAATGAAAAAAGTCCAAGCTCAGTTAACCTCTCTTCATAAGATAAGCCCTTCAGTCCAGGCAGCATCCTGGTAAACCTCCTCTGAACCCTCTCCAAAGCATCCACATCTTTCCTATAATAGGGCGACCAGAACTGAACGCAATATTCCAAGTGCTGTCTAACCAAAGTTTTATAGAGCTGCAACAAGATCTCATGACTCTTAAACTCAATCCCCCTGTTAATGAAAGCCAAAACACCATATGCTTTCTTAACAACCCTGTCCACTTGGGTGGCCATTTTAAGGGATCTGTGAACCTGCACACCAAGATCCCTCTGTTCCTCCACACTGCCAAGAATCCTATCCTTAATCCTGTACTCAGCTTTCAAATTCGACCTTCTAAAATGCATTACCTCGCATTTATCCAGGTTGAACTCCATCTGCCACCTCTCAGCCCATCTCTGCATTCTGTCAATGTCCCACTGCAGCCTACAACAGCCCTCTATACTGTCAACAACACCTCCAACCTTTGTGTCATCTGCAAACTTGCTAAGCCATCCTTCAATCCCCTCATCCAAGTCATTAATAAAAGTTACAAACAGTAGAGGCCCAAGGACAGAGCCCTGTGAAACACCACTCACCGTTGACTTCCAGGCAGAATATTTTCCTTCTACTACCACTCGTTGTCTTCTGTTGGCCAGCTAATCTGTATCCAGACAGCTAAATTTCCCTGTATCCCATTCCTCGTGACCTTCCGAATGAGCCTACCAATGGAAACCTTATCAAATACCTTGCTGAAGTCCATATATACCACTTCCACAGCTCGACCCTCATCAACTTTTCTAGTCACATCCTCAAAGAACTCTATAAGGTTTGTGAGGTATGACCTGCTCCTCACAAAGCCGTGCTGACTGCATTTAATCAAGTCATGCTCTTCCAGATGGTCATAAATCCTATCTCTCAGAATCTTTTCTAACACCTTGCAGACGACAGACGTGAGACTTACTGGCCTGTAATTGCTGGGGATTTCCCTATTTCCTTTCTTGAAGAGAGGAATTACATTTGCCTCTCTCCAGTCCTCGGGTACGACTCCAGTGGAGAGCGAGGATGCAAAGATCTTCACAAGTGGTGAAGCAATTGCATTTCTCGTTTTCCAAAGCAGCCGAGGACAAATCTGGTCTGGGCCTGGCGACTTGTCAATCTTAATGTTTGACAAAATTTTCAGCACAGCAGCTTCCTCTATCTCTATCCATTCCAGCATACACACCCGCTCTTCAAAGGTTTCATTCACTACAAAGTTTGTTTCTTTTGTAAAGACAGAAGCAACAAACTCATTTAGGGCTTCCCCTACCTCCTCAGACTCCACACACAAGTTCCCTATGCTATCCCTGATCGGCCCTACTTTTTGAGAGAATTATAATTATATTGGGTGTGCTGGAGGAAAGCCTGATTTAACTTTGTCCTTGCTCTCTACAGGGGTTGTGGTGACCAGAATGCTGACATCTTGCATTGTGCAACAAATACAAAGCGAGCTGATGTCGCATGAGCAGTTCATGTGTCCTATGTTAAAAAACAAAAAGGCAGGAAGGAATCAGCTGGTTAGATAAAGGGTGTTAGAGAGAAATCACACACCAGGGGATATAGTCTTAAAATTAGAGCTGATGAATCAAGAGTGAAGTCAGAAAGTAGTTTATTCACAAGGAAACCTCGAATTCTCTTCCCTCAAAGGACATAAATTATGAATCACTTAGCATTTCAAGACTGATCAATGGATTCTTGTTAGCTAAGGGTCTCAAAAAATATGGAGCTATGGCAGATAAATAGAATTTAGATGCAGATTAGCCATGATCTAACAATGGTGAAGATTTAAGGGATTGAATGCCATCAAATTGATCTCTAACCCTTTCCTTCAACTCAACACCAGAGAACGGAATTGAAGGTATTATCTTTCATATTGAATTGCAGGTTATTTGAGTTTCCTTAAGTTAACTAGATCAAAACTAAATTAAATTAGACAAACTGACTGGATGAAGATGTAACACTATTATTGAGTACTTGAGTCATCAAACACCAAGCCATTCCAGGTGGACATGAGCAAATATAATTTGGGGATGCCGGTGGTGGACTGAGGTGTACAAAGTTAAAAATCACACAACACTTAATTATGGTCAACAGGTTTATTTGGAAGCACTAGTCTCTCATCTTTTAGAGACTTCACAAACAATCCAGATCTTTTTCAATATATAATTTCAGTTACATCACACTGTAAACGTTTGCTACAAATTCTGTGTCTTATGATCTTATTCTCCACAACTACCTGATGAAGGAGCAGCGCTCTGTAAGCTAGAGCTTCCAGATAAACCTGTTGGACTATAACCTAGTGTTGTGTGATTTTTAACCATGAGCAAATATATTGTTACCTTTTTGACAGCACAGGATCACCATAAGATTAGCTAAAAGCAATACATAAAATGATTGAACATCATTTACTGACAAAAAAGTCATTAGTACAGGCTTCCACATAGTTTATTAATATTATCATCACAGCTTAATGTTAGCTGCATTCCAGTTCGTTGCTAATTTCAAGAATGCATCTTAGAATACTGTAATTAAAGCTTAAAACAGAGAAAGTGACCCTTTTTTTTAATTACTTACAGTGTGGAAACAGGCCCTTCGGTCCAACAAGTCCACACCGACCCGCCGAAGCGCAACCCACCCATACCCTTACATTTACCCCTTACCTAACACTACGGGCAATTTAGCATGGCCAATTCACCTGACCCGCACATCTTTGGACTGTGGGAGGAAACCGGAGCACCCGGAGGAAACCCACGCAGACACGGGGAGAACGTGCAAACTCCACACAGTCGCCTGAGTCGGGAATTGAACCCGGGTCTCAGGCGCTGTGAGGCAGCAGTGCTAACCACTGTGCCAACGTGCCGACCCTTCTTACCTATGATGTAAGAACTTTCTAATTTAATTCCACGCAATCCTGCACTTTCCTTATAATGCTGCAAATTAGTTCTCTTCAAGTAAAAATCCAGTTGTCTTTTGAATCTGACTCCACCCCATTATCAGATACTGTGATCTGATATTAACAGTCCTCTCTGTGAAAAGGAACATACATCTCTTATAGTTCTTTCAGCATTTCACATCCTTTGACTCTGGTTACCAACTACTTCCCAGAAGAAGCAGTGGCTCTCTACCTGCTGTATTGAAAAACACTCACAATCTTCAATATCTCTGCTAGGATTTCCTTTAACTTCTCCTGCTTGAAGCAGAGAAATCACAATTTCATCAATCACTTCATTTAACTGGTGTACTTCAGCCCTGGTAACATCCAAGTAAAAAACCTCTTCCTAAGTTGTGGTGCCCTGCAATGTTGGGTGTTACACAAATCTTCCTGTATGCTTAACATGGTTCTTTGAGTCATCCCAGGGTGCTACATAATGTACTTCCTAAGGTCACTTTCCTGAAAAATCCACAGGGGTTATGTTTGAAGTCTTATTCATTGTAAATGTCAAGGATGGTGATGGGAGCTCTAACTTGAATTTGAGAAGCCATTATGTACAATGCACTTAGTGCAGGTTCAGAGCCAATTAGCATTCAGTGATAACGATCTGAAGGGTGAGTTAACGGTGGTTGGATAAATGAGGTTTAACTGTAATTCCTTTCCTTTGTGTACACTCCCACGAAGAAAGCTACCATCAGACTGATCATCTAGCATTGATATCTGTGATATTTGCCCTCACCCTATTCTGTAAGGAGATAACACTCTCTTAACAAAATTATAAAAGAACCTGTTAGCAATAAAGGGAACCTCTCCACACCAGGTTTTAAGTTGTCTCTAATTGAGATTTCTCATAGTCAAGATGAAAATCAAGAATTTGAAAGCTGTTAGATTGCATTGGATTTCACCCTTAATTGAATTCCCATCTCTTTCTTTCTATTCGCTTGTGGGATAGGGGTGTGTCTGCCTGGGCCAGCATTTACTGCCCATCCCTAGTTGCCCTTGAGAAGGTGGAGGTGAGCTGCCCTCTTGAACTGCTGCAATCCATAAGCTGTAGGTTGCCCCACAATACGCTTAGGGAGGCAATTCCAGGATTTTGATCAGGAACTGCAATATATCTCCAATTCAGGACAGTCAGTGGTTTGGATGGGAACTTGCAGGTGGTGGTGTTCCCATGTATCTGCTGCCCTTATCCTTCTCGATGGAATTGATTGTGGTTTTGGAAGGTGCTATCTAAGGACCTTTGGTGAATTTCTGCTGTGCATCTTGGAGATAGTCCACACTGGAAGGAGTAGCTGCTTATTGGTGTGTGATGCCAATCAAGCAGGCTGCTTTTTCCTGGATGATAACAAGTTTTTTGAGAGCTGTTAGAGCTATTGTTAACTAGATAGGCAGCAGAATATAGAACGCTCAGACTCATCGCAAATATGAGAAGTCTTTAAATAAAGAAATCCTACTCTCTGAGTATGAGAGCAAACTGTCCATATCCAGATACCCTTAGCAGAACTATATTTGCCTTGATAAAGCTGAATCTTTTCAGCCAAGTGGGCTTCTCCCTTGACGTTTTCCTTTGTTTGCAGGATGTGGACAATGCTACCACACCCACATTTATTGCCTGTCTGAATATAGTGGGACCTTCTCCAGAGTATCTGGGACATGGACAGTTTGCTCTCATACTCAGTGAGTAGCATTCCTTTATTTAAAGACTTCTCATGTTCACAATGAGTCTTATCGTTCTATATTCTGCTGCCTATCTAGTTAACAATAGCTCTAACAGCTCTCAAAAAACTTGTTACCATCCAGGAAAAAGCAGCCTGCTTGATTGGCATCACACACCAATAAGCAGCTACTCCTTCCAGTGTGGACTATCTCCACAGCAAAAATTCACCAAAGGTCCTTAGATAGCACCTTCCAAAACCACAACCAATTCCATCGAGAAGGATAAGGACAGCAAAGGATAAGGAATCTTTGTGGACCTCATGGGGATAGTACTCCCATCACCAACCAAGGAAACATTTTTACAGCCTCATTAATATAGTAAAATATATGAAAACACTTGGGAGGATGCCGAGGGACCGTAATTGGCTACCTTAGTTTTATACTTATTTTAGGAATTTTGAAATCCAGCTCATTGTTGGGTAGGTGCAGTGTCCAGCTGCTACAGAGTAGATTGGTTCGAAGAATAATTAACTCTGGTAGCATGTTTTCAGTATTACAGCCAGAATGTGATTAGGACTCCTAACTTTAACTGTGTTCAGTGAATTCAATTTATAAACTGTTAAACAACTTGTAAATAGACTAGATTTGCCTCTGTCACTCTTGCTGCACTCCACCTGAATTGACAATGAGAATATTCATGGAATTATGTCTTTTTGCTCATTATCTTGTTTTTTTTTACCAATTTCAACTGGATCTGCAGTGCAGTGGGCTGTTTACTCTATATAAAGCCTCCTGTTTTTGGTCTTTAATATAATGGTAGCCCAGTGAAATTGATTCCTTAGGTAAGTACCATAATGAGAATTGATAGGATGTATTGCTGAGGTGATGACTTTTATCGTTCTGAATGTGATGTTGATCTTTTGATGAGATATTTCATCAGGAGTTGAAAGATTATCAGGAATATGCAGGAATGTAGAGTTGAAGTTAAAGTAGAGGAGCCATGATCTTATTGAGTGGTGGAGCAGGCTTGAAGCACCAAGGGGCCTCCTGTTGCTCCTTGTCCGTGCGTTAGTATATGTTTGATCAAAAGAGCAACTAGTTACTTGACTGTATATTAAAACTGCAGTTTTATTTACCTTTAATGGTGTACAATTGTACTTTCTGTTTATCTTCTCTGTATCAGAGAAAAACAATCAATATGTGAGAAAAGGATGCATGTTACCAATTATTCATGTATGTTTGTCAAATTGTGTTGATAATAATGTTTCATAATTTGGAGAATTTGTAGCCAGTGTCACCAGCCAACATAATTTGACATTATCTTCCAGTTCAATTGCTGCCATTCTGAGCAGTCCCATTAATATTAATAAATGCACAGTGGGAACACTGACATTCACTCTAATATTGTTCCATGCAGTCAGTTCTGGGATGCTATGTTGGATGTAGCTGTTAGATTGGAGCTGTGAATGCTAGGAGAGTCAGTGAAAATGTTCAAGACTGAGAGCCACAGATGTTTGCTTGGTTAGGGTAACAGTGGATGTGGAGAAAGGACAGGTAAATGGTATTGAGATGCAGCTCAACCTTCACTTAACAAAATGGCTGAACTAGCTTTTAGTAGTTAAATGATGTACTCCTGTTCTGTTGACAGCATGGTCATCACTGCCATCGATAGGTCTTGTACCTACCTGCACAGCACAATACTGCCTGCAAAGTCTCATTTGTTATGTTATATATTCAAGAAGAACACCATGGACACAGTAATAAACATTCATGCTAACTGAGGTATTAGATAATTGCTTGCAGGCATGAAGTCACTGGATTGATCCACTACCCAAATGAGATATGAAGGTCTTTTAATGTAATGGTCTACAGTGCAGAGAAAGGCCTTTCAGCTCATCGCGTTCCATTGTACAGCCTTGCAAGTCTACAGTCTGTCCAATCTCTCTTCTTAACTGAAACTTTCCAGCCCAGACATCATTCCTGGGAAATCTCCTCTGCACACTCTCCAGTACTATCTCCTCCCTCCTGTAATGTGGGTTCCAGAACTGCATACATTACGATGGCTTTGGCTTAACAAAACATTTTGTACAGTTCCAGCATAACCTCACTGCTCTTAAACTCTGTGCCTTGGCTAATGAAGGCAAGTATACTATATGCCTTCTTAACACCCTAACGGACTGGTGTACATATTTACCAAGGTCCCACTGATCCTGCTTTCCAATGTCCGATTGTTCATTGTGTATTCCCTTGTCGTCTTTATCCTGCTGAAGTGTGTCACCTGACATTTATACGGACTGAATTCGATTTGCCACTAATCAGCCCATTTGACCTGCTCCTCTGTATCCTCCTGTAATTGAAGATTATCCTCCTCACTGTTTCCCACCCTGCCAATGTGAACCTATTGATCATTTATATACCACATACAGCATGTCATTGTTTTCAGTAAATCAAACTCCTCTTCCTTCATCCCTGTAGCCCAAAACTTTATTTTGCTTAACTTTGTCATCTCTAAACACATCAAAAACAGAAATCCATCGAATCCTTACCGTGTGCAAACAGGCCATTCATCCCAGCAGGTCCACAATGACCCTCCACTCAGACCCATCCCATGGATATGGGACAATTAAGCACAGCCAATCCACCTAACCTGCACATCGTTAGACCGTGGGAGAAATCTCATTTAGACACGGGGAGAACATTGCAAACTCCATACAGACCATCACCTGATGGTGGAATTGAGCCCAGGTCCCTGGCACTAAGAGGCAGCAGTGCTAACCACCGAACCACCATGCTGCCCAATTTACCGCTGAAACTCAGCAGCTCTAACAGCAGCTGTGCAGACAAAATAGAGTTAGCATTTTGAGTTCAGTGACCCTTCTTCAGGACTGACAGCAACGGGAGAAAAGTACTATTTATCTTGATGATGGGGATGAGGGTAGGGGTGAAGAGTGAGCCAATAGGTGGAGACAGTGCTCAGAGAGAGAGAGAGACTAGGTAGGTGAACAAAGTGAATGTTGTTAGTAAGATCGAGAAGAAGAGAAGCCAGGTAGATGATAATGGGGATGGTGAGTGGGTGATAATGGGGACGGCGAGTGGGTATTAGTGGGGACGGCGAGTGGGTGATAATGGGGATGGTGAGTGGGTGATAATGGGGATGGTGAGTGGGTATTAGTGGGGACGGCGAGTGGGTGATAATGGGGAAGGTGAGTGGGCGATAATGGGGAAGGCGAGTGAGCGATAATGGGGACGGCGAGTGGGCGATAATGGGGACGGCGAGTGGGCGATAATGGGAACGGCGAGTGGGTGTTAATGGGGACGGTGAGTGGGTGTTAATTGGGACGGCGAGTGGGCAATAATGGGGAAGGCGAGTGGGTGTTAATGGGGACGGCGAGTGGGCGATAATGGGGACGGCGAGTGGGCGATAATGGGGACGGTGAGTGGGTGTTAATGGGGACGGCAAGTGGGCGATAATGGGGACGGCGAGTGGGTGTTAATGGGGACGGCGAGTGGGTGTTAATGGGGACGGCGAGTGGGTGTTAATGGGGACGGCGAGTGGGCAATAATGGGGACGGCGTGTGGGCGATAATATGAAAGCTCCCCACGGTATAATTTCTTGGGTAAATGACATGGGGAGAAGTGTTCAGGCTATAAAATTTTTGAACTCACTGTGAAGTCTTGAAGGCTGTAAGTTTCCACCATCCACTGCTATTTTATTTTTGAATAGAATCATAACTTAAGGGTTTGCACACTGAAACAGGACAATCTGCCCAAGGGGTCTTTGCTGGCTCAATTCCCAAACTACATGGAGTTTCCAAAAGATTATCCTGATGTCAGTTTTGATTTGTTTGCTCGTCAGTTTGGGTCTGTGGCCTCTGCTTCCTGATACCTGTCCCTGCAGGAATAGTTTCTATATCTCTCATCTGTCCCAGTCCCTCATACGTTTAAACATTTCTTTCAAAGGTAAATAGATACGCATCACAGAATGAGACCAATTCCACCTCCCACCACCATCGAATGCATGCCAGCAATACGTCTCTCTCTCTCTCTTAGGAGAACAGTCTCAGGTCCTCCAATCTATCACCTTATGAATTATCTCATACCTTGAACCATTCACGTACTGTATGAAGCTTTCTAATTCTGATGAAAATGTGCTGCCCATTGTTAGAGACGGTTCGTGCTAAGACCCAGTCAGTGACTGATATAGATTCACAGTAACTCTCCTTTAGTATGTGATACCTCTGTTTATCATGCCCAGGTGCCATATGGCCTTTTAACCACTTTTTCCACCTGCCCTATTACCTTCATCAGTTTGGGGACTTATCTGCGTGCCACCAGGTTTCTGCTCTTTAGAATTGTGTCTTTTACTTTATGGTGTATCTCGTTCTTCCTATCAAAATGCATTCACTTTCGGTGTGAAGTGTATCTGCTGCTTGTACTCTTGTTCCAGTGGCTTGTATGTGATCTCTTCAGATACATCGTTGGCCCTCCCACAGTTCATGTTGCTTCGAAGCTTTGCATCATCTGCAAATTTTGAAACAGTGCCACACATATCCAAGTTAGAGTCATTCGTTTCAATCAACAGTATATGCAAATTTAAATGACTAATTTTAATAACAAGCCCGTGTGGAAAGTAGAATTTTCTGAGAAAATTGTTGCCATTTGTTGCCGGGTAAACTATTGTCATTACTTTCAGTGAGGGTCAGTATAAAATATCTTCAAAGCATTAGCACTTTGCTGTGACCTAACTTTAAGAAAAGATTAATTTTGTGCTTCCCTACTATTTGGACACAGGAATCTGATATTCACTGTGACTGATGCTAAGCTCACACCACGTGAACTTCTCAATTCCCTCTTATGCACTGAGGAACTTATAGCATTACCCAATAGGGCAGTTATTCCACTTTGAACAGTGAGTTTAAATTTGTAGAGACTATGCAGATGAGACATTTTATGGTAAACACTTTCAAATCACAGAAGAAATAATCTTTTGTTGCCCTTGACAGCTATTTCTGCTGTCACCTGATATCCACATGATATCTGCTGGTGCTGTGAGTTTGCTTCATGACTGTTAGTGTCCTGTAACAAATCTATATTTGTACTTGTACATTACAAAGTAGAAACCCGTCTCCTCGTGTTCCTACGTGATATGAACACACTGCTGCAGTCGATCATTGATTGGGTAGCAGTGTGATAGCAGGTGCAGAACACTGCTGTTCGTTCACTCAAAAAAAAAGGGAGGGTTTTGTGGCTCAGTGACTTGGTCTTGAACTCGTTAACATACAATTATGGTGCACACTCTGCAGTCTCCTATCCTGTTTGCTGATGTTTACATCCTGTATTTTTGAACATTGTGGTACACAATCAAAGTGTAAAGGTGAAACAATGTAATCATAGCACAGGACAACACCTTTTGATTTTAGTGATATATCCATATATTTCCAGTACAAGGTTTGTAAGTGCTGAACAGTCAATAAACATAACCCATTGAAGAGGTTGGGCAGCCTGTGTGAACTCTGCAACCATCTCTTCAAGACTGGAGCTGCACACTAAAAAGATTTCCACAAATCTGCTTTCCATCATTTACCTCAGCAGTAGTGTACCAACACATAACTGCAGCAGCAAAGGCTTTCCAAAAGAAAGCTGGTTTTAAATTTCAGCCATATTTGTTTTTTAAAACAAGTTTAAAATCAAAATCAGTTATTTAATCTGCAATCAACATTTTTTAAAACTAGTGTTCTACTTAGAGATTGACAATAGAGCTACTATATGTAGAAAGCTTTTCCTCTGTATTTTATAGATCAGACAAGCAGTACTTACAAAGACAAAACAAAAATAAATTGTATTGGTAGATTTTTTTAAAAAAAAGGTTCATTTGTTTGTAGATTAATATGTAGTGTATATCGTACAATATTCATACTAATCCACAGAATAGAGGGATTTTCTGCTTGGCTTAGTTTTTCTTACTGTTATTGCTATAATCTTCTGGATAATAATGCCAGTATGTTAAATATTTTTAAAGTACTTGTCTTCTTAGACGTTAAAAGAATCAGAGTTAATGTAGTGGATATAAGGGCATGATGAACTTTGAACATACATCAATAATTACATTTTAAGTAACAAGTTATTGAGGTTTTGAAATGACACTTTCCCCATTTTCCCTTGTAAAGATTATGTGAATATTATATTTTCCTTTTTATGTATTAGCAAATGAATATGAACATTCACCTTAGTTTTATGACTGTGTAATATATCAAATGTGTCCATTTCTGAAGCTTTGTAACTGTGATTTCATGGCTTTCAGTGACAAAACAAAGCTGTCATAGAGAGAATAGAAAAATATCACTGGAATTATAAAGCGTATTATTAATTGCTTTTAGCATTAAAATGTAAAAATAACTGATTTTAAAAGACTGTTATAACTAACTTGGAAACAAGTTCTGTGAATTTATTTTATATTCTCAGTTGTAATAAAAAGGCTTGCTTACTACTGTTTCTGAGTCTGAATGTCATTGGAAATTGGAGTATCAAAAACATACTGGACCCTATGTGGCATAATGCCTTGATGCTCCCCCATTTTGTGTCTGGAATAGTCTTTTCTCATCTGATAGCATATTCAAGAACACTTTGAGGAAACATTGAGGGTGACAAGGCCACAGAGTGTACTCTGGGTGAGAGATTTTGATGTCCACCACCAAGAGTGGCTTGGCAGCAGCAACACTTACTGAGCAGGTCAATACCAAAAGGACATAGCTGCTCAACTGCGTCTGTAGCAGGTAGTGCGAGAACCAGCCAGAGGGAAAAACATATTTGACCTCATCCTCACCAATCTACCTGGTCGCAGAATCACCTGACCATAACAGTATTGCTAAGAGCGACCACTGAACAGTCCTTGTGGAGACAAAGTCCCATCTTCACATCGGTAATAACTTAGCTTGTGTTTTGTGGCACTATCACTGTGCTAAATGGGGCCAACTTTGAACAGATCGATCAGCTCAAAACTGGTCATTCATGAAATACTGTGAGCCATCACCAGCAGAATCATACTCCAGCACCATCTATGACCTGATGGTCTGGCATGTCCCTCACTTTACTATGCACATCCAGCCAGGGGATCAGCCCTGGTTCCATAGAGAGTGCAGGAGGCCATGCCAGGAGCAGCACCAGGCATACCTGAAGATGAGATGTCACCCTGGTGAAGCCACCGTACAGGGCTACCAGCAATGCCAAACAGCACAAGCAGTAAGTGATAGAGCCAAACCATTCCACAATCAGAGCATCAGATCTAAGCTTTGCAGCTCTGCCACATCCATATATGAATTGTGATGGACAATTTAACAACTCATTGGAGGAGACTCACAAATATCCCCATCCTCAACGATGGGTGAGCCCAGGTCATCAGTGCAAAAAATAAGGCTGAAGCTTTCACAGCAATTCTCAGCTTAAAATTCCCAGTGGATGATCTATCTTGACCTCTTCTAGAAGTGCTCAGCACAACAGTTGCCTACCTTTAGGCAATGTGATTCACTCCACATGATGTCAAGGAACTGTTGGAGGTACTAGATACTGAAAAGGCTCTGCACCCTGACAACATTCCGGCAATAGTACTGAAGACTTGTGCTCCAGAACTTGCCACTCCCCTAGCCAAGCTGTTCCAGTACAGTTACAACACTGACATCTACCCAACAATGTGGAAAGTTGTTCGGGTCTGTTCTGTACGTAAAAAGCAGGGCACATCCAACCCAGCTAATTACCGGCCTATTAGTCTATCCTCAATCATTAGTAAAGTGATGGAAGGTTTCATCAATAGTGCTATCAGTGCTCAGCAACAAACTGCTCAGTGATGCTCAGTTTGGGTTCCACCAGGGCCACTCAGCTCCTGACCTTATTACAACATGGACAAAAGAGCTGGATTCCAGGGGTGAGGCGAGAGTGACAGCCTTTGATATCAAGTTCACATTTGTCTGAATTGGGGCGTGGGCTGGGAATCTTTCCATTGATTGGAGTCATACATGGCACATGGGAAGATGGTTGTGTTTGATGGAGGTCAGTCATCTCAACTCCAGGACATCGCTGCAGGAGTTCCCCAGGGGAGTGTCCTAGGCCCAAACATCTTCAGCTGCTTCATCAATGATCTTCCCTCCATCATAAGTTCAAACATGGGTTTGCTCACTAGTGATTGCACAACGTTCAGTACCACTCATGTCTGCTCAAGTTCTGAAGCAGTCCAAGTCTAAATACAACAAGACCTAAAAAAATATCCAGGCTTGGGCTGAAAAGTGGTAAGTAACAGAAATGCCAGGCATTGACCATCTCCAGTAAGAGACAAAATGACCATTGCCCTTGGCGCTCAATGGTATCACCATGACTGAATTCCAGATTATCAATATCCTGGGAGTTACCATGGTCCTGAAACAGAACTGAAATAGCCTGATATATACATTGGCTGCAAGAGCAGGTCAGAGGCTAGGAATACTGCAGTGGGAAACTCCTATCTAGACTCGCCAAAGCCTGTCTGCCATCAAGGCAGAAATCAGGAGTGTGATGGAACATTCCCCACTTGCCTGGATGGACACAGCTTCAACAGAACTCAGGAAACTTGACAGCCACGTCCCATGAGGGAATACCCAAAAAAGCTTTCTGATTTTAACCTTTACAAGAAATAAGAAGGGAAAATGGTAAGTCTCTGCTGAAAGGAAATTCAAATAAAATTGCTTCTTTGCTGCTTTAGTGTTGCTTGTAAGCTTTCAGCCAGGGAAAGACCGAAAACAGAGCTATTCTCAATGAAGCCTTTCACATAATTGGAGGAGTTTGATCGACATCGATAAGGTCGACCAAAGTGAAGGGATCCCAAAAGAGTTATCGTCACAATGAATAATATAGGAGAAACCTCTTTTCTCAGAGTAGTTAATATTGTAATGTCAGGGTGAGAGGCTGTAGGTTTCGCTGTCAACACTCCTCCTTGTTGCTATGAATCTAATTAACTGACACCATGTGGGGAAGGATGTCCATACAAAGTCTTTGCTAGAAAATAAATTCAACCTTGAAGAGCGTAATGTTTTTTGTTTAATTTAAGGGGGCATGTGATGCGTTTATTACCCATTGCCAGTTGCCCTGGAGAGAGTGGTGGGTGAGCTCATTCTTGACCCACAATGCCATCAGAGTGAGGGACTTTGAGGACCTTGACCCAGAGACACTGAAGGAATAGCAATGAGTGGCTTGGAGGGGACCATGCAAGTTGTGCTGGCCTTGCCCTTCTAGATGTTAGTGGCCGTGGGTTTGGAAGATGCTATCTAAGGAGCCTTTGCGAGTTATTGCAGCACACACTGTGTGTTGGTGGTGAATGGTTGACTGTTGAAGTGGATGGATGTGGTGCCATTTAAACAAGCTGCTCTGGATAATGTCAAATTTAGTGAGTGTTTCTGGAGCAGTACTCATTCAGGCACGTACTCCATCACACTCCTGACATGTGCCTTGTAGATGGGTGACAGGCCCTGGGGAGTCAGGAGAGGTGTAGTTAGTCACAGCATTCCTTAGCTTTGTATGGCTCTGATAGCTGCAGTATTCATATGGCTGGTCCATGTTTTTCAGTTAACAATATATGCTATAGTTATTTGTAAAATTGAAATTAAAGCAATGATTTTCTCCCTGTGGCCTTGTGTATATTGACCACATATTATGGTTATGTCTTCACAAAAAAAAAGACACAAACAATTTCCCAGACATGTTAGACAGCCAAGGGTTTAGTGAAAGGAAAGTATTGAAGAAAATCAATGTTACTAAGAAAATGGTGCTGGGGAAATTAACAGGATTAATGGCTGACAAATCCTCAGTTCTAAGACAAGTGCTACTGGAGATATTGGATGCATTGGTGATCATAATTCAAAATCCTATTGACTCAGGAATAATTCCTACAGGTTAATGGGTGGTAAATGTAACCTCTCTATTCTTTTAAAAAAAAGGAGGCAGAGAAAAGAAATGAGAATCACAGACCAGTTAGTTAATGTTAGTAGTGAGAAAATGCTAGAGTCTATGATAAAAGACGTGATAACTCAACATTTGGACAGCATTAATGAAATTGGACAAGTCAGCATGGGTTTGTATAAGGGAAATCACACCTAACAAATGTACTGGAGTTCGTTTTTGTGAATGTTACTGGCAGAATAGATAAGGAGAACCAGTGGATGTGATATATTTGGATTTCAAGAAGGCTTTTGATAAAGTCCCATGTAAGAGGCTAGCAGACAAATTTATAGGTAACATACTGGCATGGACTGAGAATTCATTGGCAGACCAGAAACAGATAGTGGGGATAAATGGATCTTTTTCCAGGAGGCAGGTAGTAACTTGTGATGTACAGTAGGTTTCAATGTTTGGGCCCCAGACAGTCACAATATATGTGAAAACCTTCAATGGGGGAACCAAATTAAATCTTTCCAAATTTACTCATAGCACAAAACTAGGTGAGATTGTGAACTCTGAGGAAGATGCAAGTATGCTTGAGGTGATCTAGACAAATTAAGTGAGGGGGCAAACACGTGACAGATGCAGTACAATGTAGATAATTAACATTGGATGTTTAGAATTATATATTATTGTCACGTGTCCTCAAGTACAGAAATATGTCTCCAAAGTTGCCATTCTCAGCACCATCTTAGGTACAAAATCTTAGGAACAAAGAAAGATAAGTAAACAAAGCTAAAAGTTAAATGTTATAGCTCCTCTTAGTATTGTGATGATACTATGGCTTCAACAGGTGTATTTTTATCCTGGTTTATTTTATGAAGAAAGATTGAGACAGACGCATTGAGTAAATAATAAACAGCTTGTGATACCTTGGGTTTTGTAAAGTTGAAACAATAAAAGCAGCCCGAATGGTTGAGTCAACCTCCCACAGAACCAGGATGTTTAGTTTTAGCTTTTGGCTAGGGTTTTGAAGCTAAATGTGGAAGCTCTAATTTCTCTCTCTGTTGCAACTAAAAATTGGGGTTCTCTTCCTGCTGTTTAAACTGCACGTGAGATCATCTATTTTACTGAATATGCCTTTGCCAATGGTGTGTTTTGTGGCTGCTACTTTATTGAAATAGTTAATTAGTAGTAATCAATATACATATTATTTTGTTCAGCATTTTGATAGATACAGTTAAGCTAATTCTTTTATGTTTATTTTGTTTGAATTTTAACCATAGTATAACATAAAGTGAATTTTGCTTAAAGTGAAGTAGTTTAACCAAGCGAATTGCAACCGGAACGCAATGCCCTAAACTTACTTCAAAATAAGAGAAAGTTAGGGTCTACACTATCTTCTTAATATATTTTGAGGGGAATTGGGCCTGGTCCATAACAGTATAAAATAGAAAAATAAAGAAATAAGTTTAAAAGTTCAGCAGTTTTTCTGAAGTGCTTAGCTGTGCTGAGCTCACACTCCCTGCAAGGGCTCAATCACCTTTGCTTTGGCCCACTCTCCAGGAGACCTTGGGCTGTCTGCTCTTGCCACTCCCGCAGGTACTGGCCTCACTCTCCTACACTGGCCATGATCTCTGAACATCAAATCCCAATCCAGGCTCCCAGCCATTGCCATGCTCCAGCTCTGATGAAGCCATAATGCTGTTTCTGCTACCTGATCTCGATCCCACTGCAGCTGCTGGGAGACCTCTCTTGCCACCACGTTGGGCTCCATCTCCCGTGTGTTGATCTCCTCTGCGCTGCACAAACCCATTCTCCACAGAAGGTAAGTTGACTAAGGTAAGAAAACAGTGAAAGAAGGAATAAATTAAAAGCAAACAGAACAGATGAGCTCTGGCCAGAAGCCCTCACCTTATGCTACTACTCTGCCACCATCTTAGATCCCTCAAATAGTTCAGTTGTTCCAAGTGAACAGTTTTTGCCTTCTCCCTCCAACCCAGGCTGAGAAATGAAATGGAAGGGGGAAGACATTGCTTTGCATCCAGATGTTGCACAGATAAATATGAAGTTATACACTCGGGTATGAAAAACAGAAAATAAGAGATTATGTTGGGAAATGTGGATGCACAAAGGGATCTGGCTGTCCTTGTACTCCAGGCAATGAAAGTAAACATGCAGGCTCACTAATTAATGAGGAAGGTGAATGGTATGTTGGCCTTCATTGCAAAAGGACTTGAGTTCAAAAGTAGGGATGTCTGACTTGCATCATAAAGCCATACAGCATGGAAACAGATCCTTTGGTCCAACTCGACCATGCCAACCAGATAGCATAATTAATGTAGTCCCATTTGCTTGCATTTGGCCCATATACCTTTAAACTCTTCCTAATCATGTACCTGTCCAAATGTCTTTTAAATGTTGTAACTACACCTGCACCTATAACTTCCTTTGGTAGTTCATTCCACATATGAACCACATTCATGGTTCGTGAAAACATTACCCCTTTGAAATCTTTCTCCTCTCACCTTAAAATTACACCCTCCAGTTTTGAACTCCCTAACCCAAGGGAAAAGACCTTGGTTGTTCACCTAATCTATGCCCCTTGCGATTTTGTCAACCTCTGCAAGGTCACCCGTTAACCTCCTACACTCCAGGGAAAAGGTCCCAGCTTTATCCTCTTTTATAACTCAAGCAGTCCAGTCTCAGTACCATCCTGGTAAATCTTTTCTGAACACTCTCCAATTTAATAATATCCTTCCTGTAGCAGGTCACCCAGATCTATACACAGTACCCCAGAAGAGGTCTCACCAACATCCTGTACAACCTCAACATGACATCCCAACTCTACACTCTATGGTCTGAACAATGAAGCCAAGCATGCCAAACGTCTTCTTTCCCATTCTGTCCACTTGTGATTCAACTTTAGATGAACTACATATCTCACCATTAAGTCTGTCTGTTCTACAACACTCCCTAGAGCCCTAGTATTAGCTGCCTAAGTCCTGGCCTTGTTCGTTTTACCAAAATGCAAACACCTCACATTTATCTAAATTAACTCTGGTCTCCAACACCTTGGGCTATTGGCCCAAGTAATCAAGATCCCTCTGTATTCTTAGTCAATCTTCCTCATTTTCTACTATACCACCAATATTGGTTAAAAATCACACAACACCAGGTTATAGTCCAACAGGTTTAATTGGAAGCACACTAGCTTTCAGAGCGACGCTCCTTCATCAGGTGATAGTGGAGGGCTCAATCGTAACAGAATTTATAGCAAAAATTTGCAATGCGATGTAACTGAAATTATACATTGAAAAATTGATTGTCTGTTAAGCCTTTCATCTGTTAGAATACAGTGATAGTTTCACTTCTTTCATGTGTAAATCCCAAAACCTTTTTTTAAAAGTTGCATTCTCGGGTTAGCTGTTAACAAGGATGATAACTAGACAATATGTTGAAGGTGTTAGCCCCCCGTGTTCACTGTCTATGATCTGATGTTTAGATTGATTCTAATCTAGAAAGTGAGATAACAGAGTTTTACATAAATTCATGCAGTTTTTGAGCAAAGTGCAATGTAACTCTGCAAGTACAAATTCACGTGTGTATGTGTGTTACTTGTCTTTGTGTGGTACGATTGTGACTTGCCCTTTGTGTAGAACATGTGTTACTTGTCTTTGTGTGGTATGTGTGTTACTTGTCTTTGTGTGGTATGTGTGTTACTTGCCCTTTGTGTGGTATGTGTGTTACTTGTCTTTGTGTAGTATGTGTGTTACTTGCCCTTTGTATGGTACGTGTGTTACTTGTCCTTTGTGTGGTACGTGCGTTACTTGTCTTTGTGTGGTATGTGTGTTACTTGCCCTTTGTGTGGTACATGTTTTACTTGCCCTTTGTGTGGTACGTGTGTAACTTGTCCTTTGTGAGATATGTGTGTTACTTGTCTTTGTGTGGTACGTGTGTTACTTGCCCTTTGTGTGGTAGGTGTGTTACTTGTCCTTTGTGTGGTACGTGCGTTACTTGTCTTTGTGTGGTATGTGTGTTACTTGCCCTTTGTGTGGTACGTGTGTTACTTGCCCTTTGTGTGGTATGTGTGTTACTTGCCATTTGTGTGGTACGAGTGTTACTTTTCTTTGTGTGGTACGTGTGTTACTTGTCTTTGTGTGGTATGTGTGTTACTTGCCCTTTGTGTGGTACGTGTGTTACTTGCCCTTTGTGTGGTACGAGTGTTACTTGTCTTTGTATGATTAGATTAGATTAGATTACTTACAGCGTGGAAACAGGCCCTTCGGCCCAACAAGTCCACACCGACCCGCCGAAGCGCAACCCACCCATACCCCTACATATACCCCTTACCTAACACTATGGGCAATTTAGCATGGCCAATTCACCGAACCCGCACATCTTTGGACTGTGGGAGGAAACCGGAGCACCCGGAGGAAACCCACGCAGACACGGGGAGAACGTGCAAACTCCACACAGTCAGTCGCCTGAGGTGGGAATTGAACCCAGGTCCCTGGCGCTGTGAGGCAGCAGTGCTAACCACTGCTTTGTATGGTACGTGTGCTACTTGCCGTTTGTGTGTTACGAGTGTTACTTGCCGTTTGTGTGGTACGTGTGTTACTTGCCCTTTGTGTGGTACGTGTGTTACTTGCCATTTGTGTGGTACGAGTGTTACTTCTCTTTGTGTGGTATGTGTGTTACTTGTCTTTGTGTGGAACGTGTGTTACTTGCCCTTTGTGTGGTACATGTGTTACTTGCCCTTTGTGTGGTACGAGTGTTACTTGTCTTTGTATGGTATGTGTGTTACTTGCCCTTTGTGTGGTAGGTGTGTTACTAGCCATTTGTGTGGTACGAGTGTTACTTCTCTTTGTGTGGTACGTGTGTGACTTGTCTTTGTGTGGTACGTGTGTTACTTGTCTTTGTGTGGTATGTGTGTTACTTGTCTTTGTGTAGTACGTGTGTTACTTGCCTTTTGTGTGGTACGTGTGTAACTTGTCCTTTGTGAGATATGTGTGTTACTTGCCCTTTGTATGGTACGTGTGTTACTTGTCCTTTGTGTGGTACGTGCGTTACTTGTCTTTGTGTGGTACGTGTGTTACTTGTCTTTGTGTGGTATGTGTGTTACTTGCCCTTTGTGTGGAACGTGTGTTACTTGTCTTTGTGTGGTACGTGTGTTACTTGTCTTTGTATGGTACGTGTGTTACTTGCCCTTTGTGTGGTACGTGTGTTACTAGCCATTTGTGTGGTACGTGTGTTACTAGCCATTTGTGTGGTACGTGTGTGACTTGTCTTTGTGTGGTATGTGTGTTACTTGTCTTTGTGTGGTACGTGTGTTACTTGCCCTTTGTGTGGAACGTGTGTTACTTGTCTTTGTGTGGTACGTGTGTTACTTGCCCTTTGTGTGGTATGTGTGTTACTTGTCTTTGTGTGGTACGTGTGTTACTTGTCTTTGTGTGGTACGAGTGTTGCTTGTCTTTGTGTGGTACGTGTGTTACTTGCCCTTTGTGTGGAACGTGTGTTTCTTGTCTTTGTGTGGTACGTGTGTTACTTGCCCTTTGTGTGGTACGTGTGTTACTTGCCCTTTGTGTGGAACGTGTGTTTCTTGTCTTTGTGTGGTACGTGTGTTACTTGCCCTTTTGTGTGGTAAGAGTGTTACTTCTCTTTGTGTGGTACGTGTGTTACTTGTCTTTGTGTGGTACGTGTGTTACTTGCCCTTTGTGTGGTACGTGTGTTACTTGCCCTTTGTGTGGAATGTGTGTTTCTTGTCTTTGTGTGGTACGTGTGTTACTTGCCCTTTGTGTGGTACGTGTGTTACTTGCCCTTTTGTGTGGTACGAGTGTTACTTCTCTTTGTGTGGTACGTGTGTTACTTGTCTTTGTGTGGTACGTGTGTTACTTGCCCTTTGTGTGGTACGTGTGTTACTTGCCCTTTGTGTGGAATGTGTGTTTCTTGTCTTTGTGTGGTACGTGTGTTACTTGCCCTTTGTGTGGTACGTGTGTTACTTGCCCTTTTGTGTGGTACGAGTGTTACTTCTCTTTGTGTGGTACGTGTGTTACTTGTCTTTGTGTGGTACGTGTGTGACTTGTCTTTGTGTGGTATGTGTGTTACTTGTCTTTGTGTGGTACGTGTGTTACTTGTCTTTGTGTGGTATGTGTGTTACTTGCCCTTTGTGTGGTACGTGTGTTACTTGTCTTTGTGTGGTACGTGTGTTACTTGTCTTTGTGTGGTATGTGTGTTACTTGTCTTTGTGTGGTACGTGTGTTACTTGCCCTTTGTGTGGAACGTGTGTTACTTGTCTTTGTGTGGAACGTGTGTTACTTGTCTTTGTGTGGTACGAGTGTTGCTTGTCTTTGTGTGGTACGTGTGTTACTTGCCCTTTGTGTGGTACGTGTGTTACTTGCCCTTTTGTGTGGTACGAGTGTTACTTCTCTTTGTGTGGTACGTGTGTTACTTGTCTTTGTGTGGTACGTGTGTTACTTGTCTTTGTGTGGTACGTGTGTTACTTGCCCTTTGTGTGGTACGTGTGTTACTTGCCCTTTGTGTGGAACGTGTGTTTCTTGTCTTTGTGTGGTACGTGTGTTACTTGCCCTTTGTGTGGTACGTGTGTTACTTGCCCTTTTGTGTGGTACGAGTGTTACTTCTCTTTGTGTGGTACGTGTGTTACTTGTCTTTGTGTGGTACGTGTGTGACTTGTCTTTGTGTGGTATGTGTGTTACTTGTCTTTGTGTGGTACGTGTGTTACTTGTCTTTGTGTGGTATGTGTGTTACTTGCCCTTTGTGTGGTACGTGTGTTACTTGTCTTTGTGTGGTACGTGTGTTACTTGTCTTTGTGTGGTACGTGTGTTACTTGTCTTTGTGTGGTACGTGTGTTACTTGCCCTTTGTGTGGAACGTGTGTTACTTGTCTTTGTGTGGAATGTGTGTTACTTGTCTTTGTGTGGTACGAGTGTTGCTTGTCTTTGTGTGGTACGTGTGTTACTTGCCCTTTGTGTGGTATGTGTGTTTCTTGTCTTTGTGTGGTAAGTGTGTTACTTGCCCTTTGTGTGGTACGTGTGTTACTTGCCCTTTGTGTGGAACGTGTGTTTCTTGTCTTTGTGTGGTACGTGTGTTACTTGTCTTTGTGTGGTACGAGTGTTACTTGTCTTTGTGTGGTACGTGTGTTACTTGCCCTTTGTGTGGTACGTGTGTTACTTGTCTTTGTGTGGTACGTGTGTTACTTGTCTTTGTGTGGTACGTGTGTTACTTGCCCTTTGTGTGGAACGTGTGTTACTTGTCTTTGTGTGGAATGTGTGTTACTTGTCTTTGTGTGGTACGAGTGTTGCTTGTCTTTGTGTGGTACGTGTGTTACTTGCCCTTTGTGTGGTATGTGTGTTTCTTGTCTTTGTGTGGTAAGTGTGTTACTTGCCCTTTGTGTGGTACGTGTGTTACTTGCCCTTTGTGTGGAACGTGTGTTTCTTGTCTTTGTGTGGTACGTGTGTTACTTGTCTTTGTGTGGTACGAGTGTTACTTGTCTTTGTGTGGTACGTGTGTTACTTGCCCTTTGTGTGGTACGTGTGTTACTTGTCTTTGTGTGGTATGTGTGTTTCTTGTCTTTGTGTAGTACGTGTGTGACTTGTCTTTGTGTGGTATGTGTGTTACTTGTCTTTGTGTGGTACGTGTGTTACTTGTCTTTGTGTGGTACGTGTGTTACTTGCCCTTTGTGTGGAATGTGTGTTACTTGCCGTTTGTGTGGTACGTGTGTTACTTGCCATTTGTGTGGTACGAGTGTTACTTCTCTTTGTGTGGTATGTGTGTTACTTGTCTTTGTGTGGAACGTGTGTTACTTGCCCTTTGTGTGGTACATGTGTTACTTGCCCTTTGTGTGGTACGAGTGTTACTTGTCTTTGTATGGTATGTGTGTTACTTGCCCTTTGTGTGGTAGGTGTGTTACTAGCCATTTGTGTGGTACGAGTGTTACTTCTCTTTGTGTGGTACGTGTGTGACTTGTCTTTGTGTGGTATGTGTGTTACTTGTCTTTGTGTGGTACGTGTGTTACTTGCCCTTTGTGTGGAATGTGTGTTACTTGCCGTTTGTGTGGTACGTGTGTTACTTGCCCTTTGTGTGGTACGTGTGTTACTTGCCATTTGTGTGGTACGAGTGTTACTTCTCTTTGTGTGGTATGTGTGTTACTTGTCTTTGTGTGGAACGTGTGTTACTTGCCCTTTGTGTGGTACATGTGTTACTTGCCCTTTGTGTGGTACGAGTGTTACTTGTCTTTGTATGGTATGTGTGTTACTTGCCCTTTGTGTGGTAGGTGTGTTACTAGCCATTTGTGTGGTACGAGTGTTACTTCTCTTTGTGTGGTACGTGTGTGACTTGTCTTTGTGTGGTACGTGTGTTACTTGTCTTTGTGTGGTATGTGTGTTACTTGTCTTTGTGTAGTACGTGTGTTACTTGCCTTTTGTGTGGTACATGTGTAACTTGTCCTTTGTGAGATATGTGTGTTACTTGCCCTTTGTATGGTACGTGTGTTACTTGTCCTTTGTGTGGTACGTGCGTTACTTGTCTTTGTGTGGTACGTGTGTTACTTGTCTTTGTGTGGTATGTGTGTTACTTGCCCTTTGTGTGGAACGTGTGTTACTTGTCTTTGTGTGGTACGTGTGTTACTTGTCTTTGTGTGGTACGTGTGTTACTTGCCCTTTGTGTGGTACGTGTGTTACTAGCCATTTGTGTGGTACGTGTGTTACTAGCCATTTGTGTGGTACGTGTGTGACTTGTCTTTGTGTGGTACGAGTGTTGCTTGCCCTTTGTGTGGAACGTGTGTTTCTTGTCTTTGTGTGGTACGTGTGTTACTTGCCCTTTGTGTGGTACGTGTGTTACTTGCCCTTTGTGTGGAATGTGTGTTTCTTGTCTTTGTGTGGTACGTGTGTTACTTGCCCTTTGTGTGGTACGTGTGTTACTTGCCCTTTTGTGTGGTACGAGTGTTACTTCTCTTTGTGTGGTACGTTTGTTACTTGTCTTTGTGTGGTACGTGTGTGACTTGTCTTTGTGTGGTATGTGTGTTACTTGTCTTTGTGTGGTACGTGTGTTACTTGTCTTTGTGTGGTATGTGTGTTACTTGCCCTTTGTGTGGTACGTGTGTTACTTGTCTTTGTGTGGTACGTGTGTTACTTGTCTTTGTGTGGTATGTGTGTTACTTGTCTTTGTGTGGTACGTGTGTTACTTGCCCTTTGTGTGGAACGTGTGTTACTTGTCTTTGTGTGGAACGTGTGTTACTTGTCTTTGTGTGGTACGAGTGTTGCTTGTCTTTGTGTGGTACGTGTGTTACTTGCCCTTTGTGTGGTACGTGTGTTACTTGCCCTTTTGTGTGGTACGAGTGTTACTTCTCTTTGTGTGGTACGTGTGTTACTTGTCTTTGTGTGGTACGTGTGTTACTTGCCCTTTGTGTGGTACGTGTGTTACTTGCCCTTTGTGTGGAACGTGTGTTTCTTGTCTTTGTGTGGTACGTGTGTTACTTGCCCTTTGTGTGGTACGTGTGTTACTTGCCCTTTTGTGTGGTACGAGTGTTACTTCTCTTTGTGTGGTACGTGTGTTACTTGTCTTTGTGTGGTACGTGTGTGACTTGTCTTTGTGTGGTACGTGTGTTACTTGTCTTTGTGTGGTACGTGTGTTACTTGTCTTTGTGTGGTACGTGTGTTACTTGCCCTTTGTGTGGTACGTGTGTTACTTGCCCTTTTGTGTGGTACGAGTGTTACTTCTCTTTGTGTGGTACGTGTGTTACTTGTCTTTGTGTGGTACGTGTGTGACTTGTCTTTGTGTGGTATGTGTGTTACTTGCCCTTTGTGTGGTACGTGTGTGACTTGTCTTTGTGTGGAATGTGTGTTACTTGTCTTTGTGTGGTACGAGTGTTGCTTGTCTTTGTGTGGTACGTGTGTTACTTGCCCTTTGTGTGGTACGTGTGTTTCTTGTCTTTGTGTGGTAAGTGTGTTACTTGCCCTTTGTGTGGTACGTGTGTTACTTGCCCTTTGTGTGGAACGTGTGTTTCTTGTCTTTGTGTGGTACGTGTGTTACTTGTCTTTGTGTGGTACGTGTGTTACTTGTCTTTGTGTGGTATGTGTGTTACTTGTCTTTGTGTGGTACGTGTGTTACTTGCCCTTTGTGTGGAACGTGTGTTACTTGTCTTTGTGTGGAATGTGTGTTACTTGTCTTTGTGTGGTACGAGTGTTGCTTGTCTTTGTGTGGTACGTGTGTTACTTGCCCTTTGTGTGGTATGTGTGTTTCTTGTCTTTGTGTGGTAAGTGTGTTACTTGCCCTTTGTGTGGTACGTGTGTTACTTGCCCTTTGTGTGGAACGTGTGTTTCTTGTCTTTGTGTGGTACGTGTGTTACTTGTCTTTGTGTGGTACGAGTGTTACTTGTCTTTGTGTGGTACGTGTGTTACTTGTCTTTGTGTGGTATGTGTGTTACTTGTCTTTGTGTGGTATGTGTGTTACTTGTCTTTGTGTGGTACGTGTGTTACTTGCCCTTTGTGTGGAATGTGTGTTACTTGTCTTTGTGTGGTACGTGTGTTACTTGTCTTTGTGTCGTATGTGTGTGACTTGTCTTTGTGTGGTATGTGTGTTACTTGCCCTTTGTATGGAACGTGTGTTACTTGTCTTTGTGTGGTACGTGTGTTACTTGCCCTTTGTGTGGTACGTGTGTTACTTGTCTTTGTGTGGTACGTGTGTTACTTGTCTTTGTGTGGAACGAGTGTTGCTTGTCTTTGTGTGGTACGTGTGTTACTTGCCCTTTGTGTGGTACGTGTGTTACTTGCCCTTTGTGTGGAACGTGTGTTTCTTGTCTTTGTGTGGTACGTGTGTTACTTGCCCTTTGTGTGGAACGTGTGTTTCTTGTCTTTGTGTGGTACGTGTGTTACTTGCCCTTTGTGTGGTACGTGTGTTACTTGCCCTTTGTGTGGAACGTGTGTTTCTTGTCTTTGTGTGGTACGTGTATTACTTGCCCTTTGTGTGTTACGTGTGTTACTTGCCCTTTTGTGTGGTACGAGTGTTGCTTGTCTTTGTGTGGTACGTGTGTTACTTGCCCTTTGTGTGGTACGTGTGTTACTTGTCTTTGTGTGGTAAGTGTGTTACTTGCCCTTTGTGTGGTACGTGTGTTACTTGCCCTTTGTGTGGAACGTGTGTTTCTTGTCTTTGTGTGGTACGAGTGTTACTTGTCTTTGTGTGGAACGTGTGTTACTTGTCTTTGTGTGGTATGTGTGTTACTTGTCTTTGTGTGGTGTGTGTGTTACTTGTCTTTGTGTGGTACGTGTGTTACTTGTCTTTGTGTGGTACGTGTGTTACTTGCCCTTTGTGTGGTACGTGTGTTACTTGTCTTTGTGTGGTACGAGTGTTGCTTGTCTTTGTGTGGTATGTGTGTTACTTGTTCTCTGTATGGTACGTGTGTAACTTCCCTGTGTGGTACATGGGTTACTTACTCTCTGTGTGGTACGTGTGTAAGTTGCCCTTTGTGTGGTTCGAGTGTTATTTGTCATTTTCAGCCTAAGCCTGAATATTGTCCTGGTCTTGCTGTAGTTGAGCATTTACTGCTTCGGTATCTGAGGAGGCACGAGTGGTCCTGAACATAGTGCAATCATTGGCAAACGTCCCCACTTCTGATGTTATGATGGAGGGAAGCTAACGATGGTGGGGTCGTGGTCTCTCCCCTGAGGAATCCCGGCCTAAATGTCCTGGAGCTGAGCTGACTGACCTCTCACAACCACAACCATCTTCCTATGTGTTGGATATGCCTTCAACCAGTGGAGACTTATTTACCCCTGATTCCCATTGAGCCTAGTTTTGCCAGGGCTCTTTGATGCCACACTCGATTACATGTGGCCTTGATGTCAAGGGCAGTCATTCTCCCCTCCCCTCTGGAATTCAACTCTATTGTCCATGTTTGAACCAGGGGCTGTAATGGGGTCAGGAGATGTGTGACCCTGGCAGAGCCCAAACTGGGCATCACTGGGCAGGTTAGTGCTGAGCAGTGCTCCTTGATAGCACTGCTGATGACACTTTCCATCACTTTAATCATGATCAAGGATAGACTGATGGGGCAGTACTTGGATTTGTCCTGTTTATGTACAGGACATACCTGGGCAGTTTTCCACATTGTCGGTTAGATGTCAGTGTTGTAACTGTACTGGCTCAGACAGCAGCAAGTTCCAGAGCACAAGTCCTCAGTATCATTGCCTGAATGTTGTCAGGACTCATAGCCTTTGTAGTGACCAGTGCCTCCATCTGCTTCTTGATATCATGTGGGGTGTGGAGTGAAACAAATTGGCTAAGGAGTGGTATCTGTGATGCTGGAAGCCTCTGGAGGAGACCACCACCATGTGTGAACTCTGCAGCATCAAATGCCGTAGACCAACTCACCTTCATAACCACAACCTCGGCCATCATCTCCTGTGGCACGGTGCTTGTACGATGTCCCTGCCATAACTGAGTATTTTGAGGTCTTTGGCGACAGTAAGAGGCAGTAATGCTATAAAGTGTGCACTCCTGGTCTGCTGTCAGCAGAGAGAAGAATAATGGGAATCACTTGGATCAATGCTGTAATCATTCTGATAAAGTGGATGCACCAAATACACATATCGCCCATTCTGACATAAGTGGACTTGGTCAGGTAATGAATCACGTCCTCTGCCCAACGATCCTATTTCTAGGCCAATATGTTCCAAATCTGCCCACTACATGCACTATCCAGTTGACACGTATTGAATAGTTCAGAAGTGCTCATATTTACAATGCAAACTTTAATCCTGAAATGGATCTTCCAATTGTATCAGCACTATTATAGGAAAAGGACAGGGTTTGTACAGCTACAGTTTAAATTCATTCTAAATCTAAATTACTGTTCTGTTTTTGTTCTGACGTGAGAATAATGTAAAAAGGTTCCAACTGTGTCATCTGTCAGCTATAATGTTAAGCCAGTGTCATCTCTGAGAGTTTGTGTGAAGGTAAAATACCTCACAACACGATATTCTCTTGCTGAGCTGCTCAATGTTCCACTTAAACCCACCACACCAAAAACAAATAATGCATTCATTTGTTGATCATAGGACAGTGCCTGCTTATGTCTACAAAATAATGGCTCCATTTAACAAGTAAGCTGTTTGATGTGAAACGTATAAAATGTGCTGAGGATGTGATACAATGCTGCATGATTACAAATGCTTGCTTTCCTATTTAATGACCCTCTGTGCTTCCTATTAAATCAGATGTTCTGAGTTGCTCCAAAAAGGCTGTTGAACTGCTTTAATGACCTTTTGTTTTCACCGTGTTCAGTTCAGTTTTGTTAGTAATGTCAGGGAATGGCGCTCCAGCATCACTTATCTGCAAGGAATTCACAGTTGATGTCCTCTGCAACAGTTTCCCTTAAATAGCTCCCTGGAATACAGCAACCAGGGTTCACAGTCTGTACTGACTACCTTTCAGCGGAACATATCTCCAGATTCATCCGAGCATGCAGGCACCATCAGCTACTCCAACTTGATGGTGTTTGAAACTGCTGTCTTGATGAAGCAGTGACAAAGTTTCCCAGTGACATTGAAGAACACACTGGAATGTTTTTTACTGTTCTGTGATTAATTTTATCAGCCTGAATACTATGCTGATACCATGTAACTGTGAGTGGTCAGTCATGGCAGGGTCAAGCAGATTAGTAAATTTGCCTCAGAGTGGGAGGAAGGTGATTTGCTTCATACGCCACCAAGAGGGTCCCTAGTTTATGAACGTCTGATTTATGAACACGCGTACGGGGGCTTACAAGTGCAATCCCATAAAGGGTGAAATTTTAAGGGTCTGACACATTAGCGAAGTAAACACGTGGCTAAGCGATTGGTGTGGGAAAGAGGGATTCCACTTCATGGGGCATTGGCATCAGTTTTGGAACGGGGGGGATCTGTATCGTTGGGATGGTCTCCACCTGAACCAATCAGGTACCAATGTTCTAGCGAAGAGGATAAATAGGGTGGTCAGTAGGACTTTAAACTTCTGAGAAGGGGGGAAGGGAAAGTGAAAGCGGCAGGGAGTATGGAGTGAAATGGAAAGATAAGCAGCAGGATAGCATGTGTGCAGGCGGATTTAAACTCGAGGCAAACTGGGAATGCAGCAAAAAGGAAGGATAACTTAGGACATCTTATGACTTCCAATATCTCTAATGATAAGAAAGTTAGCATTAAGGCACTTTACCTGAATGCTCATAGCATTCATAGCAAAGCAGATGAACTAATGGCACAGGTCATAGTGAATGATTATGATGTGGTAGGCATCACAGAGACGTGGTTACGGGGGGTCAGGACTGGCAGTTAAACCTCCAAGGATTTTCAACTTATCGAAAAGACAGGGAGGCGGGCAGAGGGGGTGGGGTTGCCTTGTTAGTTAAGAACAAAATTAAATCTATGGCACTGAATGACATAGCGTTGGATGATGTGGAATCTGTGTGGGTGGAATTGAGGAACCACAAAGGCAAAAACACCATAATGGGAGTTGTGTACAGACCTCCTAACAGTGGTCAGGACCAGGGGCGCAACATGTACCGGGAAATAGAGAAGGCATGTCAGAAAGGCAAGGTCATGGTGATCATGGGAGACTTCAATATGCAGGTGGACTGGGTAAATAATGTTGCCAGTGGTTCCAAAGAAAGGGAATTCATGGAATGCTTACAGGATAGCTTTTTGGAACAGCTTGTCATGGAGCCCACAAGGGAGCAGGCTATTCTGGACCTAGTGCTATGTAATGAACCAGACTTTATAAAAAAAACCTTAAAGTAAGGGAACACTTTGGAAGCAGCGATCATAATATGGTAGAGTTCAGTCTGCAGTTTGAAAGAGAGAAGGCAAAATCGGATGTAATGGTGTTACAGTTAAATAAAGGTAATTATGAGGGCATGAGAGAGGAACTGACGAAAATAGACTGGAAGCAGAGCCTAGCGGGGAAGACAATAGAGCAAAAATGACAGGAGTTTGTGGGTATAATTGAGGACACTGTACAGAGGTTCATCCCCAAGAAAAGAAAGATTATCCGGGGAGGGATGAGACAGCCATGGCTGACAAAGGAAGTCAGGAAATGTATTAAAGAAAAAGAGAGATCCTATAAAGTGGCCAAGATCACTGGAAATCAGAAGATTGGGAAGGCTACAAAAACAAACAGAGGATAACAAAGAGAGAAATAAGGAAGAAGAGGATCAAATATGAAGGTAGGCTAGTCAGTAATATTAGAAATGATAGTAAAAGTTTCTTTCAGTACATAAGAAACAAACGACAGGCAAAAGTAGACATTCGGCAACTTCAAACTGATGCTGGAAGCCTAGTGATGGGAGATAAGGAAATAGCAGGAGAACTTAACAAGTACTTTGCGTCAGTCTTCACAGTAGAAGACATGGGTAATACCCCAACAATTAAAGGGAGTCGGGGGGGTGAGTTGAGTATAGTTGCCATTACAAAAGAGAAAGTGCTAGAAAAGCTAAAAGATCTTAAAATTGATAAATCTCCTGGCCCCGATGGGCTACATCCTAGAGTTCTGAGGGAGGTGGCTGAGGAAATAGTGGAGACGTTGTTTGAGATCTTTCAAAAGTCACTGGAGTCAGGGAAAGTCCCGGATGATTGGAAGATTGCTGTTGTAACCCCCTTGTTCAAGAAAGGATCAAGACAAAAGATGGAAAATTATTGGACAATTAGCCTAACCTCGGTTGTTGGTAAAATTCTAGAATCCAGCATTAAGGATGAGGCTTCTAAATTCTTGGAAGAGCAGAGTCGGATTAGAACAAGTCAACATGGATTTAGTAAGGGGAGGTCGTGCCTGACAAACTTGTTGGCATTCTTTGAAGAGGTGACAAGTAGATTAGACCAGGGAAACCCAGTGGATGTGATCTATCTAGACTTCCAAAAGGCCTTTGATAAGGTGCCACATGGGAGGCTGCTGAGCAAGGTGAGGGCCCATGGTGTTCAAGGTGAGCTACTGGTATGGATTGAGGATTGGTTGTCTGACAGAAGGCAGAGAGTTGGGATAAAAGGTTCTTTTTCAAAATGGCAGCCGGTGACGAGCGGTGTCCCGCGCAGGGTTCAGTGTTGGGGCCACAGCTGTTCGCATTATATATTAATGATCTGGATGAAGGGACTGGGGGCATTCTACCGAAGTTTGCCAATGATACAAAGTTAGGTGGACAGGCAGGTAGTACTGAGGAAGTGGGGAGGTTGCAGAAGGATCTAGACAGTTTGGGAGAGTGGTCCATGAAATGGCTGATGCAATTCAATGTGAGCAAATGCGAGGTCTTGTACTTTGGAAAAAAGAATACAAGCATGGACTACTTTCTAAATGGTGAGAAAATTCGTAAAGCCAAACTACAAAGGGATCTGGGAGTCGAGGATTCTCTAAAGGTAAACATGCAAGTTGAGTCTGTGATTAAGAAAGCGAATGCAATGTTGTCATTTATCTCAAGAGGGTTGGAATATAAAAGCACCGTTGTGCTACTGAGACTTTATAAAGCTCTGGTTAGGCCCCATTTGGAGTACGGTGTCCAGTTTTGGTCTCCACACCTCAGGAAGGACATACTGGTACTGGAACGTGTCCAGCGGAGATTCACACGGATGATCCCTGGAATGGTTGGTCTAACATACGAGGAACGGCTGAGGATCCTGGGATTGTTTTCTTTGGAGTTTAGAAGATCAAGGGGAGATTTAATAGAAACTTACAAGATAATACATGGCTTGGAAAGGGTGGACGCTAGGAAATTGTTTCCGTTAGGCGAGGAGACTAGGACCCGTGGACACAGCCTGAGAATTAGAGGGGGTCAATTCAGAACAGAAACGCGGCGACGTTTCTTCAGCCAGAGAGTGGTGGGCCTGTGGAATTCATTGCCGCAGAGTGCAGTGGAGGCCGGGACGCTAAATGTCTTCAAGGCAGAGATTGATAAATTCTTGATGTCTTGAGGAATTAAGGGCTACGGGGAGAATGCTGGTAAGTGGAGTTGAAATGCCCATCAGCCATGATTGAATGGCGGAGTGGACTCAATGGGCCGAATGGCCTTACTTCCACTCCTAGGTCTTATGGTCCTTTGGTAATCCAAATTTCTGATGCAGCTGTTCAAAAGACATCAGGACCCCTTCTTTAAGCAGATCCCCTAACATGAGATAACCCTGGCTCTGTGTTGCCGGAAAAGCACAGCAGGTCAGACAGCATCGAAAGTGCAAGGGCATCAACGTTTTGGGCATGAGCCCTTCTTCAGCAATTAGGAAAGCGTGTCCAGCAGGCTAAGATAAAAGGTAGGGAGGAGGGACTTGGGGGAGGGGTGTTGGAAATGCGATAGGTGGAAGGAGGTCAAGGTGAGGTGATAGGCCAGAGAGGGGGTGGAGGCAGAGAGGTCAGGAAGAAGATTGCAGGTTAGGAAGGCAATGCTGAGTTTGAGGGATTTGACAGAGACAAGGTGGGGGGAGGGGAAATGAGGAAACTGGAGAAATCTAGGTTCATCCCTTGTAGTTGGAGGGTTCCTAGGCGGAAGATGAGGCGCTCTTCCTCTAGCCGTCGTGTTGCTATGGTCTGGCGATGGAGGAGTCCAAGGACCTGCATGTCCTTGGTGGAGTGAAAGGGGGAGTTGAAGTGTTGAGCCACGGGGTGGTTGGGTTGTTTGGTCCGGGTGTCCCAGAGGTGTTCCCTGAAACGTTCCGCAAGTAGGCGGCCTGTCTCCCCAATATAGAGGAGGCCACATCGGGTGCAGCGGATGCAGTAAATGATGTGTATGGAGGTGCAGGTGAATTTGTGGTGGATATGGAAGGATCCCTTGGGGCCTTGGAGGGAAGTAAGGGGGGAGGTGTGGGCGCAAGTTTTGCATTTCATGCGGTTGAAGGGGAAGGTGCCGGGAGTGGAGGTTGGGTTGGTAGGGGGTGTGGACCTGACGAGGGAGTCACAGAGGGAGTGGTCTTTTCGAACCACTAATAGGGGAGGGGAGGGAAGTATATCTCTGGAGCACTGAATATTTAAGTCCCTTAAACACTTCTTCGCTTCGTCAAATGCCTTCCTCTTTCGGACCAAAGCTGGAGAAAAGTCCTGGAATAGCATAATCTTGGATCCTTTATAAATCATGACTTGGGGATCTTTCCCAAGATTTCTGGAAGCTTCCAAGAGGATCCACCTCTTCTTATAGCTCTGCAGCCGGAACAGGACCGGGCGGGGGTGCTGGTTCGAGCCGGGCGCACGTATTGCAACCCTATAGGCCCATTCCACCCTTACCTGGCCTGATCCAGCCTCCAATTTTAAAAGCTGTGGAAGCCACTGTTCGAGAAACGCTGTAAGCTGGTTTTCTTCTTCCCGTTCGGGAAAGTCCAGCAAACAAATATTTTTTCGACGACCTCAATTCTCTGCTATAGTCTCAGAGGTCGTGGCCTTGAGCTCTGCCCCTCCAACTCGGTGGTAGATTTCCTTGATGTCTCGGTCGTGCTTTTGTACCGCGGCCGAGAGTGAATCCCATCGGCTCCGGGTCTCTTCGATGAAGCGTCGATCTTCGCGTCAAGTTTGGAGATTATTTCCACAAGACTCGCCACCGTACGTAAGTCCCCCGGGGCGGCTGCGGACACCTCTGCTGCAGCTGGGGAGGGTGGGAGAGGCGTCCTGCCTGCTGAGAACTGCGGGCTCCCTTTAGTCATTTTTACAGGAGATTAGATTGTTTAAATTCAGTACTGAGCAACTGATTGCATTAAGTAAACACTATTTTAAATGATTTGGTGAGTGTGGTGGAGGCAGGTGGCCCACTTTGCCCAGGGGCAGTGTAGTCTCAGACTTGCTGGGTTGCCGCCATCTCGGATCCCCCACACCAAGGTTTGAGCCCTGCATTTACCTCTTTAATCTTCCAATTGCTTGTGGCTCAGGTAGTAATCCAGGGATTATTAACTTTTTGGTTATCTTTCTAATTTAGTCCTTAGTTGCTCATATTCCCTCAGCAAAATATCTTTCTTTGTTCAACCTGTATCTGATACCAACATGGACCACGAAAACTGGATCTTGCCCCTCTCACTGGGAGTTCCTCTATACCCCAGATGAGATATACTGAGCTCAGGGACCAGGCAGGCAACACAGCCTTCAGGACACTTGGTCACAGAGAAAACCCGCACCTCCACACACATCATTTACTGCATCCGCTACACCCGATGTGGCCTCCTATACATTGGGGAGACAGGCCACCTACTTGCGGAAAGGTTCAGCGAACACCTCTGGGATACCCGCACCAACCAACCCAACCGCCTTGTGGCTGAACAATTTAACTCCCCCTCCCACTCCGCCAAGGACATGCAGGTCCTTGGTCTCCTCCATCACCAAACCATGGCAACACGATGCCTGGAGGAAGAGCGCCTCATCTTCCGCCTAGGAACCCTCCAACCACAAGGGATGAATGCAGATTTCTCCAGCTTCCTCATTTCCCCTCCCCCACCTTATCTCAGTCCCAACTCTCAGACTCAGCACCGCCTTCTTGACCTACAATCTTCTTCCCGATCTCTCCGCCCCACCCCCTCTCTGGCCTATCACCTTCACCTTAACCTCCTTCCACCTATCGCATTCGCAATGCCCCTCCCCCAAGTCCCTCCTCCCTACTTTTAATCTTAGCCTGCTTGGCACACCTCCCTCATTCCTGAAGAAGGGCTTATGCCCGAAACGTCAATTCTCCTGCTCCTTGGATGCTGCCTGACCTGCTGTGCTTTTCCAGCAACACATTTTTCAGCTCTGATCTCCAGCATCTGCAGTCCTCACTTTCTCCACAGAGAACAGTGACTATCCCCTGACTATACCAACCCGATTACAATTACATCTCTATTTCTTTCCTTTCTTGAATTACTCCCTGTATCATAGTGCTATGGTCAGTTTACTCATTCTCCCTTCAGCCACACTCTCATCTACGCAGGGAGCAAGAATCTCGAACCTGTCAGACAAGCTCAGGGGTTGAGGCTCCTTCAGCACTACCTCCTGGATCCCTCCAGCTGCCTTGCTCACAGGTTTGATCACTGACTGCATTCAAGATCTAAAGGATGTGACTGCCTCCTGAAACTGTGACCCAGATAACTCTCCTCCTCTTTGACATGTTGCAGGTTTTGAAGCTCAGACTCCAGCTCATCAACTCTGAACCAGAGTTCCTCAAACAACCAGCACTTGTTATAGATGTGGTCAATATGAATCACAATAGGGTCCACTCATTTCGACAGCATGTGAGTACAGTACATCTCCTAGTTCGACATTACTATTTTGTTTACTTAGTTCTTAATTTGCATTTTAAAAAAAATATTCTTAGTAGTCTTTTAGTTTTTAGTTTGTAAAACATTTCTTCTATTAAATCAACTTATAATAGATAATCAAAGTAGCAGCTATGGACCAATGAGTTTATAGTTTTCCTGTGATGCCGCTCCTTGCTCAAAGGAACATATGAACAGGAGAAGGCCATTCCACCCCTCCACTCAGTGAGATCATGGCTGATCTGTGGCCCCACTCTATATACCTGCTTTTGGCCCATATCCCTTAATACCTTTGCTTATGGATCAACTGAAAACAGCATAAGAAATATACAATTAAAGTGTGAAAGCCAACAATTAGAGGCTGCTCCAAGGCTCATGTATCTTCTGGGGGTTGTCCACCGAAGTTATGATCAGACAAGCTAAAGTGTGTCCTTGACTTGACCAGGTTCATTCATTCTTCAGGGAGGAGAAAGTGAGGACTGCAGATGCTAGCGATCAGAGTCAAAGAGTGGAAAAACACAGCTGGTCAGGAGCAGGAGAATCGATGTTACCCTAACCCCCTCCCATTTATCTCTCAGCCCCCTTGGCCTACAAGTCTCATTCCTGATGAAGGGCTTATGCTTGAAATGTCAACTCTCCTACTCCTCGGATGTTGCCTGACCAGCTGTGCTTTTCCAGCAGCACACTCTCGACTCATCAATTCTTCAACAGCAATGGAACACCGTTAGTCTAGTTAGTAACTAGAATGATAGCATTAGTGGGTAAGATCAGTGAAAGTCAGAATCCCATACTATAAAATTGATATAAGCACAATAGTGCAAATTCAGATAGCATCCTATATCTCTAGACAAATAAGGAACACCAAAGTGTTGAATTTACAAATTAAGAAATTGAAACCTAGTGCAGGAAAGATGGCAATAGGGTGTCTTGGTCATTTAAAGGGGAAACATGATATATTCAACTATAATGGATTTCAGGTTTCCTTTCATATTTGTCAAAGCTTTGGCCTTTTCTCTGATTAGGTCCCCTCAACAGTGGCTGCTAGAATTAACTTGTCCCACGATGTGTTGATTATTAAATAGATGTTCTCAACATGCATCTCTAATATCCCTGAAAAAGACTGTATTCTGGTTGTTTGAAAGTTTGTTGCATTGGACAGAGTCAATGGTCTCTATTTTGCAAGAGTAACAGCTTTTCATTTTTGAATACAAACTGTATATATTACTTTTGGGATGGTTGATGACACACCAGATTACAAACAACATTGTTTTAATTTCTGATACAATGATCGTTAATTGCATAAATAAAAGCAAAATTCCATGAATGTTGGAAATATAAACATGAAATGCTGGAGAAGCTTATCGAGTGTGACAGCATGTGTAAAGAGAGAAAAATAGTAAGTGTTTTGAGTCTGATGAAATCTGAAGAAGTCATATTGGACTCCACAGATACTGCCAGACCTACTGAGTCTCTCCAGTAATTTACTTCTATTTCAGATTTCCAGTGCCTGCAATATTTTATTTGTATTTGAGTGTTTAATTCACCATCACTTCTCTTCCACATATGTCCAACTCGAAGAGATTTTCCATTTTCCTCCAACTACATGCCAAACTCACTTTACAGTCATATCTCCTTTCCCAGTGACGGTGTCTGGCTCCACCTTGACCTGCATGAATTCTATGAGTCCCATCCTTCATGTTTATCTCACTCATTGTTTTATCAAGAAATGTTTTGACTTCTTTTCTAAACAATACTGTGAAGTCTCTATTAAAGATGTGTAGCTTGAAGTATTTCACAGCTCCCTTCCCCTACCCCAGTCCTGATAAAAGGTTCTGACCTGCCCCCCCCAATCTACCTCTGATGTTAAGGAATGCAAGCTCCGAAAACTCATTAGCTGAAAAAGAGCCATATTGGACTGGAAATGTCAACTTTGTCTCTCTTTACAGATGCTGCCAGAATTGCTGAGTTTCTCCATACTTCCCATTTTTAGATCATTAATAGCATTTGTATAGGTTGCCATCTACTGGCCATTCAAGAATATTTGGTTCTATTACTTTGTTAAACCTTTTATATTTATTTTTCAAGTTATTTTAGTGAGAAATACAGACAATAAAGTATTTCAACCTTTACACATTTTTTCAGTAAAAAATATGTCCACAGGAATCTATCGCTGCCTGGCTTTAACATTGATTTATATGGGAAACTCAGCCTCAATTAAAGTTATTACGGTGTCACTTCAACTGAGGACTAGTTTCTGCAAATCTATATTAACAGTGAATGGTATTTTCTTCAGTCAATGCCATCTGCACATATACTACTTACATCTCTCAAGAGTCTCTTCTGACCTTTATATTTAGCTGCAACAATTTTGCTTCATTAATAGTGTCTTTATTGGAATCTGTAGGGGTCAAAAGGATTTAAACTGCCCCCAAAAAGGCGTCATGTACAAAATTCCTGACCTAACACAGACATTTTATCCAGGCTTTCTCCTTCACTGTTTTTCTTCGAATGCTATTCATTGCTGTCCCCATTTAGAGAAGTTGCATAGGAAGGTTTACAGCTTCCAGTTATAAGTCACAATAAAACTTCTGAGTTCTCCAGGGTCATCCTAACGATGTGAAAGTGAAGATACTGGTATCGATATTAAGGGCTGTGTGCCACCAACAATCTGGATGATAGATGCAGTCCATGGCTCTGTCCATTTCTGATAAATACAGATATGTATCAAACACCCAGGAGGATTTGGTCCTATTGTTCTGTTGAGCTTGTGGATTTACTCAGGCTGGATTGTATGAACTGCAATGTACCCATCATGCCCATCCCTGGCTAAGAATGTGAGATATTTAAGGTTAGTCCAAAACAATTTAAGACTGGGAGCAGCTTTAATTGTACCAGGGTGAGACTGTTTCCCCACCTTACAGAATTGCCAACCAATCAGATTAGCCAGTGATTCTGTTGTCCAAGCAATAGTCATTACTGCAACTCCAAGCAGTTCCCAAGGAGGAACTTACACTGGTAGGTTATTCTGGGGTAGCTATTGCGAGTTGGCTGGTGGGATCCAGGATCAAGAGGCCAGGAGATGGAGAAAAGGGGATTGCCTGGAGGGGAGGGGTTTGTACTAATATTGATGGGCCTAGTGATCCACAATGGAGAACACCCAGCATAAACCTCCAGCCCACGTCATGCCCCACTGAAGACTTGTGCTGGAAACTAAGCCCCACTATTACCAGAGTTGTCACAAAAGTTAAGGATTTTTAAAGATTTTGAAATATACAAGATTCTTAGGAGATTTGATCATGGAAATGTAAGGAGGTTGTTTCCCTTGTGAAGGAGTCCAGTACCAGAGGGCATAATCTCAGAATAAGGAATCACACATTAAAGATAGAAATGAGGAGGAATCACTTTCTCAGAGGTAATGAATCTATAGGATTATTTATCACAGAGGGGTGCGAGGCTGGGTCATTAAGGTTGAGACAGATAGAGTTTTAATCAGTTAGGGAATCAAGCCAATGAGGAAGAGGTAAAAATGTGGAATTGAGGGTATTCAGATCAGCAATGATACAGCATACTCAATTGGTTGAATGGGATCTTTCTGCTTCTACATCTTCTGGTCTTAAAAATACCCAGAGATTCCCTAATTTACTGGACTTTCAGACTCGGGTTGAGAGAAAGTGTGGACCAAGTTTCTGTAATTAATGAACTGTCCACATATTACTCTACTAATTAAACTTCTAAACCCCTAGTAAATTCTAAATGATGGGTGAATGGGGAATGAGACCCTGTGTCCAGTTAAGGGGCTTATAAGCCTAGGACCAGGCAGACCTCCACAACCCAACATATTTCAGACAGCTTGGTGATGGGTGCCAGGTGGGTGGGTGGCAGGAAGGTCATCTGGTGGAGATTACATGTCACCCAACTTCAAATCCCTTGTGGGCATCGAGCCAATTATATTTCACTAGAAGTCTTCACCCAAATAAATCACATATTGTATGGTTCACCAGAGCATATAAATCACATCTTGTTAGGAAGCAAAGCTCATAGAGGTCAATCAGCTAAAATTTGTTCCTAATGAGACAGAACCAATAAAACTGAAATGATTGAAGTTGGCAGTTCTTACTGCTGTCACTCAATCTGTATCATGAATGAGTTTCTCTCTGTTATTTTCTTTTTGAAAATACGCATTGCAATTTTCTTTAATATCATTATGTATTTCTCAAAGACATCTACATCATAACTTTTGCAATACAGTAAACTCTAACTAGGCATTTTACTGCAATGCTTTAAAAGAAATTCAAAGAGCATATTAGCTGTCAATTTAACAGAAGGATGACAGCGTATGATTACTATATGCAAGTTTCTAAACTTTGTTACCCAGATCCAAGCAGTTTTCTTTCTCAAGATGTATTCACTTTAAATATATAAATTTTAAGTACGTTATTTCTAATTTTATATTGCTTTCATTCAGCTTCTAAAAATGATCTGCTCTTCACTGAGGTTTTGTCTCTCCCCTGGGCTAACCTATGCTGTTTGTTTTTTGGCTGTTCTGCTCAGTCCTGCATTGCCCTCCCCTTTAGTCCTTCAGCTAGGTATTTAGTGGTTCATGTTCCAAATTGCCCTCTCCAGTTTCTTTCGGGTCAATACTGCCGCTACTGAAGATGTTGTACAGCCTACATTCAAAGTCGCCAGCCCCCGATCAAGTCGCCACACATTGCTGCTCTTTATGGACTTTTGAACATTAGCAACAAACGACCTTGTCACGTCCTGCTGGCTCAAATACAGCCATTCCTACTTTTTCAGTGCCACCACTGCCTCAATCTCCTTCCTCAGCTTTTATGATGGCCTACATCTTGCAACTTTCATGTTAAAATGATAAATATACATATAAATGGCACATATATAAAGCATGAATGTATTTATCAAAATCAGCATATTGATAAATAAGTTCACTTAATTTCAATTTGGGGTTTTTATTCAGGCCTTTCAACTTATTTTCATTCTGAAAATCTAGCCATTGTCCTGCATAATTTATAATAAAAAAAGCTAAGTAAAGCTAAGCTTGCACTCCTGACAGATTAATTAATACCCATTGCTTTTAATTCATTCATAAATTTTGCAGTAGCTATGTTTTATTTATTCTGATAGCATGTGGATGAAATGTGCATTGGTTCTATTTAGCTTATAATTTGTGGGGCTGCTGGGGAGTGGCAGGCCATTGATCATGCTTTTCTTTAACTGATGAAACTTTCAATGCTCAGTTCCTTAAAGGGTTCATTCATAATAATGTGATTATTGAACTCCCAGGACTTTACAGACAGAGACCTGTGAATTGACACAGCAAAAAATAAATCAGCCGCTGCATCACAACTGATGGCGTATACATTTTCTGTTGCTGGAATTTGCAGCAGCTGTTTGGAAAATTCATCTGAAATTCTGGCAGATAATACTTTTAATTCAGCCTTTTACAAACATCTCAGTACAAGTCACAAAGCACTTATGCATACACTGCTCAATATTGAGCCAAACCAATAAGTCAAATCATCAGATAAATGTTTAGTGCACTTCGCAAAAGGACAATCAGAAGGAGAAGGGGTGAATGGTTGAATTTTATATAATGATAACATGTACTTTGGAAGTCAATAATTAACTGAATTGACAGAATACAATTTACAAATGATAAAGAGGGAAATGCAAATATAACATTGCCCTCATTTCAATGGTTACCCCCATAGGCAGCTGCATCAAGCTGTGCATAGAGACTCCGTATGCAAATACCAAATGTCATCTGTCTCCAGTGTTACAAAGGATAAGTCTGGCCACATTGGCATGAAATGCTCCAGATAGTTGGACAGTTCTGTACCATCTGTTTCTTGTGCAGAAATATAAGCAGAAAAACTCCTTTTACCACAAGTCCATCAGTCAATATTTAATATCCTTGAGGCCCTGCTGGAGAAATGATATGGTAAATCCTGTTGAATGGTTCCCAGACAGACTAGCAAAGAATGATTCATCATCAGAACTTACTGAAAAGCATCAAGATGCAGCTTAGCTGGTGTTGAGAAAGGCTCTTCCTGCTTTGGGAATGGTGAACTAGGCACTAAACTGAATCTCAAAGCTAATATATTCTAGATTATTCTGAGTCATATACCAATTGGCAGAGGGCACATATTAATTAAATAATAACATAGCTCAAAGACTAAGTGGGGAACTCACATCAGTAGTGGGAGATTGTACTGGCAGCAGTAGAACCATGTCTTGTTCTAGTAAACCACTTAAGTAGGTGAGTAGGGAGTGCTTTAATCTAAACAATGGGAGTGAGGGTTCAAGATTGGGTAGATATAGCAATTCAAGATACAGTCCTTGACAAGAAAGCAAATTTGTAATACTGGAAATGAAGGTCAGAGAATGGTAGAAAGAGACAAAAAACACTAAAAGTACACCAACAGTCAGGACGAACTGGTGCAAAGATATCAAAAAGGAAGAAACTAGAGATTCTGCGTCTGAACATGCATCACAATCATAAAGTAGATGAAGATAAGGCTGAAGGTTTCGCAGCAATCTTCAGTCAAAAGTGCCAAGTGGATGATTCATCTTGGCCTTATCCAGTGGTCCCCAGCATTACAGATACCAGTCTTCAGCCAATTCAATTCATCCCACGTGATTTGAGAAAGGGTTGGAGGCACTGGATACTGCAAAGGCTATGGGCCCTGACAACATTCCGGCAATAGTACTGAAGACTTGTGGCCCAGAACTTGCTACTTTCCTAGCTAAGCTGACCAGTACAATTATACCCAACAATGTGGAAAATTGCCCAGGTATGTCCTGATCATAAAAAGCAGGACAAAGCCAATTCAGTCAATCACCACTGCATCAGTCTACTCTCAATCATCAGCAAAGTGGTGGAAGGTGTCAAGCAGCATCTGACACCCACGCACATACAACATGGGTGCTGGGGTAAAAAAGCACACTACTGCTGTTAGGCGGTAGTGTAGGGGAGGGGAAAAAAGAAAACAAAACAGGAGTATTGGGGAAAAATAAAGAAGAAAAAACAAACAGCATCTGCTCAGCACATAACCTGCTCAGTGGCGTCCAGTTTGGGTTCCTCCAGGGCCACTCAGCTCCTGACCCCATTACAGTCCCTGGTTCAAATATGAACATAAAGCTGAATTCCAGAGGGGAGGTGAGAGTGACAGCCCTTGACATCAAGGGGTATCAAGGGGCAAACTCTCCAATGTTGGAGTCATACCTGACATATAGGGAATTGGTCGTGATTGTTGGAGATCAGTTATCTCAGCTGCAGGACATCTCAGCAGGAGTTCCTCAGGGTAGTGTCCTAGACCCAACCATCTTCACCTGCTTCATCAACCACCTTCACTCCAATGTCAGAGGTGGGGACATTTGCCAATGATTGCATCATGTTCAGCACCATTCGTGATTCCTCAGACACTGAAGCAGTCCATATTCAAATGTAACAAGATCTGAACATTATCCAGGCTTGGGCTGACAAGTGGCAAGTAACGTGGGTGCAACACAATGCCAGGCTATGACCATCACCAATAAGAGACTATCTAACCACCACATTCAATGATGTTGCCATCACTGAATCCCCCACCATCAACATCCTGAAGGTTATCATTGACCAGAAACTCAACTGGGTTCACCACAAACACAATGGCTACAAGAACAGCTCAGAGGCTAGGAATACTTTGACTTCATGTGGCCACTGTAGCAGCCATGGTGTTGTCCTCACCTCTTGCAGCCATGAGCTAGTTATATATTACTTATTAGCATGGCTGAAATGAAGGTTCGACTAGCAGCTTCTGATCTGACCTTACACTTCAGAGAACTCACTGGTACGGGCTCCAGTGCATGGGCTCTCTCTGTGTCATAATGACCATGACCATGTGATTCTATGTTTCAACCACTCAATATATTCTACCCAGTATAAAACATGATCAGTATTCTTCACTTAAAATCTTCTCTTCGAGATCATCTAAAATCATGGGTTCTATTTGACCTAAACTTCCTGACTCCCTAAAGCCTGTCCACCATCTGCCAAGCGCAAGATGGAATAATCCCAACTTGCCTGGATAAGTGCAGCTTCAACAATACGCAAAAAAAACTTGGCACCATGCAGGACAAAGCAGCCCGCTTAATTGATACCACATCCACAAACATCCACTTCCGCCATCAGCAATGCTCAGTAGCAGTGTGTACTACCTACAAGATGTATTGCAGAAATTCACCAAAGATCCTTAGAGAGCACCTTTCAAACCCACAATCACTTCCTTCTTGAAGGACAAAGTCAACAGATACATGGAAACACCACTAACTTTAAGATCCCCTCCAAGCCGCTCATCATGCCGACTTGGAAATACATCACCATTCCTTCATTATCACGGAGTCAAAATCCCGAATTCCCTCCCTAAGGGCATTGTGGATCAACTCACAGCAGGTGGACTGCAGTGGTTCAAGAAGGCAGCTCACTAGAATCTTAAGAAAGGTGGCTGATGAGATAGTAGATTCATTGGTGTCCTGGAAAATATCTGTCAGATTGAAATGTAATAAATAGAACTCCTCTGTTCAATAAAAGAGGGAAACAGAAAGCTATAAGCCAGTTAGCTTGAGATCTGTGTGAGAAAGTGCTTGAATTGATAATTAGTCAGGTACTTAGACAAACTCAAGTTAATTGGGAAGAATCAGCTTAGTTTGGTGAAAAGGAAACCATGTTTAAATAATTTATTGGAATTCTTTGAGAATATTCTTATTTAAGATAAGGTTGGAGTGCCAACTCAAGACTGGGGAAGCAACAGTGGGAGTGATTGACAGAGTGTCAGTTCCAAGAGTCCAGTTTGTTCTTGGGAACGAGTTAGCAAGATCCAAGGTGGGAGTGACACCCTTTGTTGTGAAGAAGCCCAAGGAAGACCAGGGAATTGGGGAGTTAAAAGAAGAATACATACCCTTGGTATTTTCCCAGACTGTGTAGTAACAACATTGCACTATCGTTAAGTTACAGCACAAAGCAAAAACTGAAAACAAAGATGAAAGAGTTGAGGTTCAGTTAGTGGACAGCCAGTTAGTGGAAAATCCTGAACAGCCAGAGGGTCAGACAGACATGCCTAGTCCTGAAAGACTAATGGACTTGCAACAGAAAGATGAGACAATGTTGATGCGTACTCAGAAAAGGAGGCACAGAATTTTCCTGAGGGTTATTATCTGAAAGATAGAATCCTAAGACGGAAATGGAAACCACAGCAGGTCAGTGCAGAGGAGAAATGGGCTGAAGTGCACCAGATCGTGTTGCTGATAGTATATAGACAGAAAGTGTTACAGTAGCACATGAGCTACCTGTAGGAGGTAACCTAGGGGTACAGAAGACTGAGGCTAAGATACAAAAACCTGGAATGTACAAGGATGTCGTTAACGTTTGCCATATGTGTCATATATGCCAAATAGTAGGTAAGCTACAGGCAGTAATAAAACCAGCATCATTGTTGCCAATTCATGCATTCGAAAAACCTTTCACGCAGGTTATGATTGATTGTGTAAGTCCCCTCCTGAGAACCATAAGTGGGAACTTACACTTGTTAATCATAACGGATGTCAAGAGTGTGGTACTGGAAAAGCACAGCAGGTCAGGCAGCATCAAAGGAGCAGGAGAATCGACGTTTCAGGCTTAAACTCTTCATCAGGAATCAGGAACGGTTTATGTCCGAAATATTGATGCTTCTGCTCCTTTGATGCTGCCTGACCTGCTGTGCTTTTCCAGCACCACACTCTCGACTCTGACCTCCAGCATCTGTAGTCCTCACTTTCTCCTCGTTGATTATAACCATAATGGATGTGTCTACCAGATTTCCAGAGGCAACTCCATTACAGAGCATTAAGGCAAAAAGGGGGGTACAGGAGTTGGTAGCTTTCTTTACATAGTATGGCTACCCAGAGAGATTCAGTCAGAGTTTAATTTTACTGCTAGACTGTTTAAGAAAGTCAAGGATAGCCTAGGTATACAGCACCTTAAATCAAGTGTTTATCATCTTGAATCTCAGGGAACTTTAGAAAGGTGGCATCAGACCCTGACGACCATAATTAAGAGAATACTGTCAGGATTACCCGAATGATTGGGATAAAGGTATCCCATTCATATTGTTTGCCATTAGAGATGCCCCAAATGACTCTACTCAGTTTACTCCTTTTAAGTTAATATTCGGACATGAAGTGAAAGGCCCTTTGAAATTACTTAAAGAGAAATTGACAGAACTGAAGTTGGAGATCTCATACTTGGATTATGGATTGGAGGTGAGGGAAAGACTAAATCAAATAGATGAGTTTGCTAAACAGCATCTGAGGAGGGCACAGCATAGAATGAAGCAGGGGGCAGATAAAAATTCTGAGATTCAGACATTTTCCCATGGGGATGACGTATTAGTATTGTTCCCAGTGATAAGCGATCCTTTCAAAGCCAGGTTTAGTGGTCCCTATCAAATTGAGAAGAAGTTGAGTCAGGTGAACTATCTGGTAAAGATGCCAGATAGGAAAAAACTGTATTGGGTATGTTATATGAATATGCTGAAACCTTATTAGAACAAAGAGAAGGAACTGGAGAAACAAGTGTTAGTTACTGCCCCACAGAGTGAGGAATCACATCTGGATGTTGTAGAATCTGATGTGCCTCAAAATACATTAAATAATGAGGAAGTCCTTGAGGAGTGGGATAGGTTAGTAAAATATCTGTTGAAAGGTTTGTTACAGCAGTATGAGGACATATATAGGAATAAGATGAATAGGACTAATGTTGTTATGCATGAGGTAGATGTAGGGAATGCTGGTTCGAAAAAACACCTCGCCCACATGCTTAGTCCTTTCAAAGACAGACAGGTCCAGAAGGAAGTGGAGGCGATGCTCAACGAAGATATCATCAAACTGAGTCAGAGCGAATGGTGTTCGCTGATCGTCTTAGCCCCCAAACCTGATGGGAATCAACAATTTTGTATGGACTATCAGAAGGTCAACGCCATAATGAAATCAAACTCATATCCAGTACTGAGATTGGAGGACTGTATAGAGAAAGTTGGACAAGCCTGTTACATCACCAAGTTGGACTTACTGCGTGGTTATTGGCAGGTACCTTTATCAGAGAAAGTGAAAGAAATGTCTGTGTTTGCAGCCCCAAATGGGCTATATCAATTCGAAGAACATACTCACCACATTCCAAAGACTCATGAACAGAGTTGTAGCTGGATTAACAAACTGTGCAGTCTATTTGTACGATGTAGTGATATTTAGTGAGTCCTGAAAAGATCACATGGTACAGTTGGCAGAGCTCTTTGAATGATTAAGAGAAGCAAACCTGGTAATAAACTTAAACAAAATTGAATTCGCAAAGGCAGAGGTGATGTTCTTGGGACATTACATAGGTGACAAAAGGTTAACCCCAAGGAACGCAAAGACAAAGGTCATCGAGGCATTTCCACAACCAACCTCAAAGAAAGAGGTACTTCAATTTTTGGGACTAAGTGGATTCTACTAGAAGTTTGTTCCAATCTTCAGCAGCATAGTGGCACCGATAGCAGATTTGCTAAAGAAGAACACAAATTTTTGGCGGACAGAACAATGCCAGGAGGCAGTTGACAATTTAAAAGCAGTATTAAGCACCGCACCAGTTTTAGCTATACCAAATTTTTTTAAACATTTCAAAGTTGTAATCAATGCTAGCGACATATAAGGTGGAGCTGTACTGCTACAGGAAGATGATGATGGAATTGAACTGCCAGTTAGATACTTTTCAAAGAAACTCGACACCCACCAGAAAAGATACTCTACGATTGAAAAAGAATCATTGAGTTTGGTAGGTCTTACAACATGTTAATGTTTATGTCACTAACAATGCATCAGAGATGTTTGTGTACATGGCTCACAATCCTCTTACATTCTTGGAACAATTTAAAGAGGAGAATTTGAGATTATTTCTTTGGAGTCTTATGTTACAGACTTTTAATTTACAAATTGTACTTGTTGGGGGTTGTAACAATGTAATAGCAGATGCACTATCGCAGATTTAACTGATAAAATTTAATGAGATTGAATAGATACCAATGTTTTGTATATATGTGTGTGTGTGCGCGCGCGCGCAGAAGTTAATATGAACTTAGGTTAATGTCCTATGTATGTCATGGTAATGTGGTGAAGAAATAGAAAAAAAAAATGAAGCCACCTTTTCATTATGATGGTCAATTTTTTTTAAGGGGGCAGGTATTATGAAGTTGTAGGGCTGTACTGTATTCTTTAAGAGAGAGTGAAAGCTAGCAAGCACCTAGCAGGCAGAGTGTACTGGAGAATATTAAAATGTAACATTTGGCTGTAAAACAAATAGCTGAGCTATGTTGTTATGTTTCTGCAACAATTCAAATTTAGCCAATTAGCTTAAATTATATCTCAAGATACTAAAATCCAATCGAATTTGGATTTTACTGTTTTGATGACATGAAACCAATGAGATGATCCAATATTTTGGGATTTAAAAATCAGGCATTTTGAACAATTAGTCAGAGAGACAAAGGGCACCATCCATACTGCCCACAGACCTTCCCTCTGAAAGGTACCTTACCATATGAAAACTCTGTAGCAGACGACTCAGGAATCTACATAGGAGAATCGACACAGCTGGGCTGGTTTTGAAACTTGATTTTTTTGAAAATTTAATCGGGGTTTTATCACATCAGTATATTGTTACGGAGTGGAAGGTAGACATATCGTTAAGCTTAAGGAAGTTTACAGTGTAGATACTTGTTATTTAATGTTCTCTTTTGGAGTTAAAGAATAAAGTGTTAAATGTTTTCTTCAAATAGTGGAATTTGGGTAGTTCTCGGTCACTCATATTTTCACAGATTATAAGGTGAGGTGAGCTATTCCGTGCAAGGAGGGTGGAGCAGTGAGGTGGGAAGGTGTCCTTCCTGGACCTCTCCATCTCCATCTCCATCTCCGGCGACCAAATCAACACGGACATTTACTACAAACCCACCGACTCCCAAAGCTTGCCTCCTCTAAAAATGCCTTCCCTTATTCCCAACTCCTCCACCTTTACTGCACCTGCTCCCAGGAGTGCCAATTCTATCATAGAACATCCGAGATGGCCTCCTTCTTCAAAGACCACAATTTCCCCTCCCATGTGGTCAACGATGCCCTCCAGCGCATCTCCTCCACTTCCCGCACATCCGCCCTTGAACCCCACCTCTTCAATCACAACAAAGACAGAACTCCCCTGGTCCTCATCTTCCACTCCACCAACCTCCAGATACATCGCATCATCCTCCGCCACTTCCGCCACCTGCAAACAGTCCCCACCACTAAGGATATATTTCCCTCCGCATCCCTCTCTGCGTTTCAGAGAGACCACTCCCTCTGTGAATCCCTTGTCAGATCTACGCCCCACACCAACCCACCCCCATTCCCTGCACCTTTGCCTGCCACCACAAGAAGCTTAAAACCTGTGTCCACACCTCCCCCTCCCTCTCACCTCCCTCCAAGGCCCCAAAGGATCTTTTCATATCCGACAGGAATTTACCTGTACTTCCACACACGTCATCAACTGTATCTGTTGCAGCCAGTGTGGTCTCCTCTACATCGGGGAGCCAGGACACCAACTTGTAGATCATTTCAGAGAGCAACGTCCTCTTGACCTATCCATCATCCTTCCCACCTATCTGCTCTACCCTCCTCTCCGACCTATCATTTCACTCCCACCTCCATCTACCTTTCACATTCCCAGCTACCTTCCCCCCAGCCCCACCCCACTCCCACTAATCTCCCAGCTCTTCTGGCCCACAAGCCTCATTCCTGATGAAGGGCTTATGCCTGAAATTTCAATTCTTCTGCTCCTTGGATACTGCTTAACCTGCTGTGCTTTTCCAGTATCACACTCTCAACTCTGGTTTAAATTAGCAGAAGGGTTTACCCCGTGTCATAACACTATGGAGGCACATTGACTGGGCAATTTTGTAGATTCCATTCAGCTGCTTTCAGAAACGTGACAACAATTACTACTGTGCCTCCTCCAACCCTCCTGTACCCCCACAAACCATCCAGAGTTGACATCTACACCTACTTACACGAGAGCCACTCTAGAGCTGGCAGTGGGCTGATTTTTTTCACTTCAAGTGTTTTCTTTGCCAACAGGTTAAAGTACCTTCCAACTCTGTGACAAGGAAGCCTGAGGTTAAATATCATTGATGCCCAGCACTCAGAATTCTGGGCAGGACTTACACCCTGCACTACCTCTCCAACTCCTGAAAGGCTTTGAATTTCTAGGCCAGTGACTCTAAAACAACCTTCCACATATACCACAAGGATTGATGTTAATCAAACTCAGGCGCTTGGATTGATTCTTCCCTTGAAAGTTCCATTTATTAATAAGGCATCTTTAGAAGACAAACTACAAATACTTCAGTCTAATCCATGTAACTACTTTTGTTGCTCTTTAAAGCTAATCTACCACAGGCGGCAGTGAAAATTTCAGAAGCTGCAAAAGCACATTGATAAAAACACAAATCCACTCAGTTTTCACAATTCTAATCTATCCCATTAATCTGTAATATGACTCGAATATTACTCCATTGGGCATTGTTATAATACTGGATCTCTGCTGGTTGTACAAACAAAACTACCTTTTGTCAATATCGTCAAAGGTCAATTCATATACATAGTACTTTTGATTGAGGCAATAATATAATCAGATGTGTAGCAGTAAGAAGACAGTTAGTCAGAATACGATATGGTTTGTCCCCAGCCTACTCTAGTGTCAGTTCTTCAACTGCATCTGCAAGTTTCTGGTACTGCTCCAGTTCATTGTAGATATGTACAGAGATCCGAACATAGAGCTTTCCTCCCAAGGCTTTGACTGGCACCTATTAGAAACAAGAAGATCAAAGCATGGTAAGCAGATGTTGTCAGTCAGAAAGTCAAATGAGTTTCAGTATAGTGTAGGTAGCAAAGATGTTTGAAGTTTTGTTTGTAAGTATAGCTAAGTACAAAATTAATGGATAATGTCCTCTACTAAATATTGTGGTTAAAATAGAAAATATACATTGCAAAACAGCACAACCATTTTCCAAACTGAATATTTTCTTGTATATTTTTCATTCCTTTAGCTGGATAAAACAGATTGAAAGAGATAACCTGCTCCCATGTTAATGTACTGTTTGCTGGAAGTATCTGTACAGCCTGACCCATAACTGTACTTCAATTTCCCTAGCTCATTTAAAGGATTTAAATAATGGTGGCCCTGCTATTGAATAAGGTGAGAACATATCATTGTAGGAAGATCATCTGGGACAAGACTGTGTTATTTACTTCACATTAGAGGCATCAGAAGAATAACAGTAACCTTGATTTTCCCTGAAGAGAAGACTTTGTACTTAGATAAACACTGGCAAGACTTAAACTAACTTAGGGAGGAAGAACTCTTTTCTTCATTATAATTTTAGGTAGTAGAAAGTGAGGACTGCAGATGCTGGAGATCAGAGCTGAAAAATGTGTTGCTGGAAAAGCACAGCAGGTCAGGCAGCATCCAAGGAGCAGCAGAATCAACATTTCGGGCATAAGCCCTTCTTCAGGAATGAGGAAGGTGTGTCAAGCAGGCTAAGATATATGGTAGGGGGAGGGACTTGGGGAGGGGCGTTGCGAATGCGATAGGTGGAAGGAGGTCACATTCCCTATCGCATTCCCAACGTCTCTCCTCCAAGTCCCTCCTCCCTACCTTTTATCTTAGCCTGCTTGGCACACCTTCCTCATTCCTGAAGAAGGGCTTATGCTCGAAACGGTGATTCTCCTACTCCTTGGATGCTGCCTGACCTGTTGCGCTTTTCCAGCAACACATTTTTCAGCTCTAATTTTAGGTAGTGGCAAGTTAAAATGCACAGCCTCATTAAGGTCATGACTTTCAGAAAAAATTGAATAAGACAAATCAGTTTTTCAATTAATAGAGATGCCAGACTGGTAATAGTAGCATAGAACACAATGTGAAGTGATAAAACACAATAAAGAGTCCAATCAAGTGTCAGTATAAGGTACTGAATCAGCAATTAACTGAGAACCTTGATCATTACCTATAGCCATCCCACTGAATAGGAGGTCTCTAGCCAATTAGTTTGTGAGAGATCATCAAGTGGTAAGAGAAGTACTGGCACACGGAAGCAGAAAAGCACTTTAAATGCTCAGGGTAGTATCCTGGCACCTTGGATACAGATTGCAACATCTTCGTTACTGCCAGGGCTGTCTGGCCCAACTGGTTTTCTGCCCATCATGGGAAAGATTGGTTGCCAGGGTGATGAGCAGATAGGCATTATGAAGAGAGAAGGAGATGTTATTCCCATTGTAGAGCTGCCAGTCCTGGAATATTCATACATCCACCTATATCCATCAACTGGTGATATTACTGAGAAATATATACTGATGACAACTAGCTCTAACTCACCACCATCTCTTTGAACCACTTACTGTCCCTAATATTCCATGCTGCTTGCCCAATGTTTAAATAATAAAACTCTAGAAATTTCCTCCAACTACATCTTGGGGAGATTGAAGTCATTGCCTTTGAACTTCATTACAAACTCTTTACCTAACCTCTATTTCCACCCATAGAAATAGTCTTAAATTCACCAAAACATTGACCCAAGACATGATTTCAACTATATGTATGCATCATTACCAAGACTGTCTACTTTCATTTCAGCAATATCATTTACTTCCATCTGTGTCATGACAAGTTGGACATGGAAAGGATGCTTCTGTTTGTGTCAGTCCAGAACTAGAGGGAAACTGTTTTAAAATTAAGGATCACCCTTTCAGGTGAGAGATGAAGAAATGTTTTTTTCTCTCTCAGAAGGTTGTGTGACTTGGAAACTCTGCCTCAGAATGGTGGAATTGAATATTTTTAAGACAGAGGTGGATTGATTCTTGTTAGGCAGCTGAATCAAGTGTTATTAGAGGTAGATGGGAATACAGAATTTGAAACACAAACAGACCATCCAAAATGTTATTCAATGGCTGAACAGATTTGAGGGGCCAAATACTTGACTTCTGCTCTTATTTCATATGCTCATATGCCTCAGCAGTGCCCTCCGTTGCTGAAACACTCATTGGTGCCTTACTGATGACTAGTCTTGACTACCTGACTGCCATTGGGATTATAGCCCTTTTTCACACAACGTAAACATACTCATTACAAAACTGCTGCCTGCACGTAAATGTGCTTGAATTCTCAAATACCCTTCAGGTTCTGCTTGCTGATTCCGCTGGCTCCCTATCTGACAACATCTCATTACTAAAATCATCATTCTTGCTTTCAAATCTCTCCATGGTCTCTCTATAATCTTCTCCAGCTCTCATACAGTCACAGGGATGTACAGCACGGAAACAGACCCTTCGGTTCAACTCATCCTTGCCGACCAGATATCCCAAACTAAACTAGAACCACTTGTTGCACCCAGTCCATATCCCTCCAAACCCTTCCTATTCATATACCCATTCAGAATCCTTTTAAATGTTGCAATTATACCAGGCTCTGCCACTTCCTCTGGCAGCTCATTCCATATACATACCACCCTCTGCGTGAAAAGGGTGTCCCTTAGGTCTCTTTTACATCTTTCCTCTCTCACCCTAAACTATGCCCTCTAGTTCTGGACTCCCCACAACCCAGATCTCTAAGCCTTTAAATAGAAACACAGAAATGAAGAGCAGGAATAGGCCATTTAGCCCTTCAAGCTTTCACTGCCATTAAATATGATCATAGCTGATCCTCTATCTCAATGCCATATTCCCTCAATCTTCCCACACCCCTCAATAAAATCTAAAAAAATTATGTATCTCTTTCTTGAATGTATTCAGTGACTTGGTCTCCATAATTGCCTATGGGAGAGAATCTTACAGAGTCACTACCTTTTTTCATCCCAGTCCTAACTGGTTTACCCTATATCCTGAGAATGTGTCCCTGGTTCTAGACTCTCTGACCAGGTAAAACATCCTCCCTGCATCCAGTTTGTCCAACCCTGTTAGATTTATATATGCTTCAATCAGACCCCCTCTCATCTTTCTAAACTCTAGTGAACACAGGGAATTTGAACCAATCTCTCCTCAGAAGTCTGATCTGCCATTTCAACCAGCCTAGGGAAACTTCGCTGTGCGATAGTGCAAACTTCAGAACTTTAATAACTATTCATTGATTGAAAGAATTAGCAATAACTCTTTCTGTAATAAACTGTTTCTCAAGATGAAAGGAACAAGGAGAAACTATGGTAAAGGAATTAAAAGCAACATATTAATTAGCCATTCCTGGGAAGAAGTAGTCGAAGCATTGCTAACAAGCTGTTTCCTGGGAGAGAGGAGGTAACATTGCTTGATAATCTACTGCCTCGTGTCAAATGTTAATTAGGATTGCTGCAGAAGGAGTGGCCTGAAGTAAAGGGTTAATTGCAGGAAAAGTTGTGCTTTCAGAAAGATAGCTAATACCAAATGTGACAAGGAACAGGGGAATTACTTGTGATAACAAAACAAGCTTCAGATCTGATGACTCCGGAAACATTATCAATATTGTGGATGAAAAAATATGAAGAATCATTAATAATGTTGCACCACAAACTCAAAAGAGAGAAAACTGTATTCTTCAACAGCAGAACTCCAATGACCCACACAGCACAAGGATCAAACACTAGACACATCCAGAAACAGAAACTGTTGGCTGGAATTGTAGCTAAATTCCACAATTAATCAGGTAATGGCTAAATTGGGTTGTGAGACTTGACTTGCTTACTTGAGGGGTCTTATTTTGGTTACTACTTCCAATAAAGTTAAGTAATTGTTTCAGTATTTGATTGTCTGTGAGATTTCTTAATAGGTAGCTGAATTAAAGGTAGCTTGTAGTAATTTACACGCAACAATTGGCATTCCTAGGTGGGCTTTAATAAGAAGTGACATTATGTTGCTGCTCATCACTCAATAGGATCGGCACTAATCTGATTACTATACATTCCTGCCTAATCCCAATAATCTGTTACCTCCTAGTTTATCAGGAATTTATGCCTTACAAATATCCAAAGACCCTGGTTCCACCACTTATGGGAATCTTCCAGAAGAGGAAACATCTTTTCCAAATCCACCATCTTAAGACCACTAAATTCTTATATGGTTCAATCAAATCACTTCTAATCTCCAACAGATAGAAACCTAACCTGTCATAATTACCTTAAATAAAGTTAATTATGAGGACATGAGAGAGAAACTGACGAAAATAGACTGGAAGCAGAGCCAAGTGGGGAAGACAGTAGAGCAAAAATGGCAGGAGTTTGTGGGTATAATTGAGGACACTGCACAAAGGTTCATCTCCAAGAAAAGAAAGATTATCTGGGGAGGGATTAGACAGCCATGGCTAACAAAGGAAGTCAGGAAATGTATTAAAGAAAAAGAGAGATCCTATAAAGTGGCCAAGAGCACTGGGAAATTAGAAGATTAGGAAGGCTACAAAAACAAACAGAGGATAACAGAGAGAAATAAGGAAGGAGAGGATCAAATATGAAGGTAGGCTAGCCAGTAATATTAGAAATGATAGTAAAAGTTTCTTTCAATCCATAAGAAACAAACGACAGGCAAAAGTAGACATTGGGCCACTTCAAACTGATGCTAGAAACCTAGTGACGGGAGATAAGGAAACAGCTGGAGAACTTAATAAGTACTTTGCATCAGTCTTCACTGTAGAAGACATGAGTAATATCCCAACAATTAAAGGGAGTCAGGGGGCTGAGTTGAGTATGGTTGCCATTACAAAAGAAAAAGTGCTAGAAAAGCTAAAAGGTCTTAAAATTGATAAATCTCCTGGCCCCGATGGGCTACATCCTAGGGTTCTGAGGGAGGTGGCTGAGGAAATAGCAGAGGCGTTGGTTGAGATCTTTCAGAAGTCACTGGAGTCAGGGAAAGTCCCGGATGATTGGAAGATCGCTGTTGTAACCCTCTTGTTCAAGAAAGGATCAAGAAAAAAGATGGAAGATCATAGGCCAATTAGCCTAACCTTGGTTGTTGGTAAAATTCTAGGATCCATCATTAAGGATGAGGTTTCTAAATTCTTGGAAGAGCAGGGTTGGATTAGAACAAGTCAACATGGATTTAGTAAGACCACAAGATCATAAGACATAGGAGTGGAAGTGAGGCCATTCGGCCCATCGAGTCCACTCTGCCATTCAATCAAGCTGATGGGCATTTCGACTCCACTTACCCGCATTCTCCCCATAGCCCTTAATTCCTCGAGACATCAAGAATTTATCAATCTCTGCCTTGAAGACATTTAGCATCCCGGCCTCCACTGCACTCTGCTGCAATGAATTCCACAGGCCCACCACTCTCTGGCTGAAGAAATGTCTCTGCATTTCTGTTCTGAATTTACCCCCTCTAATTTTAAGGCTGTGTCCACGGGTCCTAGTCTCCCCGCATAACAGAAACAATTTCCTAGCATCCACCCTTTCCAAGCCATGTATTATCTTGTAAGTTTCTATTAAGTCCCCCCTTAATCTTCTAAACTCCAATGAATACAATCCCAGGATCCTCAGCTGTTCCTCGTATGTTAGACCAACCATTCCAGGGATCATCTGTGTGAATCTCCGCTGGACACGTTCCAGTGGCAGTATGTCCTTCCTGAGGTGTGGAGACCAAAACTGGACACAGTACTCCAAATGGGGCCTAACCAGAGCTTTATAAAGTAAGAGGAGGTCGTGCCTGACAAATCTGTTGGAATTCTTTGAAGAGATGACAAGTAGGTTAGACCAGGGAAACCCAGTGGATGTGGTCTACCTAGACTTCCAAAAGGCCTTTGATAAGGTGCCACACGGGAGGCTGCTGAGCAAGGTGAGGGCCCATGGTGTTCAAGGTGAGCTACTGGTATGGATTGAGGATTGACTGTCTGACAGAAGGCAGAGAGTTGGGATAAAAGGTTCTTTTTCGGAATGGCAGCCAGTGACAAGCAGTATCCCGCAGGGTTCAGTGTTGGGGCCGCAGCTGTTCACATTATATATTAATGATCTGGATGAACGGACTGGGGGCATTCTACCGAAGTTTGCCAATGATACAAAGTTAGGTGGACAGGCAGGTAGTACTGAGGAAGTGGGGAGGTTGCAGAAGGATCTAGACAGTTTGGGAGAGTGGTCCATGAAATGGCTGATGCAATTCAATGTGAGCAAATGCAAAGTCTTGCACTTTGGAAAAAAGAATACAAGCATGGACTACTTTCTAAATGGTGAGAAAATTTGTAAAGCCAAACTACAAAGGGATCTGGGAGTGCTAGTTGAGGATTCTCTAAAGGTAAACATGCAGGTTGAGTCCGTGATTAAGAAAGCGAATGCAATGTTGTCATTTATCTCAAGAGGGTTGGAATATAAAAGCACCGTTGTGCTACTGAGACTTTATAAAGTTCTGGTTAGGCCCCATTTTGAGTACTGTGTCCAGTTTTGGTCCCCACATCTCAGGAAGGACATACTGGCACTGGAACGTGTCCAGCGGAGATTCACACGGATGATCCCTGGAATGGTAGGTCTAACATATGAGGAACGGCTGAGGATCCTGGGATTGTTTTCATTGGAGTTTAGAAGATTAAGGGGAGATCTAATAGAAACTTACAAGATGATACATGGCTTTGAAAGGATGGACGCTAGGAAATTGTTTCCGTCAGGCGAGGAGACTAGGACCCGTGGACACAGCCTGAGAATTAGAGGGGATAAATTCAGTGCAGATATGCGGAGACATTTCTTCAGCCAGAGAGTGGTGGGCCTGTGGAATTCATTGCCGCAGAGTGCAGTGGAGGCCAGGACGCGAAATGTCTTCAAGGCAGAGATTGATAAATTCTTGATGTCACAAAGAATTAAGGGCTACGGGGAGAATGTTGGTAAGTGGAGTTGAAATGCCCATCAGCCTTGATTGAATGGCGGAGTGGACTCAATGGGCCGAATAGCCTTACTTCCACTCCTATGTCTTATGGTCTTATGGTCTAAGTGGTAATGCCACTGGACTCATAGCCCAAGTCCCAGACTAATACTCTAAGGTCAGAGGTTCAAACAGCAACTAGCAGAATTTAAGTTGAATTAATAAATCTAGAATATAGACCTCGTCTCAGTAATGGAAAGCATGAAACCATTGTCTTATAAGAAAGATCTCTTCTAGTTACATGCTACTGGAGCCCCACAGATTAAGATGCACTCTGAAACAGTTTAGCAAGCCATTTCTTTCAAAGGCGATTAGGTAGTGATCATGACAGTGATGCTCAGATCCATGAAAGAAGAAAGGAAAAAAATGCCAGAATTTCTCGCACTCAACGAATCCAAATCCCTTTGTAGCCTCCTTATGTCCTCTTCACAAATTACTTTCTTACCTATTTTTTGTTTCATCAGCAAATTTAACAACCATACCTTTGGTTCTTTCATCCAAGTCATTTATATAAATTGTAAAACATTGAAGATCCCTGTGGCACACCATTCATTGCATCTTGTCAACCAGAACATTAGTTCCTAATGCCTACTGTCTATTTTCAGTTAGTCAGCCATTATATAGTCCATGCCAATATATTACCTCCTATACCATAAACTTCTATTTTCCACAATAATCTTTGACTTATTAAATGCCTTTGGAAAATCCAACTACAATGTATACACTAGTTCCCATTTATCTGTAGAACCTTTTGTATCTTCAAAGAAATCCAAATAATTGGTTGAATACTATTCTGTCATGTTGACTCTACCTTGATTGCATATGATTTCTCCTTCACAGAACCATGCTGATTTTGCCTGATTATTTAAACCTTTCTAAGGTCCCTGTTACAATGTCTTTAATGATAGCTTTTAACATCTCTAAGACAGATATTAAGCTATCTGATCTGCTTTCCATCTTCCTCCATTTCTGAATAAAGTAGTTGCATTGACTGTTTTCCATTCAGTTGGAACCTTTCCCAAATCTAGAGAATTTTGGGAATGCAACTTAGAACTCCCAGCCTCTGATCTTGCTGCCTTGGAACTCCCATGCACAGCACTGACCCAATGAGGTGTCCTCTCGGTCCGGTGTGGCAGTCTGTTGGCACAGCATGGCAGTGTGATGGCCCAGTTTGGAGTCCTCTCGACCTGGCATCCTCTCGGTCTGGCATGGTCATCTTCCAACAGTCCAGCATGGTGGTCTTTGGGCAGTATGTGGTGGTCTCTCATCCTGGCATGGTCTCAGTGTGGAATTCCGGTCTCAAAAGTGATTCCAGAGCAATCTTTGTGATCCCTGAGGTGAAGCCAGGCATGGTCTGGTGTCAAGGTTCTGTGTGGATTGATGGCTAATTTTCAACATGGACTGGGTCGACAGATTGTTGTTCTGAACATTTTTTCTCCATTTTATAATTTAATCCTAAATCTGCAATGCTGGACTTTTTTTTTTAACTTCCCTACTTTTTCAAGAACTGTCACTGAAGAAGCTGTACCTGGAGACCTTTGTATCTAAGATGGCACCGTAAGCAACAACATGTACACTTTTCACTGTATTCATTTGAATAAGTGACAATAAATCTAATTATAATTCTGGGTTATGCACTCCCAACACACTGCACCATCAGAGACTGTTCCTGGGAGGTGCTTGCACAAAAACACAGTTGCTAGTATGCCCCTGCGCCTAGGTGAAGTGATAATACTCCAGTTGTGTTACAATCAGTAATTCAGAAAGGTTCTGCAGAAGTGTTTGATGAAGAGTTATACTGGACTCAATGCATAAATGCTATTTCTCTCTTTCCATAGATTCTGCCCAACCTGCTGAATTTCTTTAGCACGTCATTTTAATTTCTGCATTTCTTCCCTGCTTTTGAACACCAGTTCCAGTTTTGGTTTCGAACTCAGTGTATGCTACGAACTTTAAAGACCTGGGCTGAGAGGTGGCAAGTAAAATTCAAGCCACATTGATCAAGCAATAACCATCTCTAGCAAGAGAGAATCCAACCATCTTCTTTTGACATTCAATGGCATTATCATCGCTGAATCACCACTATCAATATCCTGGAGGTTGACAAGAAACTGAAATGGTCTAGCAATGTAAATATGTGGTTCAAAGAGCAGGTCAGAAACTAGAAGTTGCATGAATAACTCATCTCCTGACTTCTGAAAACCTATCCACAGATGTCTGTAAGACTACTGTTTATTGGACTGGAGGATTGCACTTCCAACAACACTCAAGAAGTTACTGAAATTAAGCATTCAGATGCAGTAAACAAATCATATATTGGCTTCATAGTGAGAAGATCCCAGTACAGGAACAGGGTTACCTTGCTGCAGATACCACATCTGGAGTACTATGTGGTATTGGTTTCCTTATCTGAGGAAGGCTATTCTGGCTATGGAGGGATTGCATGAAGGTTTACCAAACTGATTCCTGAGATAACAGGGCTATTGTATGAAGAGAGACTGGATTGATTAAAATTACATTCAGTTTAGAAGAAGGATGGGGGAATCTTATAGAAAACTATAAAATTCTAACAGAACTTGACAGGGCCAATGCAGGATGTTCCTAATGATTGGGGAGTCCAGAACCAAGGACCACAATCTAGGGATATGCAGTAGACTATTTACAATTGAGATGAGGAGAAACTTTTTCACCCAGACAGTGGTGAGCCTATGGAATTCTCTGCCACAGAAAATGGTTGAAGCCAAAACACTGAATGTTTTTAAGAAGGAATTAGATAGAAGGTTTAGGGCTAAAGGGATCAAAGGGTATCGGGAGAAAATGGAAACAGGGTATTGAATTAGAAGATCAATCATGATCATACTGAATACCAGAGCAGTTGTAAAGGGCTGAATGGCTTAATTCCCCCCACCCCCCCCACTCCTATCTTCTATGTTTCTCTGAACAAATAGATTACCAAAAAAGAAACTAGGTGAGTTTATACAAGAGGCTATAAGGAGATTGGAGGTTCCTGGGTGAAATGAATTGGCAGAGGGTCTGAGTGCATCAGATGGGTGCTGATATGAGGCATGTGGGCTAGAGGGCCCAAAACTAAATGAAACAATTGGAACAAAGAACAGAGACAGGTTTTTAAATCAGCCCACCTAGCCATTTGGGAACTGTTGCATCTCCTCGGGGGAAAATCTAGCCCGACTGTCTACTGTGACAGTTCTCCTGAGTTGGTGAATTAACTAGGTTGAGTTATCCACCTCATATTGAAAACCTAGCCTAAAGTGCTAGCTGCCTTCAAGATAAGGAAACAGACTATTTCTCAGCACCCACTATAATAAACCTTTGGAAAGGGAGGCTGTTCTTGTTGAGGGTCAACACAACAAGCTCTGTATTGAAGACTTTGTGCATTATGGGCTGTTCCCAGGATGCACACGAGATAAACATTAACTGCTGTTAGAAGATCATCAATTTAGTCTTTAGTCTGCTTGAAAATCATTGATCTTCCTGTACAAAGACCGAATGTAGCAAACTGACACATCCCAAAGTCCAGGACTATCTGCCGAGGAACATGCTGAAACTCAGGTCAGTCACCACAAAGCAACAACAGGGTAAGCTCTAAAGCCGAGAGACTAGAACCTGTGTAAAACTCCTTGGCTGTATGCTTCCAGATATGTCTGACATGAAATATATGTTATAAGGCTGGGTTTGTAGCTGATGCTACGGCTAGGTGGAGCAGTGCCCTCACATGCGCAAAGTGTGGCTGACAGTAGTTTTTGAATTACAAATTAGGTTTGGAATTTTGGACAGACCATTTTACTGTGCTTCAACAGAACCTTTGTACTTTACTGTCATTTGCCATGCTATTGCTACCTGTTATAATTCTTGGTTCCAACCTTTTGCAAGTTCATCAGAGCTTACTCATTATGCCTGTCAAAACTACCTTCCCGTTCCTACCACTTGTTGTTGCAACTGTATTGCAGGTACACACACAGATGAATCATGGAAGTTATTTTAATAGTGGCTTTCATCTATGTGTTGGGAACACACTCTCCGATATTTTAACTACAACATCTAATTGTTAATGTAGGGAGGCACCCCTGTGTGCCATGTCCTGTACTGAAAGAAAATAAACTGGATATGTAACATCAATTAAACTGTTGCCATAGGGTCTTAGAGATGTACAGCATGGAAACAGATTATCCATTAATAGACTAAATTAATCCAGTCCCTTTGCCAGCACTTGGCCCATATTACTCTGAACCCTTCCTATTCATGTATCCATCCAGATGCCTTTTAAATGTTGTAACTGTACCAGCTTCCACCACTTTCTCTGGCAGCTCATTTCATACTTGCACGGCTCTGTGTGAAAACATTGCCCCTTAGAACCCTTTTAAATCTTTTCCCTCCCACCCTCAACCTATGCCCTCTAGTTTAGACCCCCCAACCCAGGGAAAAGACCTTGTCTATTTACCCACTCCATGCCCCTCATGATTTTATAAACCTCAATAATGTCTCCCCTCAGCCTTGATGCTTCAGCCTATTCAACCTCTCCCTACAGCTCCAACCCTCCAAGTCTGACAACATCCTTGTGAATCTTTTCTGAACCCTTTCACCTTTCACAACATCCATCTATAGGAGGGAGACTAAAATTGCACATAATATTCCAAAAGTGGCCTAACCAATGTCCTGGACAGCATTAACATGACCTCCCAACTCCTACACTCAAAGCTCTGACCAATATAGGAAAACATACCAAATTCCTTCTTCACTATCCTATCTACCTGCGACTCCACTTTCAAGGAACTATGAATCTGCACTCCAAGGTCTCTTTGTTCAGCAACACTCCATAGGACCTTACTATTCAGTGTATATGTCCTATGATTGGCTTTTTAAAAGTGCAGCACCTCACTTTTATCTAAAGTTAACTCCATTTGTCATTCCTTGGCCCACTGGCCCATCTGATCAAGATCATGTTGTACTCAGAGGTAATCTTCTTCGCTATCCACCACACCTCCAATTTTGGTGTCATCTGCAAACTTACTAGCTATACCTTCTACGTTCATCTCCAAATCATTTATATAAGTGATGAAAAGAGATGGATCTTTGTGGCGCACTGCTGGTCACAGGCCTCCATTCTGAAAAGCAATCCTTCCACCACCACCCTTTGATTTTTACCTTCAAGCCATTCTGTATTGAAATGGCTAGTTCTCCTGAGATAGTAAAGAGTTAATTTGCTTTGCTGACCTGCAAGAAATTGAATGCCCGGGGGTAGGGTGGGATGTCTCTGTGAATTTACATTGTCAAGCCTTGCCATTCAGAGCCATTTGCATCATCTCCACCGATTCAGAAGTCAGTTGGAACATGGCAATTGAAATTCTGACTGCACCTGACAATTACAAAAAATACAATTCACACCAGATCTGGCCATTAAGGGATGACTTACATTACATTGTTTCTGGAGATGATGTGGTCACTGCAAGGTGTCTTCAGTAGCTGTGATTGTGAGGGCATGGCTGGGGTTTGTCATGTTAGCATTACTGACTGATGTAAAGGAAGGACTGTTTCTTTTGTTCAGAGGGACCTCTCCATACACTTCGCAAGCATGGCAAAGAGTGTTAAGAGTTTCTCCACAGCTTGTACTGTATTTGCTTAATAAAATTTTGGTTGTTCACACAAGTTAGTGTTTTGCAGTTGCATGTATAGGAATCTCAGAAAAAAGAACATAACATCTGCTGGTCGCAGTGGCATTCCAACATTCATGGAGCTTCCAGGTGGACTAAATAAGTGATTGGAGTGGTGCTGGAAAAGCACAGCAGGCCAGGCAGCATCCGAGAAGCAGGAAAATCAATGTTTCAGACTGGGGAAGTTTTGTCCGGGGTTTTGTTGTGGGAGTCTCAGTTTCTGGGTTGTGGACTCGACTCAGCGAGTCTTTCTTCTGGGGAAGGGGACTGGCTTGGACTGTGGTGTTGTGTGATCCGCTGTGAGGGTTTTCTCTTTATAATAAGTGTATTTTAATCGAGAGGATGCTGGGAAAAAATTAGGAACGCTGAAATTAAGGTCGCACTAATACTTGGGTTAAAAAAGGAAGTTTCAATATAAATTATGCTGTACTGAAAATGTTTGATCTTTAAATATTTTAGTTGGTTAAAATACTGGTTCAGAAAATCTTTTTAAGTAACTGATTTGCCTTATTTGAATCAGGATCTCAATTCAATGTGTTTTGTGGGTTATGTAATAGGTTACATTTTGTTTTTACATTAAAATCATACAGCATCAGGTCCTTTTTAAAATTATTAAACATGTAACCTTAAAACAAATTGATTGAGGGATTTGATCCCCAATTTGTTTGAAATTCTACGATGCCTGTTAAAAAAAAACAATTGTGTCAATGGTCATGCTTTCGCCAGATGTATTAAAATATTTTTGTTGCTTTTTATTAATGCAGAGTTTTCACTAAAAGAATATTTGCATTTTTAGTTTGATGTTTTGTTAAGATTCCATTGGTCTCCTTCATATTGCAAATTCAAACAATGTTGATTTCTTTCAAAGTTGTACAGTTACTGGTCTGTAACCACTGTAATTCCAACTGTCTTATCTGGGAAGTTTCATCTGGAGAACATATTTTGCATTTGTTTCCCACGAATATTTGAGATTTAAATATGAATTTAAACTGCCTTTTCAATGGGTAAAGCACATGGAAGATTTTGTTGTTTACTCGCTGTTCCAGATTTTTAAAATACTTTTCCTGACAGCTTTCACATGAGCCAAGTGTTAATTTGTTAAAGAAAAATCATTTTTGAATAACCTGAACAGGGTTCCTGAGAGTTTGAGGCAGTACAACTTAGAAGTTTATGGATTGTATAAAACTTGATAATGTCATAAATAGTGAACAGAGAAACAGACTTCAAGCTGACTGAGAATATTGAAATAGGCAGACACAATTTACTGTAGTTAAATGTGTGACCGTCTTCATACTGATAACCACCTCGGCAAGAAAGGAATGAAAGAGGAAATGCAAAGATACTTTTAGCAGCTAACATTGTCTCTAAAGTTTCTCCATTCACAGGTAAAGCCTGCCTTCGGACCACCGCCCAGCACTCCACAACCTGATCCAACGGATTCAATCAGCTCCCCAGTCATGAGCACAAAAAGTGAAGAAGCTAACAATGGTGAAGAGGAGGTCTGTATGCTTTTTTGTCAGTGGACTGCCTACGGATATGAAATCATGTGAACTTTTCCTTTACTTTAGATCATTTAACGGATATGAAGGTTCACTGATCAAGCTAACCTTAAAACAGCCAGTTGGCTTTGTTACATTTGACAGCAGAATGTGAGCAGAAACAGCAAAGAATGCTGCATTCACCTACCCTGCTGCTGAAGCTGCCACACTTCATACTCAGATGCGCTGGTATCCTCCATCTGAAGAATCTTCGCAAGAATATAAGTCTTCTCAGTTAAGTATGTAAGTGCCCTTATCCAAGAATTCAGATTTCTCCATGGAGTGGTGTGCAAGGACAGAGTGGACTTTGTTTTCAGGCTGGAGTTTACTGAAGGAGATTTAGGATGACTGTCTCGTTTCCACTCAACTTGGAGTGGGTGGAGTGATCACCAAGGATATGGATTTAAGAAGTTTACTGGTGAACACTTTTTTTTCATGTGATAGGATCCTACAGATCCTATCGACTGCATGGACTAGTAATCTTTGTTGTTATAATCATTGTATGCTGTGTGTCAATAACTTGCTTAAGTACTGCCTATAAGATTTTTATGAATACATTTGTAGCTCCTTTCTCATTCCCCATCTATATGGTTATCATGGAATGATAAAAGGAGGGAATGTGATATTAAAGAGTTAATTTGCTCTGCTGACTTTCAAGAAATTGAATGCCCGGGGGTAGGGTGGGATGTCTCTGTGAATTTACATTGTCGTCCCTTGCCATTCAGAGCCATTTGCATCATCACCACCGATTCAGAAGTCAGTTGGAACATTGCAATTGAAATTCTGACTGCACCCGACAGTTACAAAAAATACAATTCACACCAGATCTGGCCATTAAGGGATGATTTGCATTACATTGTTTCTGGAGATGACATGGTCACTGCAATGTGTCTTGAGTGGCCGTGACTGTGAGGGAGTGGTGAGGTTGTCTTGTGACATTACTGACTGTGATGCAAAGATTTTGTATAATGGAAGAACTGTTTCCTTTACTCAAAGGGACTTCTCGACACACTTTGCAAGTATGGCAAAGACTGTTAAGAGTTTCTGCACAACTTGTACTGTGTTTGCTTAATAGAAGTTTAGCTCTTCACAGAAGTTGGCATATTGCAGTTGCATCAAGTGTGTAAGGATGTTAGAAAAAAGAACTTTACACTCCCCGTATTCCATGTGATCTAATCTTGCTAACTAGTCAACTTTGCTGAATGCCTCACTGAACTCCATATAGCTCACATCCACCACTCTGCCCTCATCAATCCTCTTTGTTATTTCTTCAAAAAACTCAATCAAGTTCAAGAAACATGACTTCCCATGCACAAAGCCATGTTGCCTATTCCTATTCAGTCTCTGGCTTTCAAATACATGTAAATTCTATCCCTCAGGATTTCCTCCAACAACCTACCCACCACTGATGTCAGGCTCACCGGTCTGTAGTTCCCTGACTTTTCCTTACTACCTTTCTTCAATAGTGGCACCTCATTATCCAAATTCCAGTCTTCTGGCACCTCACCTGTGACTATTGATGATACAAATACATCAAGAAGGGGCCCAGTTGTGTAATATGCTTTTCCATTAGACGAGGAACAAAGATTACAACAAACAGTATTCAAATAACATATACTACATAGAACAGTACACTAGGCACAGGCCTTTTGTTCCACCATGTCTGTTCCAACCATGATACATTCTAAACTTATTCCATCTACCTGCACATTCCAGGAACCTATCACTCTGTGTAAAAAACATTCCTCGCACATTTTCTTTAAATTTTTCCGCCTTCATCTTAAACCTGTGCTCTCTAGTATTTGGCATTTCCACCTCGGGAAAAACTCTCACTATCTATCCTATCCATGCTGAGATAATTTATAATTAACTTTATAATTTTGTCCTGGTTGGGCTGGCATTTATTGTCCATCTTAGTGAGAAGGTGGTGATGAGCTGTCTTCTTGAATCTCTAAGGTAAAAACAATGACTGCAGATGCTGGAAACCAGATTCTGGATCAGTGGTGCTGGAAGAGCACAGCAGTTCAGGCAGCATCCAACGAGCAGCGAAATCGATGTTTCGGGCAAAAGCCCTTCATCAGGAATAATGAAGGGCTTTTGCCCGAAACGTTGATTTCGCTGCTCATTGGATGCTGCCTGAACTGCTGTGTTCTTCCAGCACCACTGATCCAGATTCTTGAATCTCTACACTGTACATACTGGAAGCGACTCCATAATGATCTTCGGGAGGAAATTTCAGGAATTTGAGCCAGCATCAAGTGAATGAATGGCAATATATTTCTAAGTCAGAATGGTGAGTAGCTTGGAGAGGAACTTGCCATTGTTGATGTTGCCATGTATCTTTTGTCCTTCTCCTTCTAGATGGAAGAGTCTATGTGCTTGAAAGGCGCTGTCTAATGATCTGCGATGAATTTCTGCTGTGCATTTGTAGATGGGACACACTGTTGTTCCCTGTGGAGGGAGTGGATAATTGGGGATGTGGTACCAATCAAACAAGCTGCTTTGACTGGATGGTGTTAAGCTTCTTGAGAGCTGCTGGAGCTGCACCCATCCAGGCAGGTGAAGTGTTTTCCATTACACTCCTGACTTGACTCTTCTAAATGATGGAGACTTTAGGGAGTCCAGAGTTGCTTGCTGTAGTATTCCTAGTCTCTGAATTGCTCTTGTACCCACCATATATATGTGGTAACTCCAGCTGAATTTCTGCTCAATGGTAACACCAAGGATGTTACTAGTGGGGATTAAGTAACATCATTGAATGTCAAGGAGTAGTGTCTAGATTGCCTTTTCTTGGAAGTGATTATTGCTGGCATTTGTGTGGTACAAATATGACTTACCACTTGTCAGCCCAAGCCTGGATATTGTCCAGATCTTGTTGCATTTGTAGTAATTGCAATTAGGTCAGCCAAGTAGATCTCATAGAATATGAGTTCCCTGACTGGGGCTGTTAATCTGGCCCAATCAGGAAGCCCTGGCTGACAGATAAAGAGGAATGTCGCAGGGCGACTGGGAGCTGGGTGGTTGACAACCAGCCTGGAAATAAGTGGGTCTGGAGTGGATTGGTTAGCACGCAGGGTGACCAGAAACTGGAAGTCTGACGACTGTCCTGCAAGAAGGCTAGCCAAGGATGGTCTGAGTTTGTTTTTTTAGCTATATTGGGTCTGTGTTCTATGTACTGTTTTGCAATCGATTCAACTGTCTTGTCTGTGTTTGTTAGTGTTACTTTTGTAATGACTGAAAGTGGGATTTGAAGTTTGTCCTGAAAACTGGTTGAACAGTGGGGTTGGGGTTTAACCTTGCTGCCCCTTCCCCTGTATATAGTGTTTTTTTTAGTGAACTGTTGCATTCTGTTTATTGTTAACTGTATTTTGTACTGTTTAATAAAATAAAAAAAGAGGAGTGTCAGACATTCTGATACAATAAGTATTGGTTCTAAGGGAGCTGGACCAGTGTAAAGAACTTTCCATGTGTAAATAAAACATGACTTAGTTACGGGATACCGGCCTCTGTGGAGTTATTTCAGTGGAGACCAGAGTAAAGCATGTTTCTGAAGAAACTCACTTGCAACGGTCATCTCAGAGCTGGGGTAAGCATTTCTGGCATCATGCTGTTATTTATGAAACTTGACTCATTCGGCCCAACTGTCAAAGACTGGGCCCATTACTTTTGCTGGGCAAATGTATTATTTTTGCTGGGCAAATGACTTTGGGGCTGATGAAAAACAACAAATAATTCTTCTGACAGCTTGTGGACCTGCAGCATTTTTGGTTATTAGGAACTAAACTTTCCCTGAGGCACAAATATGAAAACCTTTCAGGAGCTGACAGATTTAGTGAAGGAATATTACAACCTCAAGCCTCCTCTAATTCTGAGACGCTATCGTTTTTACTCGGCAAATTGAGAAACAGGAGAATCTATTTCAGGATTCTGTCCAGGTTAAGATGACAAGCAGAGACATGTGACTTTGGTTTAGTCCTTAATGAGATGCTTAGAAACCTATTGGTATGTGGGATTAATGATGTATCCATGCAAAAGCACCTACAAACTGAAGCCCAACAGGACTTCAAACTGGGTCTAGCATTGAAAAATGCGGCAAGTGAAGCATGTGAGTTGCAGGACATATTCTGAACAGAGGGACTCTCAGTCAGCCAACAGCAAAACCCCAAAACAAAGCCAAGCCTCATCCAAACTGGTAAAACTTCCTTCAGGATGTAGGCAGCAAGCCTTTGTAGTTGCTGCCAGTATGCATACTTGAGATAGCCAAGGAGTCCTACTAGATCTAAATTGAATAAGAAAACTCATATGCCGGTATCCAGGAGTGGCCACATCCTGGAAAGTCCACCTACATCTGACTGGGAACAGTTAAATTGCATAGCAAGACTTCAATTAAAAACCAATCAAAATAAATGTCTGGTTAAATGGTCATCCAGTAATAATGGAGGTCGATATTATCATAGTGATCGTAGAACTAGTCTTCAACAAAAATTGCTTTGGACTCCAAACTTTAAGTTTGTACAAGTCCTCGGTAGACAGAGAACCCATACTGGGGTACCTTTTCGGATTATGACTATAACTTTAACTTCGGTCTCGTATGAGAAGTAGCTGGTTCAGTTACCATTGATTAGAGTAAAAGGCTGTGGCCCATAACTTGAAGGGCCAAAATTGGATAAGCGAGATTCACCCAGATTGCCTCAGATTTTTTCATTAAAAAATAACTGCTTGAGTGAACTCTTAAATAAATACCTGGAAGTCAGCCATGAAGGTCTAGGCACTATCAAAGGCGCAGAGGCCACCATGCATTTTGACCAGAAAACAATCCCACAATTCTGTAAGGCCTGCCCAATGCCATTGCCTTATGGGCAAAAGTAAAGGCAGACAAAAATATGGTGGCTCAGTGGTTAGCACTGCTGCCTCACAGCACCAGGGACCCAGGTTCGATTCCAGCCTCAGGCAACTGTCTGTGTGGAGTTTGCACATTCTCCCCGTGTCTGCGTGGGTTTCCTCCAGGTGCTCCGGTTTCCTCTCACAGTCACAAAGATGTGCAGGCCAGGTGAATTGATAATGCTAAATTGCCCAAAGTGTTAGGTGCATTAGTCAGAGGCAAATGGGTCTGGGTGGGTTACTCTTTGGAGGGTCAGTGTGGACTGGTTGGGCCAAAGGGCCTGTTTCCACACTGTAGGGAATCTTAAAAAAAAAAATCAGAAGGCAGGAAAGTGAAATCATCATCAAACCAGTACAGTTTGCGGAATGGGCAGCACCGATTTCTAAGCCCAGTGTTTGTGGGGAATTTAAACAAACGGTAAACCACTTTTCACAGCTGGATTAAAACCCAAGCCCTCACATAGAGGATTTATAAGCAAAGCTTGCAGGTATGTTGTGTTTCACAAAGCTGCATATGAGCCACACTTACTTGCAATTGTGGTTAGATGAGGATTCTCAGGCGTATATTACAACTAATACCTAAAAGGTATTGTACAAATATATGAGATGCATATCTGGGGTATTGTCAGATTGTGCAATTCTTCAGTGAACAATGGAGAACATCTCACAAAGTCTAGTTCAGATTGCTATTTATCTCAATGACATGCTAATAACAGGTAGATAGTGAGGAAAGAGATCAATCTAAGACTGGTACAGTTGAGAAAAGAAGCAAGTCAAATAGTCAGGGCAGGCAGGAACAAAGAGAACAGAGTAGGACTGAAATTAAACTGCATTTATTTCAATACAAGAGGCCTAACAGGGAAGGCAGATGAATTCAGGACATGGTTAGGAACATGGGCCTGAGATATCATAGCAATTACAGAAATGTGGCTCAGGGATGGACAGGACTGGCAGCTTTATGTTCCAGGATACAAATGTTACAGGAGGCAAGACAGGAGAGAGAGTGGCGTTTTTGATACAGGATAGCATTACAGTTGAACTGAAGGAGGATATTCCCAGAAATACATCCAGGGAAGTTATTTGGGTTGAACTGAGAAATAAGAAAGGGATGATCACATTATTGGGATTGTATTATAGACCCCCTCATAGTCAGAGAGAAATTGAGAAACAGATTTGTAAGGAGATCTCAGCCATCTGTAAGAATAATAGGGTAGTTATGTAAGGGGATTTTAACTTTCCAAACATAAACTGGGACTGTCATTGTGTTAAGGGTTTAGTTGGAGAGGAATTTGTTAAATGTGTACTATAAAATTTTCTGATTCAATATGTGGATGTACCTACTAGAGAAGGTGCAAAACTTGACCTACTCTTGGGAAATAAGGCAGGGCAGGTAACTGAGGAGTCAGTGGGGAAGCACTTTGGGGCCAGTGACCATAACTCTATTAGTTTTAAAATAGTAATGGAAAAGGATAGACCAGATTTAAAAGTTGAAGTTCTAAATTGGAGGAAGGCTACTTTTGACGGTACTGGGTAAGAACTTTCAATAGCTGATTTGGGGCAGGTGTTCGCAGGTAAAGGGACAGCTGGAAAATGGGAAGCCTTCAGGAATGAGATAACGAGAATCCAGAGAAAGTATATTCCTGTCAGGGTGAAAGGGAAGGCTGGCATGTGTAGGGAATGCTGGATGACTAAAGAAATTGAGGATTTGGTTAAGAAAAAGGAAGCATATGTCAGGTATAGACAAGATAGATCGAATGAAGCCTTAGAAGACAATAAAGACAATAGCAGTATACTTAAGAGGGAAATCAGGAAGGCAAAAAAGGGACATGAGATAGCTTTGGCAAATAGAGTTAAGGAGAATCCAAATGGTTTTTACAAATACATTAAGGACAAAAGGGTAACTAGGGAGTGAATACGGCCCCATAAAGATCAACAAGGTGGCCTTTATATGGAGCTACAGGAGATGGGGGAGATACTAAATGAGTATTTTGCATCAGTATTTATTGTGGAGAAGACATGGAAGATATACTTTAGTGATGGAGAGGGATAATCGTGCGCCGCAGGGCAAGAGCTATAGCTGGGGGCAGGGAAATTATGATGCAGTGAGGCATGACTTAGGATGTGTGGATTGGAAAAACAGGCTTCAAGAGAAGAACACTAATGAGATGTGGGGATTGTTCAAGGAGCAGCTACTGCGTGTCCTCGATAGGTATGTACCAGTCAGGCATGGTGTAAAGGGCCTTGTGAGGCAGCCGTGTTTTAGTAAGGAATTGGAGTCCCTTGTGAAAGGGAAGAAGGCGGCATATGTAAAGATGAGGCGTGAAGGTTCAGTTGGGGCGATTGAGAGTTATAAGGTAGCCAGGAAGGAGCTAAAGAGGGAGCTAAGAGAAGCGAGAAGGGGTCATGAAAAGTCTTTAGCTGGTAGGATTAGGGAAAACCCAAAGGCTTTCTATAGGTATGTCAAGAATAAAAGGATGACTAGGGTAGGTATCGGTCCAGTCAAGGATAGTAGTGGGAAGTTGTGTGTGGAGGCGGAGGAGATTGGAGAGACATTAAATCAGTACTTTTCATCAGTATTCACTCAGGAACAGGACACTGTTGCTGATGTGAATATGGAATCACAAATAATTAGAATGGATGCCCTGGAAATATGCAGGGAAGAGGTTTTGGGAATATTGGAAAGGATGAATATAGATAAGTCTCCTGGGCCTGATGGCATTTACCCCAGGATCCTATGGGAAGCTAGGGAGGAGATAGCAGAGCCATTGGCCTGGATTTTTATGTCGTCATTGTCAACGGGAATAGTACCAGAGGACTGGAGGATAGCGAATGTGGTCCCCTTGTTCAAGAAAGGGAGTAGGGATAGCCCTAGTAACTATAGGCCAGTGAGTCTGACTTCAGTGGTGGGCAAAGTCTTAGAGAGAATGGTAAGGGATAAGATTTATGAACATCTGGGTAGGAATAACGTGATCAGGGATAGCCAGCATGGTTTTGTGAAGGGCAGGTCGTGCCTCACAAACCTTATTGAGTTCTTTGAGAAGGTGAGTAAGGAAGTGGACGAGGGTAAAGTAGTAGATGTTGTGTATATGGATTTTAGTAAGGCGTTCGATAAGGTTCCCCATGGTAGGCTAATGCTAAAACTTCGGAGGTATGGCATTGAGGATACATTAGAGGTTTGGATTAGGAATTGGCTGGCTGGAAGGAGACAGAGGGTAGTAGTTGATGGATTATGTTCATCTTGGAGCGCAGTTACTAGCGGTGTACCACAAGGATCTGTTTTGGGACCATTGCTTTTTGTTATCTTTATAAATGATCTAGAGGAAGGACTTGAAAGCTGGGTAAGCAAGTTTGCGGATGACACAAAAGTCGGTGGAGTTGTGGATAGTGAGGAAGGAAGTGGTAGGTTACAGCGGGATATAGATAAGTTGCAGAGCTGGGCGGAAATGTGGCAAATGGAATTCAATGTAGCTAAGTGCGAAGTCGTTCACTTTGGTAGGAATAACAAGATGATGGATTACTGGGCTAATGGTAGGCTACTTGGTAGTGTGGATGAGCAGAGGGATCTTGGTGTCCATGTACACAGATCTCTGAAAGTTGCCACCCAGGTAAATAGTGCTGTGAGGAAGGCATATGGTGTACTGGGCTTTATTGGCAGAGGAATTGAGTTCCGGAGTCCTGAGGTCATGTTGCAGTTGTATAAGACTCTGGTGAGGCCTCATCTGGAGTATTGTGTGCAGTTTTGGTCGCCATACTATAGGAAGGATGTGGAAGCTTTAGAACGAGTGCAGAGGAGGTTTACCAGGATGTTGCCTGGAATGGTAGGAAAATCTTATGAGGAAAGGCTGAGGCACTTGGGGCTGTTCTCATTGGAGAAGAGAAGGTTTAGGGGAGATCTGATAGAAGTGTATAAGATGATTAGGGGTTTAGATAGGGTAGATACTAAGAACCTTTTACCGCTAATGGAGTCAGGTGTTACTAGGGGACATAGCTTTAAATTAAGGGGTGGTAGGTATAGGACAGATGTTAGGGGTAGATTCTTCACACAGCGGATTGTGAGTTCATGGAATGCCCTGCCCGTATCAGTGGTGAACTCTCCTTCTTTATGGTCATTTAAGCGGGCATTGGATAGGCATTTGGAAGTTATTGGGCTAGTATAGGTTAGGTAGGATTCGGTCGGCGCAACATCGAGGGCCGAAGGGCCTGTACTGCGCTGTATCCTTCTATGTTCTATATAGAACATAGGGAAATCTTGACATCTTGAAAAACGTCCGTATTACAGAGGAGGTGGTGCTGGATGTCTTGAAATGCATAAAAGTGGATAAATCCCCAGGACCTGTTCAGGTGTACCCTAGAACTCTGTGGGAAATTAGAGAAGTGATTGTTGGCCCGCTTACTGAGATATTTGTATCATCAATAGTCACAGGTGAGGAGCCAGAAGACTGGAGGTTGGCTAACATGGTGCCACTGTTTAAGAAGGGTGGTAAGGACAAGCTAGGGAACTATAAACCAGTGAGCCTGACATCAGTGGTGGGCAAGTTGTTGGAGAGAATCCTGAGGGACAGAATTTACATACATTTGAAAAGGCAAGGACTGATTTGGGATAGTCAACATGGCTTTGTGCGTGGGAAATCATGCCTCACAAACTTGATTGAGTTTTTTAAAGAAGTAACAAAGAGGACTGATGAGGGCAGAGCGGCGCACGTGATCTATATGGACTTCAGTAAGGCATTCAACAAGATTCTCCATGGGAGACTGATTAGTTAGGTTAGATCTCTTGGAATATAGAGAGAACTTGCCATTTGGATACAGAACTGGCTCAATGATAGAAGACAGAGAGTTGTTTTCAGACTGGAGGCCTGTGACCAGTGAAGTGCCACAAGGATCGGTGCTGGATCCATTACTTTTCGTCATTTATATAAATGATTTGGATGTGAGCATAAAAGGTATAGTTAGCAAGTTTGCAGGTGACACCAAAATTGGAGGTATAGCGGACAACGAAGAAGGTTACCTCAGATTACAATGGGATGTTGATTAGATAGGCCAATGGACCGAGAAGTGGCATTATTACCATCTCTCCTAACCTACAGTGGGACAGACTCATCAAAGGTGGCACAAGAGTGGGATGCAACTTGGAGGGAGTTGCCACTACATTCCTCAGCATTAACTCTAGACCAGATGAAGTCTTGTTGTTAAAAGAGATGTTATTACACACTTCTGAAATATTTAGGTTTGAACCTGGGCCGCTTGGTTCAGTGGTAGGGAGGCCACCACTGCACCACAAGAACATTGAGTTCCTCAGGGTACTGTCTCTGCCCTAACCATTTACACCTACTGCATCAGTGTGGGTGTATTTACAGCCTATGGACTTCATCACTACCTTCTCAAGGGCAGTAAAGGATGGCCCAACCAGCAATGCTCACATTTCATGAATAAATAAAAATTGAATGACAAGAATAGATGGTTAAATTCTTTCTTATTGGAGAACAGTTGTTGCCTAAAATTTAAACATGAATGTCACTTTACAGCTCAAACCTGAAAGTTGTCAAGGTGACGTGGAATATTTGAGGAATTGTAAGTGGTACTGACCTGTGTGCAATCATCTGCAAATATTCTCACTGCTGACTTTATGGTGGAGGCAAAGTCACTGATGAAGCATCTGAAGATGATTGGACTCATGACACTATCCAAAGAAACTTCTGCTTCAGTGTCCTGGAACATCCTGGTTATTTGAGTGATCTGTGACAGGTTTTTTATGCCTTCTCCGTATCCATGAATGTGATTTTTCCCAGGCATAAGTAGCTGTATCGTCATTGGAGAGCTTTTGTTTCCAAATATCCATCTCTGAAGGCATGTGCAGGATCATAAAGCTGTTGGATCTGAGACTACCAAAATATATAGGCCTCATGGCTCTTCCTGGGATTCAACAATGGCCTGGTCAGGGAGACGTGATTAGATACATTCTTATTGAAGATGACCATTGCCAGGCACTTATGCAGTACAAAGTTTACTGCATTTACCATCTCAAAATTGAATGTTGCTACATGTGAACTCAGTCTGTTCTAAGGAGTTGTGAATGGGACTGAACATCGAGATCATCAGCAATCATGTATGTTTCTAGCCTCATTTCGCACCTTACATCAGAGGGACAGTCATTGATAAAACAACTGACGATGGATAGTATCCTGAAGAACTCATGTAGCAATATCCTGGGGTTGAGAAGATTGGCCTCCAATAATTACGGTAATGTTCCTTTGTATTTGGTTTCAGTCCAACCATTAGAGAGTTTTTCTTTGACTTTAATCTAATCTAGACTCTCTTCAATTTTAATAGGGTTTCTTAATGCCACATTTAGTGAAATGCTGCCTTGATATCAAGGGAAGGCATTCTCTCTGGAATTGTATACTTGTGCAGTTGTTTGGACCAATGTTGTATTGAGGTGAGGAGCTGAATGCCCTTGGCAGAACACAAACTAAACATCAATGAGCACATTACTTTATAATGAGGTATCATCAAAAGGATGATATACAAAAGCAGACTTACGAACAAATAGCTAACAACCTAAAAAATAAGTCTGAAAAGATAATGAGGTAGCAAAAACAGAAAATTTAATTTGGAAAGGAAGTTACCACAAATCAGTTGAAACAAAGAGCGCATCCAACAGACTGGCCTTGACTGAGCTTTATCATGGCAATGAAACAGGGGGGCGTGAAGGAAACAGGACCATCCCACCCTCTACTACAGCCAGCATCTACTGAAGTACACCTAATGACCCCTATCACTCCCCCATGCAAGCACACAGTGGGGCTGAAACCCTTTCCTTTCCCCTGCTCCCTTTCGAACTGTGCCATGTGCTAGTGAGGCTAGAAAAAGGCAGATAATACCATTAAATATGTGGCTAAAGAGCTGGTATGTTTGGGAGTGCTTCAGATATATGGATCATTGGAATCTCCTCCAGGGCAGATGAGAGATACAATAATGATGCTTTGTGCCTAATCTGGAGGGGCATCAATGTCCTGATAAGGAAGTTTGTTAGTGCCATTGCAGAGGGTTTAAAATAGTGGGCAGGGGATTGGGAACCAGACTAGTAGGTTAGCATATAGAGCAATTGAGGAGAAGTTCAATGTTAAGTAAATCCAATGGAAACAATACACAGTGGGGCTGGCAGTCTGAAATGTATTTATTTTAATGCAAGGAGTGCAACAGGGAAGGCACTGAAAACAACAAATGCTGGAGACCACAGTGGGTCAGGCAGCATCCATGGAGAGAAAGCAACCTAATGTTTTGAGTCTAGATGACTCTTCCTCAGATTCTGGCATCTCAAGTAATTTGCTCCTAACAGGTAAGACAGCTGAGCTTAGAGCCTGGATTGATACATGGGATTAAAATGTGGTCACCATTACAGAAACCTGATTAAGAGAAGGGCAAAACTGGCAGCTCTCTGGTTAGATGTTTCAAGTGAGTTACAGAGAAATGTAAAAGGGGTCAGAGAGTTGCATTACTGATAAGAAGAGAGGAGTTCTTGGAGGGCTCATCCGGAGAGGCTGTATGGGAAGAATTAAGAAAGATGCAATCACACTGATGTGGTTACACTATAGGCCAGCCAATAGCCAGCAAGAGCTAGAGGAACACATATGTAAGTAGATCATGAAAAAATAAAAAAAAAGGTTGTTATAGTGGTTGATTTTAATTTTCCCAATACTGTTTGGGATTCTCTTAGCACCAGGGCCTTGAATTGGGGATTGTGTTAAATGCATCCAGGAGAGGTGCTGAAGCAATATGTAAATAGCCCAGCTCGGGAAGGGGCCTTTTCTTTCAATCATGGGATGAAGACATTGCTGGCTGGGATGGCAATTAAAAGTCAACCACATTGCTGTGGGTCTGGAGTCACAAGAAGGCCAGACCAGGTAAAGGATGGCTTTTTCCTTCCCTAAAATACATTAGTGAACAAACAATAGTTATCATTAGACTCTTGATTCCAAATTTTTATTAAATTCAAATTCCACCTGTGGCTGGATTCAAACCTGGCTCCCCAAAATACTACCTAGGTCATTGGATTCAATGATATTACCACTAGGCCATCACCTCCCTGAAGTAATGGGAAGTAAGTCTGGTCAGGTGATTGAAGTTTCAGTGGGGGAGCATTTTGGAAGCAGTGATCATAATTCCATAAGTTTTAAGATAGTTATGGATAAGTAAGACTGGTCCTCAGGTAAATTGGGGAAAGACTAATTATAATAGTATTAGTCAGGAACTGAAGTAATTAGATAGTGGGCATATCCACATTTGAGGGTAACTCCACATCTGACATGTGGCAGTCTTTTAAGAGCCACTTGATTAGAGTTCAGGACCAACATGTTCCTGTGAGGATGAAGGATAAGGATGGCAAAATTAGGGAACCTTGGATGGCAAGAGATATTGGAAGATTGGTCAAAAAGAAAAAGGAAGTCTACGTAGGGTTTAGGAAGTTGAAATCAAACAAGGCCCTTGAGGAGTATAAAGAAAAAAGAAAAAAACTTAAAGAATCAGGAAGGCCAAAAGAGATCGTGAGATGTCCTTGATAGGCAAGATGAAAGAGAATCCGAAGGCATTTTCTGTGTATATTAAGGACAAGACTAACAAGGGAAAAGGTTGACCCATTCAAGGACAGAGGAGGGAATTTATGCATGTAGTTAGAGGAAATAGTGAGATCCTTAATGAGAACTTCACATCAGTAAGTACCAAGAAGGACATGGATGCTGATAAGATTAGGGCAGGGTTTATTGATAGGAGAAAGTGAGGACTGCAGATACTGGACATCAGTGTCGAAAGTGTGGTGCTGGAAAAGCACGCCAGGTCAGGCAGCATCTGAGGAGCAGGAGAGTCGACGTTTTGGGGATAAACCCTTCATTCGAGTTTATTGATATGCTGGGGCTGTTGATATTAAAATACTGAAGATATGTTAAGAAATTAGGATACTTAAGGAGGCAAAGAGGACATTGCTGAGGCCTTGATTGAGATCTTTGTATCCTATTTAAGCACAGGCATGGTCGCAGAGGCCTGGAAATTAGCCAATATTGTTTCTTTGTTTTAGATGGGCAACAGGGATAATCCAGGAAATTATAAACTGATGAGTCTTACATCAGTGGTAGAGAATTTATTGGAAAAGATTCATGGGGACAGGATTTACATTTGAAAAAGAATGGGCTTATTAGGGATATCAGCATTGCTTTATGCAGGGGAGATCTGGTCTCACAAACATGATTGAACTTTGTGAAGAAGTGACGAAGGTGACTGATGAGGGTAGGGCAGTGGATGTATCATCATGGACTTTTCTGAAACATTTGACTAAGTCGCTCATGGTAGGCTAGTCCAGAAGATTAAGTCACATGGAATCCATGGTGAGTGGCCAAGTCAGATACAAAAGTTGGCCTGTTCTTAGAAGAGAGAGGTGGTTATGAAGGGGTGTTTTTCTGACTGGATGTCTATGACCATTTCTGCAAGGATCAATGCTTTTGTTTGTAATATATACAAATGATTTGGATGAAAATGCAGGGGGTCTAGTTAATACTTCTGTACAAACATTAGTGGAGTTGTTGATAGTGAGGAAGGTTATCAAAGGATTCAGCAGAATATAGATCAGTTGGAAGGATGGACTTAATCCACACACGTGCAAGGTGATGCATTTTGGGAGGTCATATGCAAGAGGAAAGTATGCAGTATGTGGCAGGACCCTAAGGAGCTTTGATATATGGAGGAATGTTGGGGTGCAGCTCCATATTTCCCTGAAATTGATACCACAAGTGAATAATGTGGTAAGAGAGGCATATGACAGGCTTACCTTCATCAGTCAGGAAATTGCGTATAAATATCAGGATCATTTGTGACTCTCAGATACTAAAATAGTCTATGTTCAACTGCTGAAGTATCTTCCCAGAGGCCAGTATCCCATCACCAAGTTATCCTTTATTTACTCGTGGAAATTCTTTAACACTGGGTCCAATTCATTTTTTACACATCTCCATTAATGACAACTGACTTGACACCGACATTTTTTACACATCTCCATTAATGACGACCGACTTGACACCGACATTTTTTACAAACGCACCGACTCCCACAGCTATCTGGATTACACCTCTTCCCACCCTACCTCCTACAAAAAAGCTCATGACCCCAATTCCCTCAGAGTCAGGTCTCAGAATGTCTGAGACTCCTCTTTTTATCTGTCAGCCAGGACTCCCTGATTGGACTGGATTAACATCCCCAATCAGGGAACTCTTATTCTATGAGATCCCCCTGGCTGACTTTGTTACAATCACTTCATATATCCCCGTCTGAGTCTGAGGACACAGGCTGGTCCTTTCACTTGTCGCACTTCCTGGAGTGTTTTAGTAGTGGGTCAAGCTCTTCTGACTCTACATTGGATGTGGGTGGCATATAATGGATGAGATTTGCCTCTTGTGGGCAGAGAACATTAGAAGAAATTCACTCCTCTTCTTCTGGAGGCAAAGGCGTTGACACAGTGAGATCCACCATGTCTGGCTCAGATGCAGAGGTCTCTTCAACACTTAATGGAGAGAAAGAACCCAGGTTAGGACAGCCCTGTGGGCTGTTACAAGGAACAGGGCACATTTTGCTCCTGCACCATTTGCGAGTGCACAGCTTTCATATAGTCCATGTGTTTGGTCAGGACAGATGCTCCTACCTTGTGTAAACCAAGTCTCTTACCTATGCAGGGCCATTTGCATGGTTCCTTACCCCAAACCTTGTCTCCTGTAGTAAACTGTCTCTCTCACTTGGTGGAATCTGGCATCCAGCACTTGCGTTTTTGATGCTGCTTCATCCTCTAGCATCCCACCCAAGCTCCAGGATGTTCAGAGTTTACCTGGTGCAGTCTTCTCTCCATTAGCAACTCTGCTGAAGCTATTTCTGTAGTTGCATGAGGAGTGGTCCTGGTAGGAACTGGGACAGTTTGGTATCTAGTGAAGCTGTGGATGTAACTTGTAATTATATGCACTTTGTATTAGAGCCTGAATTCGGCATGAAGATATAGGTGCCTGCCTTGTCCTCCTTAAGTAGGCCTAGGAGAGGTTTGTGGTCGGTTATTATCACACATGTACATCCTTGCGATATTGGTGGAAGCTCTTGAAGAAGGGCTTATGCCCGAAACATCGATTCTCCTGCTCCTCGGATGATGCCTGGCCTGCTGTGTTTTTCCAGCACCACATTTTTCAACTCATTGTAAGTAGTCAGGTAGTGAAGCAATTTACTTCCAAATGTAGCAAGACTGAGGCAATGTTTAGGCTTGGGTAAACAAATGGTAAGTGACATTCACATCACACAAATTTCAGACAGTGACCATCTCCAACAACAGAGAATCTAACCATCATCCCTTGACATTTAACGGCATTACCCTTGCTGAAACCTCCATATTGATATTCTGGCAGTTACCATTGACCAAAAAGTGAGCTGGTCTAGTCTTCTAAATACTGTAGCTACAACAGCAGGTAAGAGGCTAAGAATCTTGCACTGAGTGCTTATGAATTTTATGAATAAAGTCAACTTTTGGAAATGAAAAAGAATGACATCAGTCGCCCTTTGTTACAAAAAGCACAATAGTAACAATAGTGTATTCTGGTAACATGAAGAACAAACAGGAATACTGTGATAAATATGATATATCATACCTCAATGTTATTCTGGCTGTAAAGGGCATTCTGGATGATCTCTGCTTGCTCATAATTTGCATATCCATCCTTTAGTAGATATTCTGGGAGTTGAACACATGCCATAGAGCCAAACATTTCTTTTGGGGCCAGCAATCCAGTTTTCCAACGGTTCACTAGTAAATCCACTAAGCAAAGACAAAGAGGTTATTTCGATATTTTAATAGTAGGTTAAAATCCATCATATTTATATGCACACAGAGATGGAAATATGAACAAGTTACATTCAATAAGCAGAAAAGGAAAGGTATACCGTGAATATAGAGACTGGAAGAAATTCATTACAAATTTCTCAGTACTAGCTCCATCTTGAATCTTCCACTACAGAAATGATATGGAGTTGATTTTTCGCAACCTGATCAGCTGAGCTGCAGGTAGTATTAGATCTCACAGGACATTTAGGCCACTAAGGTTGTGCTCCTGGTGTTTGGCTCTTTCGTAATGTCCAAATGGCTTCTGGGTATTGCTAAAAGGAGTAATAATAGTCGTGACACAAAAGAAAAACGGGGAGCCAGTGACATAGTGGTGAAATAATTCAAAGGTCAGACTTCCTGCCTCTGTTTTGATAGTCTAATTAAATTGAGATCTACTTGAGATCCATTTATATTCCCAAACTGACATTTGGTAAATATGAGTCATAAATAGAGTCATAGTGTTAGAGTCATAGAGTCATAGAGATGTACAGCATGGAAACAGACCCTTCAGTCCAACCCGTCCATGCTGACCAGATATCCTAACCCAATCTAGTCCCACCTGCCAGCACAAGGCCCATATCCCTCCAAACCCTTCCTATTCATATACCCATCCAAATGCCTCTTAAATGTTGCAATTGTACCAGTCTCCACACTTCCATACACATACCACCCTCTGTGTGAAAATGTTGCCCCGTAGATCTCTTTTATATCTTTCCCCTCTCACCCTAAACCTATGTCCTCTAGCTTTGGACTCCCTCAACCCAGGGAAAAGACTTTGCCTATTTACGCTATCCATGCCCCTCAACTTTCTAAACCTCTATAAGGTCACCCCTCAGCCTCCAATGATCCAGGGAAAACAGCCCCAGCCTGTTCAGCCTCTCCCTATAGCTCAAATCCTCCAACCCTGGCAACATCCTTGTAAATCTTTTCTGAACCCTTTCAAGTTTCACAATATCTTTCCCATAGGAAGGAGGCCAGAATTGCATGCAGTAATCCAACAGTGGCCGAACCAATGTCCTGTATAGCCACAACATGACCTCCCAACTCCTGTACTCAATATTCTGACCAATAAGGGAAAGCATACCAAACGCCTTTTTCACTATCCTATCTATCTGTGATTCCACTTTCAAGGAGCTATGAACCTGCACTCCAAGGTCTCTTTGTTCAGCAACACTCCCTAGGACCTTAGCATTAAGTGTATAAGTCCTGCTAAGATTTGCCTTTCCAAAATATAGCACCTCGCATTTATCTGAATGGTTACAGAGATTTACAGCACAGAAAAAGACCCTTCGGTCCAACTCGTCCATGTTGACCAGATATGACCTAATCGAATGCCATTTGCCAGCACATGACCCATATCCCCCTAAACCCTTCCTAGTCATATACCCATCCAGATGTCTTTTAAAGGTCGCAATTGTACCAGCCTCCACCACTTCCTCTGGCAGCTCATTCCATACACATACCCTCAGCGTAAAAAAGCTGCTCCTAAGGTCCCTTTTATATCTTTCCCCTCTCATCCTAAACCTATGCCCTCTGGTTATGGACACCCCACCCTAGGAAAAAAACTTTGTCTATTTATCCTATCCATTCCCCTCATGATTTCATAAACCTCTATAAGATCACCCCTCAGTGCCTGACGTTCCAGGGAAAACAGCCCAGCCTGTTCAGCTTCTCCCTATAACTCAAACTTTCCAACCCTGGCAACATCCTTGTACCTCTTTTCTGAACCCTTTCATGTTTTACAACATCCTTCTGATAGAAAGGAGACCAGAAATGCATGCAATATTCTAAAAGTGGCCTAACAGATGTCCTGTACAGCCGCAACATGACCTCCCAACTCCTATTCTCGATGCTCTGACCAACAAAGGAAAGCATACCAAATACTCTTTTCATCATCCTATTTACCTCTGACTCTACTTTCAGGGAACTATGAAACTCCAAGGTCTCTTTGTTCAGCAACACTCCCTAGGACCTTACCAGTAAATGCATAAGTCCTGCTCTGTTTTGCCTTTCCAAAATGCATCACCTCACATTTATCTGAATTAAACTCCATCTGCCACTCCTCAGCCCATTGGCCCATCTGATCAAGATCACGTTGTACTCTGAAGTAACATTCTTCGCTGTCCACTACACCTCCAATTTTGGTGTCATCTGCAAACTTACTAACTTTACCTCCAATGTTCACATCCAAATCATTTATATAAATGACAAAAAATGCAGAGGACTCAGCACCAATCCTTGTGGCACATCACTGGTCACAGGCCTCCAATCTGAAAAACAATCCTCCACCACTGTCCTTTGTCTTCTAGCTTTGAGCCAATTCTGTATCCAAATGGCTAGTTCTCCCTGTATTCTATGAGATCTAACCTTGCTAACCAGTCTCCCAAGAGGAAGCTGAAGTCCTTATAGATCAAGAATCCCGCTCTGCCCTCATTAATCCTCTTTCTTACTTCTTCAAAGAAGAATGAAAAAAACTAAATATTATTTAAATTGAGAATGACTACAGAATTACAAGGTGCAGATGGATTTAGATGATCTAGTACATCACAAAAAAGGTGGCATGTAGGTAAGGACCATGATCAAGAAGGTTAATGTAATGTTATCCCTTATTATGAGAGGAATTGAATATAAATGTAAGACATTATGCTTCAATTAGTCAGGCACTTGTGAGACCACATTTCACTTGTCAAGGCAGAAATGGAAAGATATTTCCTTTTGTGAGTCAGTTCAGAACTAGGGGGCACGGTTTTAAAATTAGGGGCTGCTCTTTTATAACAAGGATGAAGAGAAATGTTTTCTCTCAGATGTAAGACTTTGTAAGTCATTGTCACTTTCTGACTCAGAAAATGGTGGATGCGGGGTAATTAATATTTTGTACAGCAAAGCTATTTTATGGTGGGAAGGAGGAAAATGCAAGAGAAACTTTGGCTAAAAATGACAATTTGCCAAACCTCAAGGTTATAATAGTTGAATTTATTCTTATCTTTTGAAGATAGTTTTGTGATTCTACAGCAACAAATTAATGACTTGCAGAATCTTGAGCAGTAGAATGAGCAATGGGCTAATTTAACAAGGTTATTCACTAATTGACAGTTACTTATGTTGAAGTAAATAATTGTCCCGTTGTACAACATTCAGCAAAGACACTAAATGCAAACTCTGATTAGCTCCATGTTATAAGAGATTGACAGTCTGCTCAGCTTCCTGTAACAAATGAGTTTCTGAAATGAACTGGTGAGTGGTTAGATACGCTGGCAATATTTATGACTCACTTTTACTGCATGTCAACATGTGATCATAAGTCCAGAATAATGTGATAGCAAGGGGACCTCCATTTAATTTGACTATCAAGACAGAAGCAACAGTTAGAGCAGCACAATAATCAGTAGTGAATTCATCTTCCATCTGGTCCCACAAACAGTAACTATTTCAGAAATGGTATGCAAGATCTTTTCAGGGTCTGCCAAACTCATCAATTCTTTTTCGTTTCAGGGTAAGGCTACAGACTAGTAACTATTATGATTGAGGTTGGAGAGGTGCACCATTCTTATTCTACTCTCACTCCTTCACTAGCTGCAACAAATTTAAAATTAAACAAGAACAGGGGTGTACTCAATTGTAGCTGAAAATGTGTTGCTGGAAAAGCGCAGCAGGTCAGGCAGCATTCAAGGAGCAGGAGAATCGATGTTTCGGGCATGAGCCCTTCTTCAGGAAAGAGGAAAGTGTGCCAAGCAGGCTAAGATAAAAGGTAGGGAGGAGGGACTTGGGGGAGGGGTGTTGGAAATGCGATAGGTGGAAGGAGGTTAAGGTGAGGGTGATAGGCCGGATTGGGGGTGGAGGCGGAGAGGTCAAGAAGAAGATTGCAGGTTAGGAAGGTGGTGCTGAGTTCGAGGGTTGGGACTGAGACAAGGTGGGGGGGAGGGGAAATGAGGAAACTGGAGAAGTCTGAGTTCATCCCTTGTGGTTGGAGGTTCCTAGGTGGAAGATGAGGCACTCTTCCTCCATCCATCGTGTTGTTATGGACTGGCAATGGAGGAGTCCAAGGACCTACATCTCCTTGGTGGAGTGGGAGAGGGAGTTGAAGTGTTGAGCCACGGGGTGGTTGGGTTGTTTGGTCCGGGTGTCCCAGAGGTGTTCTCTGAAACGTTCCGCAAGTAGGCGGCGTGTCTCCCCAATATAGAGGAGGCCACATTGGGTGCAGCGGATGCAGCAAATGATGTGTGTGGAGGTGCAGGTGAATTTGTGGTGGATATGGAAGGATCCCTTGGGGCCTTGGAGGGAAGTAAGGGGGGAGGTGTGGACGCAAGTTTTGCATTTCTTGCGGTTGCAGGGGAAGGTGCCGGGAGTGGAGGTTGGGTTGGTGGAGGGTGTGGACCTGACAAGAGAGTCACAGAGGGAGTGGTCTTTTCGGAATGCTGATAGGGGAGGGGAGGGAAACATATCGCTGGTGATGGGGTCCATTTGGAGGTTGTGGAAATGACGACGGATGATACGATGTATATGGAGGTTGGTGGGGTGGTAGGCGAGGACAGGTGGGGTTCTGTCCTGGTGACGATTGGAGGGGCAGGGCTCAAGGGTGGAGGAGTGGGAAGTGAAGTAGATGCGGTGGAGAGCATTGCTGATCACGTCTGGGGGGAAATTGCGGTCTTTGAAGAAGGAGGCCATCTGGGTTGTTTGGTATTGGAACTGGTCCTCTTGGGAGCAGATGCGGCGGAGACGAAGGAATTGGGAATATGGGATGGCGTTTTTACAGGGGGCAGAGTGGGAGGAGGTGTAGTCTAGGTAGCTGTGGGAGTTGGTCGGTTTATAGTAAATGTCCGTGTTGATTTGGTCGACCGAGATACAAATGGAGAAGTCCAGGAAGGGGAGGGAGGAGTCTGAGATGGTCCAGGTAATTTTGAGGTTGGGGTGGGAGGTGTTGGTAAAGTGGATGAACTGTTCAACCTTCTCGTGGGAGCATGAGGCAGCACTGATACAGTCATCGATGTAGTGGAGGTAAAGGTGGGGGGTGGTGCCAGTGTAGCTGCGGAAGATGGACTATTTCACATATCCTACGAAGAGGCAGGTAAAAGCTGGGGCTCATGCGGGTGCCTATGGCTACTCCATTGGTTTGGAGGAAGTGGGAGGATTGGAAAGAAAGGTTGTTCAGAGTGAGGACCAGTTCAGTCAGTTGAAGGAGGGTGTCAGTGGAAGGGTACTGGTTGGTACGGCGGGAAAGGAAGAAGCGGAGGGCTTTGAGTCCTTCGTGATGGGGGATGGAGGTGTACAGGGACTGGATGTCCATGGTGAAGATAAGGCGTTGGGGACCGGGGAAGCGAAAATCATGGAGGAGGTGAGGGCGTGGGTGATGTCCCGAACGTAGGTGGGGGGTTCTTGGACTAAGGGGGACAGGACCGTGTTGAGGTAGGCAGAGATGAGTTCGATGGGGCAGGAGCAGGCTGAGATAATGGGTCGGCCAGGGCAGTCAGGTTTGTGGATTTTGGGCAGGAGATAGAAACGGGCGGTGCGGGGATGTTGGACTATGAGGACAGAGGCAGTGGATGGGAGGTCCCCTGAGGTGATGAGGTTATGGATGGCCTGAGAGATGATGGTTTGGTGGGAGGTGGGGTCATGGTCAAGGGGGCAGTAGGAGGAGGTGTCCGTGAGCTGGTGTTTAGCCTCAGTGGTGTAAAGGTTGGTGCGCCAAACTACTACCACGCCTCCCTTGTCTGCCTGTTTGACAGTGAGGTTGGCGTTGGAACGGAGGGAGTGGAGGACTGCACATTCCGAGGGTGAGAGGTTGGATTGGGTGAGAGGGGTGGAGAGGTTGAGGTGGTTAATGTCGCAGCAGCAGTTGGCTATGAAGGGATCGAAGGCAGGTAAGAGGCCAGCACGGGGTGTCCAGGTGGATGGGGTGTGTTGGAGGTGGGAGAAGGGCTCGTCAGAGGGTGGGCGAGAATTCTGGTTGAAGAAGTAGGCGCGGAGGCCAAGATGGTGGAAGAACTGTTCGATGTCTCGCCGCGTGTTGAACTCTCGTTAATCTGAGAGCGTAGGGGAATGAAGGTGAGGTCTCTGCCATGGACTGATCTTTCATCCTCAGAGAGGGGTAGTTCGGAGGAATGGTGAAAACACGGCAGGGCAGGAAGCCAGGACCTGATGTGGGGCTGGAGCTGGGAGTGGGGGCGCGGTTAGGCTTGGGGAAGGGGATGGAGATCGGGGTGGGGGTGGGGTTAGGTGTGCGAACTCAATTGTAACATTTTTAGACTGTATTTAGTTTAGTTCTAGAAACAGTTCAGAAAGGTTTCTTTAGTCAACAAAAAACAACTAATATATTACAAATAAAAAAATTCAAAAATCAGTAACAATAAAATAGAATTAATCTGTGCAGAGATAGACATCATTTATATTTTAAAATCTTAAAATTAACATGAAGCAAATATGGGTAACAGAAAATGTAGGCTGAACACCCATGCAACATAGTGCATGAGACAGGCCCATAGATTTCTCAGCAATCTCCCCTAAAACCTTAGTGACAGTGTGGGTCAGCAAATCTCTTAAAACCTCACAAGGGACTACATTTCTTCAATTTTGACAACCTGGCTCTGATACTTGCTTAAAAATCACTCTGTCATAGACTACCACAATATTTGTATACATTGTGGTCTTCACCTTTTTTGAGACTATGTTCCTTTGTACATTAAAAATTGAACTTATTCCAACTTTGTAGAAACAGGGAGCTTCAACTGGCCAGTACTGCCTCCAGGTTTGTTTCCTAAACTCAGAACTGGGTAAGCAGCACAAAGTAAATGCCTCATATGAGTTTCCTTCACTCCTCCTCACATCAATTCTCAACTATCAGGAGTAGACAGCTTCTTTGAAGCTCCCAGCACTTTTCAACATCCCTGACCTTGTGCAACTATGCAAGATGCTGGTTGAGACTATATCTGGAGTATTGTGAGCAGCCTGCTCCCCTCATTTATGGAAAGATATTATTTCATTGGAGCTAGTTCAAAGAAGGTTCACTAGGATGATTCCAGAATGGAGGGTTTGTCTTATGAGCAATTGTAAAATTGGTTGGGATTGTACTCCTTGCAATTTAGAAGAACGAGAGGTCACCTCATTGAAACAAATAGGATTCATAAATTGCCTGACAGAATAAATGCTGAAAGTATGTTTCCCCTTGTGGGACAGACTAGGACCAGAGAGGATAGTCTCAGAATGAAGGGGCACCAATTTGTCATTGAGATGAAGGAGGAATTTCTTCACACAGAGGGTTGAGAGTCTTGGACAACTTTGCCATAGAGAGCTGTGGAGACAGACTCCTTGTGTATATTTAAGACTGAGATAGATAGATTATTGAGCAGCGGGGAATTGAGACTTATAGGGAAAGGGTAGGAAAGTGGACACGAGAAATGTTGGATCAGCCATGATCCTATTGAATAATGGGGTAGGCTCAAAGGGCCGAAAAGGCTACTCCTTTGCTTATTTCCTATAGTCATATTATGGCCTGACTCCAACACTTTGTTACCTAATATCTTTTAAAATTTTTCCCTGAATTCTAATAGCCCAGAGCCATCTTCCCACTCTTGACTTTTTACTGAATCCCAAATACACAGTCCTAATGTATTTCATTGCTTTTTCACAGCTGTCCAGTTAAATGGTCATTTTCTGTGTAGAATTTGATTGACACCCCACCACTGGCCAGAAAGCCAGGGAAATATTACTGTCAGAGTTTCAAACCAGCTGTGATCTTGAAATGCTCTTCAGTGACCCCTGAGCTGTGTGGTGTGACCTACTGAAAACCTTGCAACAAGTTCGACCATTGTTCTTGGCGGTTTTAAACGTGATGAACATTTGGAATCACGAAATGTGGCAAGCCCTAGAAACTGTCTTTTGAATGTCACAATAAGAACAAAATATTTGCTCCTACTGCACAAACTGCTACAATGTCAAAGGAATTTGTTACACAACACAACAGAGTTTTCTGGGGAGGGCTCAGCAGAGGTTATTAAAGTTTCCAGAATAAGTAATTGAAAGACAGAGAATAAGGAAAAGGTCAGGAATCTAATTTCAGGAATACCAGAAAAGAGGACGATTATGAGAAGGGGAGCAGTCAACCCAGGACTGAGGATGCTGTACTTAAATAAATACAGTATACAAAACAGGATAAATGAGCTTGTAGCATAGACTGGAATTGGCAAGTACAATGTTGTGCTTCCAAGAGATGCAGCTCTAAGGGAATTAGGACAGGGAACTAAATACTCCATTGAAAGGATAGGCAGATTGGGTGGAAGGGGTGGGGTTGTCTTGTTAATAAGAAATGAAATAAAATTGATAGCAAAAAGTGATACAAAGTTGTGGAATCTATATGGATAGATTTGAGGAACCGCAAAGGTAAAAAAAGAGTTACATACAGACCTTCCAGCAATAGTCAGGACATGGGAAGAAAATAAATCAGGAGACAGAAAGGTATTGTAATAACACATTTCTTACAAAAGTCATGGGTGACTTCAATATGCAGATTGGGAAAACAGGTTATTAGCAGATATCAAGAAAATGAATTTGTGAAATGTAGACAATGTTTATTTTGAGCAGAGCCCACCAGGGAACAGGCCGTTCTGAATTTGGTGATGAGTAATGAGGCAGACTTGAATAGGAAGCTTAACGTGCCCTTCAGGGCAGTGACCATAACTTGATCGAATTAATGTGGCAGTTTGAGGGGGAGAAGGTGGAATCAGATGCAACAGTACTGCAATTGAGTAAAGGTAACTACAAAGACATATGGAAAGAGCTGGCCAGAGTTGATTGGAAGGGGAGACCAGTAGAGAAGATGGTGCATTAGCAATGGCAGGAGTTTTTGGGGGTAATTCAGGAGGCACACCATAAATTCATCCCAGTAAACAAAACGTACCAAGGAGAGGATAAGGGTTTCAAAGGCTGACAAACAAAGTCAAGGACAGCATAAAAGTTAAAAAAAAGTAACTTGTGGCATGAAGATTTGTGGGAAGCCACAGGATTGGGAAGCCTCAAAAAATTGGCAGAGGAAAACTACCAAAGCAATAAGAGTGCTGAAGATAAACTATGACAGTAAGCTAGCTAGTAACATTAAAAAAAAAAGCATGAGCTCTTTTTTCAGATATTTAAAAGCTAAAAGAGCAGCAAGAGTAGATATTGGACCACTGGAAAATGAGGCTGGAGAAAGAGAAATGGGGAACAAAGAAACAGCTTCAGTTTTCACAGCAGAAGACACCAGCAGTATAACAGAACTACAAAAGAGTTAGGAGGCAGAGGGGAGTGCAGCAGCCATCACTAAGGATAAGGCACTAGGGAAGCTAAAAGGTCTGAAGGTGGATAAATCACCTTGACCAGATGGACTACACCCCAGAGTTCTGAAGGAGATCATTGAGAAGATTGTGGAGGAATTGGTGCTGATCATTCAGGAATCACTGCAGTCAGGGAGGGTCCCAGGGAACTGGAAAATGGTTACTGTAACATGCTTGTTTAAGAAGGGAGGGAGGCAGAAGGCAGGAAACTATAGGCTGATTAGCCTGATTTTGGTCAATGCTAAGATTTTAGAATCCATTATTAAGGATGAGATTGCACAGTAGTTTGAAGTGCATGGTAAAGTGGGCCTGAGTCAGGACCGCTTCGTCAAGAGGAGGTCATGCCTGACCTGGAAAATCTGTTAGACTTCTTTGAGGAGGTAATGAGCAAGTTACACAAAGGAGAACTAGTGGATGTGATCTATTCGGATTTCCATGCTGCATAAGAGGTTGATATATAAGGGACAAAGTACTGGCATGGTTAAAGGATTGGCTGACTGGTAGAAGGCTGAGAGTGAACATAAGAACTAGGAGCACGAGTGGGCCATCAGGCCCTTTGAACCTGCTCTGCCACACAATAAAATCATGGTTGATCTCTTCGTGGACTCAGCTCTACTTACCTGAGCTCTCACCGTATCCTTTAATTACTTTATTGTTCAAAAGATTATCTATCTCAGCTTTAAAAACGTTTACTGAAGTTGCATCAACTACTCCACTGGGCAAGGAATTCCTCAGATCTACAACCCTCTGGGTGAAGAAGTTCTTTCTCAATTCATAAATCTGCTCCATCTAATCTTGAGACTATGCTCTCTTGTTTTAGTTTCACCCGTCAGTGGAAACATCCTCTCTACTTCTATCTTATCTATTCCCTTCATAATTTTATATGTGTCTATAAGATCCCCCCTCTTTCTTCTGAATTCTATTGAATATAATCCCAGTCTACTCAGTCTGTCCTCATAAACTAATACCCTCCACTCTGGAATCAACCGAGTTAACCTCCTCTGCACCCCCTGTAATACCAGTACATCCTTTCTCAAGTAAGGAGACCAAAACTGCACTCAGTATTCCAGGTGTAGCCTCACTAGCACCCTGTATAGCTGCAACTTAGAGTCATAGAGATGTACAGCACGGAAACAGACCTTCAGTCCAAACGATCCATGCCAACCAGATATCCCAACCTAATCTAGTCCCATTTGCCAGCACTTGGCCCATATCCCTCTAAATCCTTACTATTCATATACCTATCCAGACGCCTTTTACATGTTGCAATTGTACCAGCCTCCACCACTTTCTCTGACAGCTCATTCCATACACGCACCACACTCTGTGTGAAAAGGTTTCCCCTTAGTCCCTTTTATATCTTTCCCATCCCACCCTAAACTATGCCCTCTAGTTCTGGACTCCCCAACCCCAGAGAAAAGACCTTGTCTATTTATCCTATCTATCCTCCTCATGACTTTTTAAATCTTTGTAATGTCACACCCCAGCCATCCAACATTCCAGGGAAAATAGCCCCAGCCTATTCTGCTTCTCCCTATAGCTCAAATCCTCCAACCCCGGCAACATCCTTGTAAATCTTTTCTACATAATCTCTTTGCTTTTAAACTCAATCCTTTTAGCAATGAAGGACAAAATTCCATTTGCATTCCTACACCTGTATCTGCAAACCAACCACTGTGATAAATACCTCTGTGATAAAGATGGCAGGTTTTTCAGGATGGCAGGTTCAGCTTGCAATTAGGAAGGCAAATGCAATGTTAGCATTCATTTCAAGATAACTAGAATACAACAGCAGAGCTGTACAAGGCTGTGGTCAGACTGCACTTGGAAAACTGTAGTTAGTTTTGGGCCTTGTCTCTCAGGAAGGATATGCTGGCCCTGGATGGGTCGAGAGGAGGTTTACAAGAATGATCCTGGGGATGAAGGGCCCATATGAGGAGCAATTGAGGACTCTGTATTTGAAGGTCCGTATTTGATAAAGTTCAGAAGGACGGGATAAGGTGGGTGTGGTGTGGGATTGATTGAAACTTATAGAATACTGAGAGGCCCGGTCAGAATGTATATAGAGAAGCTGTTTCGACTAGTAGGAGATACATGGACCCAAGGCACAGATCCAGAATGAAGAAATGACCCTTCAGAACTGAGATGAGGAGGAATTTCCTCAACCAGAAAGTGGTTAATTTATGTAACTCATTTGGTAGAGGGCCGAGAGGCCAAATTAATGAGTGTATTTAAGACAGAGATAGGTAAGTTCTTGATTGGTAAGGGGATCAAGAATTTTAGGAGATGGCAGGAGAATGACATTGAAAAACATATCAGCCATGAGCAAATGGCGGAGCAGGCTCCATGGGCTGAATTGCCTAATTCTGCCCCCTATATCTTATGGCCTGATTTGAATTGTTTCACAATTTTAAAATTGGGGTGTGACATTACAAAGATTTAAAAAGTCATGAGGAGGATAGATAGGATAAATAGACATCAATGGCAATAATGATTTACTACTCCATTGCCCATAACAGTAGGGAAAAATTGCTCCAACCATTTTTGGAACACCCAGAAGAGTTGGGATATCTGGTCGGCGTGGACAGGTTGGACCAAAGGGTCTGTTTCCATGGTGTACATCTCTATAACTCTATAATTGCTTAACTGTCCCACACTGTTAAGGGATTGGATTTAAGGGATTAGTTTCACTTCAAGAGCTGCTGATCAATTGCAGAGTTGGCAATGCGTCAACCTTAGCAATACCACCAGCAGCAGCAACAATGGAAGAGATCTCAGACAGCCAGCCTCGGTTAACGTGACCGTATGAGGTCTCCTGTGGGTCACAGAATGCCTCATCAGGAAATTTCAAGGAGGCTGGCAGCTTTTATTCGCTGGTCTCCCCATAACGTATACAATTCTCCCCCTACCCCAGCAGAATAGCAACAACACTGTGATGAGGTCCGTACAGTGATCAATAATTAGTCACTGAAGAAGGCTTGACTTTCATTGCTCTGACTTAAACTCTGATTAATAGAGAACAGCATGGCTCTGATTTTGGATTTGGGAGATGTTATTGAAGGAGCCTTGATGAGTTGCTACAAGATATTTTAGAGATGATATATACTTGCAGCCATGATGCACTAGAGTGGTAGAAGTGGATATTTAACTAAATGGATTGGCTACCAATCATTATTACTGCTTTTGCCTGCCCATCTGTCTGGCTCCCCTTCCTCCTTTGACTTGGCAGTTTAAAGCTACCTCCTCTATCTGTTTGAATAGGTTTTTGGTCATCTAAACTTATGTCTCCTTATCTGACTTCAAGTCAAATGCTGTTTATTATCAAACGTAGCACGGTGGCTCAGTGGTTAGCCACTGCTGCCTCATAGTGCCAGGGACCTGGGTTCAATTCCCACCTTGGGTGACCTGTCTGCGTGGGTTTCCTCCCACAATCCAAAGATGTGCAGGTCAGGTGAATTGGCCTTGCTAAATTGCCTATAATGTCATGTGCAAATATAGGGTAGGGAAATGGCTCTGGGTGGGTTACTCTTTGCAGGGTCGGTGTGGACTTGTTGGGCCAAATGGCCTGTTTCCATACTGTACGGAACCTAATCTAATTACACTCTGTGAAGGGTCTTGGGATATTTTACTGTCTTAAATGAGCTACACAGTAAGACTACAATTACTACAATGGAATAAAATGCTCAGACCACTCACAGAGTGACTTGGTGCCATTATTTTGGTCTACACCCAAAAGTGTAATAGAATTATGAAATGATGATATCCTGAATCTGACACCATTGGGAAATATTTCACAAACACAGAACAAGGTAATTTTGTTGGGTTTGCGTTTTTACTCACTCTAACTCAGCCAGGCCTCCTTTCTTTGAGATCAATTCCAGTGGCAAATTTGATAGTAGGTTTACAATAATTTTTCTGTTGGGTTCCCATGAAATGGTAGATGGCAAAACACAATTGCATGTATAAACAGTACAGCAAAATACTGTTTCTTTTCTCAGTTTTCTGTTTCTGTAATTTTAGTCTTACCTCTAGGCTGGTTTCTCTTTCTTTGCTATCTTTTTCTTTGCTGTTGATAACACTTTCTCTTTAGCTTTGCTATCCAACATTCTTTTCCTCTCTTTCTGTTATCTTCTTTTTGTACTTTTGTCTCTCTCTCTTTGATATTATTATTTTTTTGCTCTTCTTCCTTCCCCTGTGCCTTTCTAACTGTTAATCAGGAAACGTACTACTTCCAAGAATCATAAGTTAGAAAAATAGGCCTTAAAATATCTGTATGAAACAGAAAATCAAAAGAAATGAACAATTATTACAAACATTTAAAAAAGAAAGGTGATACGAGAACTTAGCAATCAAAAAGCGTTATAAATTTTTCATTGAAAGATCATCAAATGCTTGAGCTCTGGAGGCTGATCATTTTAAAGTTTCGTGTGCAGTATCTTTCATGGTTGTAACAATAACCTCTGAGTGGCTGACCTTTGGAAGGACAAGGAATACTGAGATAAAACCAGTCTAATGTTGCAATGTTATCAAGAGCACACAACGAAATCACAATTGAACCTTTTGTTTTCCTTAATCCCTGACTAACTAACAAAATAACTTGCAGTGTGAGTTTATTTAAATAAGCTTTGTTGCTAATTACATAGTCTTGAAGGATAGTCAGTGTTAGTTTTTAAGAGGACAGCGGCACAACCAGCAAAGGTCAATGTCATAGAAGAGCAATAGCACAAATTAGTGATAAAACATGTAACCAGATAATGTCTTTAAGGAATAATTGTTGACCAGGAGAAAGGAGCACACCCTTGCTCTGTTTTAAGTACTGAAATGGGATGCTTCATGTTCATCTGAAAAGGGAAGTCCTGATTTAACAATTCATCTTAAAAATAGTACCTCCCTCAATATGGCACAGAATGTCAGGCTCTGTTGTGTGCTCAAAACCCAGCAAAAGTGAAGGAACAGCACAATAGATCCAAGTCAGTATAGTATAGCAAATGGAGGGACTTTGCAGTTGATGGTGCTCACTGCCTATGCCTTTTGAGGTGGGAGTAGAGGTCTTGGATTTGGAAGGTGCTGGCAACGGAGCCTGCAAGGTACACATTGCTAACACTGGGTATTGATCAAAGTTTGTGAGAAGATTGGCTGGCTAAAGAACTACAGCAGAAACTGAAATACCTGATCAGCAGACCCAGACACTCTATACAGTCAACATAGGAATTCTTGGACATCATCAGAAATATACACATAGACAAGGAAGAAACTATGGTCTCATTCGATGTAACGGCACTGTTCACCTCGGTCAACAAAACTCTAGCCAGCGAAACAATAGCCAACCTGCTGGACATACAGAACAGACAACAGGACGGTGAACCTATCAATAGAGACGGCACACTCAAACTACTGGACCTGTGCCTCACAACACACTTTACATTCAACAACCAAATATATGAACAAATCAACGGCACACCCATGGGCTCACCCATCTCTGGACTCATTGCAGAAGCAGTAAAGCAAAGATTAGAACAAATAGTCTTACCGGAAATTCAACCGAAACTCTGGGTCTGATATGTGGATGACACCTGTGTAATCATTAAAAACACAGAAATAGAGAACACACGGCGGATCATCAACACCACACTCACAGGAATCCGATTCACTAGAGAGGAAGAAAAGGACAACCAACTCCCATTCCTAGACGTGATGGTACAGAGAACACCTAACGGAGAATTCACCACAAAGGTATACAGAAAGAAAAGCCACACACACAGACCAAGTCCTGAACTACGAAAGCAACCACCCCAACACACACAAAAGAAGTTGCATCAAGACACTGTTCAAAAGGGCTACAACACACTGCAGTACACCAGAACTGCAAAAAGAGGAGGAAGAACACCTATACAATGTATTCGCCAAAAACGGATACCCCCGCAATTTCATCAACAGATGCCGAAGGGAAAGATAACGGAACGAGGACATACCGCAATCCAAAGGACTAGCCACACTACCATACATCAAGAGCATTTCCGAACTGACAGCCAGACTACTGCAACCACTAGGACTCATAACAGCACACAAACCAACAGCCACTCTCAGACAACAACTCACCAGAACGAAGGACCCGATACCCAGCATGAGCAAAACCAATGTAGTGTACAAAATCCCATGCAAGGATTGCACAAAACACTACAGAGGACAAACAAATACAGCTAACAATCCGCATCCATGAACACCAACTAGCCACGAAATGACACGACCAGCTATCCTTTGTAGCCACACACACAGATGACAAGCAACATGAGTTCGACTGGGACAACACTACTATTATAGGACAAGCCAAATAGAGAACAGCCAGGGAATTCCTAGAGGCATGGCACTCATCCACAGATTCAATCAATAAGCACATCGACCTGGACCCAATATACCGACCACTGCAACGGACAGCTGGAACTGACAACCGGAAGCTATAAATGCCGGAGGAAACATCACAGAAGCGCTTCACAGGAGGCTCCTAAGCACTGAGGATATCACCTAGACAGGGGACGAAACGTCTGCAACACAAATTCCCAGCTTGGCGAACAGAACCACAACAACTGGGTATTGATGGTTGAGGAAGCGAATGTTGAAATGGGCAACAATCTAGCTGCTGTTCTGTCTTGTTTGAGCTTTGGAGCTACAGTCATTCAGGCAAACGGTGAGTATTCCACCACAAGTCCTAAGTGGCTTACCTTTGTCCTGAGACTGTGTCCTCTCATTTTAAACTTTTCAACCAGGGAAATCATCCTCCCTGAATCTGGTATTACTGCCCATTTACAATTCCATACTTTTCAATCAAAACCTTCTAAACTCTAGTGAATACAGGCGAAAGTGGATCAATCTCTTCTCATAGGACAGTCCTGCCATCCTCAATATCAACCTAATGAACCCCCGCACACACTCCCTCTATGGCAAATATATTCATTTTTGGGTAGGGAGACGAAAACAGCACATAATACTCCTGATGTGGTCTCACCAAGGTCCTGTATAACTGCATTAAGCCATCCTTAGTTCTGAACTCAAAACTTATTGAAATGAAGACAAATAAAACATTTGCCTTCTCAATTGCTTGCTGCACCTGCTTGTCTATTTTAATTGATTAATGTACAAGGACACTCAAATCCCTTGTACATTCGCACTACTCAGTATATCACCATTAAAATAATACTATACTTGCTCTGTTTTACACACTGAAGTGTATAACATCACATTCAGCCATATTGTATTGCACTGCCATGTGTTTGACCACTCATTTGTCTAAATCAGCTAGCATCATCTTCCCAATTCCAATCCTGTTCAGTTTTATGTCATCACCAAGATTGGAAATGTTGCATTTGGTTGCCTCACATCAGTCACTTACATGTATCATGACTAGCTAGGGCCCAAGCACTGATCCTTGCAGTACCCTACTGTCTGTTACCCAGAAAAAGAATAATTTATTACAACTCTCTGTTTTCTGACAGTTTAACCAAATTTCAATCCATATCAATACATTAACCACCATCCCATGTGCTTTACCTTTGCGTACTAACCTCTTATGAGGGATCTTATTAAAAGCCTTCTGAAAATCCAAATACACCAAATGCACAGGTTTTTCCTTATCTACTAGTTACATGCTCAAAAATCCAGTAGGTTAGTTAAGCATAATTTGCCTTTCATTAACCCATGCTGTCAAAAGGTGTGGCACTGGAAAAATACAGCAGGTCAGGCAGCATCTCAAGAGCAGGGGAGTTAACCTTTCAGACATAAGCCCTTCATCAGGAATCCAGCTCATTCCCAAATGTTTACTCCCCTGTTACTCAGATGCCACCTGACGTGCTGTGCTTTTCCAACACCACACTTTTTGACTCTGATCTCCAGCATCTGCAGTCCTCACTTTCTCCATAAACCTAGATGACTATTGCTTAACAAATTTTCTGTTTTTAAAATAATAATACTATTTTAACTTTTTCCCTCTACTGACGTTAGGCAAATTGGTCTGCAATTGTATTTTTACTCTCCCTCCCCTTTTAAATAGTGGAATTACATTTGCCACCATCCAATCTACTCCTGAGTCTGTAGAATTTTGATTGACAGTGTATCCAATATTTCCAGGGACACTTCTGTTAGTACTCAGGGATGTAGATTATCAGGCTTTGGTGACTCCTCAGCCATTAACTCCATTAATTCCTCTAGCTCAATTTTCTTATTAAAATAGACCCTTCATTTCTGTCCCCTCATTAGACCCTTGGTTCCTTAACATTTCTGGGAGGTTAATTAAGCCCTCTTTTATGAATTTAATGGATAAGTACGGATTCAATTCTTCTGCCACTTTTTTGATCCCCATTATAATTTCCCTAGCTTCCCTGGAGTAGGGAAGTAGAGAGTTAATGCTTCAGTTATGCCAAGCATAGCTAGGGCCACATCTAAAGTACTGTGCAGAGTGATGGCTTCCTCCTTTAAGGAAGGATGTAAGTTCATTGGAGGTAGTTCAGAAAGGGTCATAAGACTAATTCTTGGAATTAATGGGTTGATTTATGTGTAAAGGTTGGATAACCTAGACTTACAGAAGTGTAAGAGACAACATGCTGGAAACATATAAGATCCTGACAGTATGGATGTGGAAAGGGTGTGTCCTCTTGTGGGAAAGTCGAAACAGTTGTCACTGCTTGATATTAAGGAGTTGCACAATTAAGATAGAGATTAGGAGAACTTGTTTTCGCATACAGGGTTGAAAAACTTAAAAACTCTCTTTAAAACCTAGTGGAAGCAGAGACTTTGAATATTTTGAAGTCAGAGGTAGATAAATCCTTGATAAGTGAGATGAAAGTTATTGGACTTGGTGGAATTATGGAGTAATTAGAACATCTTTGAGCCAATGGAGAATGGCAGAGCAAGCCCAACAGCCAAGCGATCTACCTCTGTTCCTAATTCATATGTTCATGATCACAAAATTAGTCTTTCTGGTGAGGACTCAGGGAAACTAATGATTCCATATTTGGCCCATTTTGTTGCCAATACCTGTTTATTTTGCACATCCCATAGAAGGCATACTCTTATCCTGGTTTGAGGTTTTTGTTACTTGTATGTAGAATGTTGTGCTATTCCTTTTTATGTTTCCTTATGACTTAATTTCACAGTTCCTTTTTGTCATCTAATTTCTTTAAAATCTGATAGTTAACCTTTTTAAACATCCCTGGCTTCTGTAGTTATCTCTTTATTTGTGCACAAAGTTTCATTATTAGCTTATTTAGTCTTGCTTCTTTTAGGCATATATTTCTGCCAAACACAGTTGACCACAATTTAATACAGTTCCCACTTCTATTCCATCTTTATTTTACGTAGGTTAACTTTTGCAATTCCATGTTGATGCTGCTGAATTTTGCCATTCATTTGTAAATCTCCAGTTCATATACTTTATTATAAATTTTAATATGTTCCCACTACTGATCTCAAACTAACAAATCTAAAGCTCTCCATTCTACCATTTTCTCCTTTCTTAAGTAATGGAATTATATTTGCTACATTTCAGTCCACCTTTCCAGAACTGATAGAATTTTGAAAGAAAACCAACTACTGTATGCATCCATTATCTCTCCAGCCACCATCATCAACAGTCTGGGATGAAGATCATCCCATATATATGGGATTTATCAATGTTCAATTAGGTTAAGTTTTCAAATACTATTTTTTTTACCAATACTTATTATTAGTTAGCTCCTCAGTTTTACAAGGCCCTGGTATCTAGTATTTCTGCGAGACTTTCTCCTGCGAAAACTAATGCTAAGTAATTTTAGCTTCTCAGTCATTTCACTTCTGTCCACTATATATTATCCTGTTCACACCTGAAATGGTCTCACATTTGTCCTGAATAGTCTTTTACTTTTCACATGTGTAACAATGCTGTTGCAATCTGCCTTTAGGTCCCCCATTCATATTCCCTTCTCTCTTTCTTAATCTGGTTATTTGTCCTCTTTTGCACTGTTCTAAATTGCTCCTAGATCTTGGGTTTATCGCTTCTTCCGGCACCCTACCTTTGACTTCCCTTGATTTTATGCAATCTTTAATTTATTTCATTAATGATGTTTGATTTGTCATTCTCTTAGGTTGTTTGTGCCTTAGAGGAATGTATATCTGTTGCAGATTGTCTCTAACCATTGCCTTGTTTACTGTCAAATCTTTTAGTGTATTTTCCCAATTCCCCATGGCCAACTTGGCCTTCAATGTAAGTTTGTCACTTACTAATGTATGAATCTTATTAAGATTCACAACATACCTCCTTTATATTTTGCCCATCTCTCTAAAATGTTAAATATTCTCAGATAATTAATTCCTAATCTTGGTCAACCTAGCTGTTCCAAAGAAGAGTAATTAGACTTGAAACATTATTTCTATTTCTCTCTCCACTGATGTTTTCCTCAGCTGGGTTTCTCCAGCACTTCCCAGGACAAAATGGCAAAGCATCTGGTGAGGCCAACTTGCATCACCAGGACAACCAGTAGCAAAGCAGCTTAGCAATAGGTACCAACATCAAGAGTAACAACTCAGTGTGTCAACTGAAAGCTTCACGTGCAGCATTAGTACAGAATCTGCTTCTCAAGGATTAGCCTTCATAGGCATCAGCAAAAAGTAAATCAATTGAAGATACCCAATCTAAATAAATTACTTGTTGTACATCCATCTTCCCCTGTTAATGGAGGATGACAACATTTATTTAATTTTCAGGTTTGAGATATTTTCATGTGCTCCCGCCCACCCTATCTTAGTTACTGAAGTATTAACCACTATCCTAGTTCTCGCCTCTGTTCGTAATTCTAATAGCATTCAGATTTTATATCCCAGCATTCTGAGCTCCCTTTGTATTATTCTCACCTTTCACATAGAAATGTCTTCTTCTTTCTCTTGCTTGTTCACTACACCTGCTCCAGCTTGCACTTGATGCTTTGAATAAAGATGCAAATGAGCTAACCAAGGAAGTTTGAATACTTAGACCAGGAATGATTTAGCAGCATCTTTAAATATTTACATACACCTTATTATAGAAAACAAAAGCTGGACTCTACAAATTAAAGTTTACATATCAAAGTAGTCTGATTTTAATAATTAAATGTTGTACTACTCTCATATCACACCGTTGAAACTCATCTTGAACAACGTTCATAGCTGTGGCAGCTGTAAATAAACAATTCTGCTCCTGCTTTTTCAACTTAATATGAGTTAATTAGCTGTACTTTTAATTTCAGACTAACTCTAACGTTACACATTTTTAATATTGCATCAGGCGATTATAAAGGAGAGCGTGTTGAATTTCTACATCATTGTTGTACTTGTTATTGGGAAATTGTGTTCGAATTTTTCAGGGGGCACAGTGGCTCAATGGTTAGCACTGCTACCTCATAGCGCCAGGGACCTGGGTTCAATTTCAGCCTTGGGTGACTGCCTGTGTGGAGTTTGCACTTTCTTCCCATGTCTGCATGGGTTTCCTCCAGGTGCTCCGGTTTCCTCCCACAATCCAAAGATGTGCATGCCAGGCTAATTGGCCTTGCTAAATTGCCCATAGTGTTAGGCGCATTAGGCAGGAGTAAATATAGGGTACAAGAAGGGGTCTGGGTGGGTTTGACTTCGGAGGGTCGGTGTGGACTTGTTGGGCCGAAGGGCCTGGTTCCATACTGTAGGGAATCTAATCTAAACTTCATCTTGGCCCTACAGTATGGTGCAGTGCTTCCCTTGTTGATGGGCAGAAAATTGAACAATGCTCCCAACTTTTAAACTACAATCCAGAAAGTAAATGTTGAAAACCTAAAATTGAAAAAAAGTCAGCATAATGCACAACAGACCTGAAAAAAAGTAGACAATTTCTGGTAAGTATCCTACATAACCTCTCTTTATTGCTTTAAAGGTACTGACCTGCAATGTTTTTCATTAAGCCTAATGTTGATTTCAGTAATTGATATCGGACATATGCATGTATAAACAATGCATGTGGTCAAAACATACTATTAATGTTTAGCTCACATGTGAATATTGGCTACCTGGACAAGAATGAATGCAAGTACCTTCAGGAGAGCAGCTGAGGAAACAGATAAGAGCATCTTTTAAGACTTAGGCAGAGGTGACCCAGCAAAACCCACTATAGAAAAGAAAATAAATGGTGCAGTGTGGAAACAGAAATCTGTACAAATAACCATCAACTGAAAAGTAACCCTTGAATCAGATTTTGATGTTAACAGGTAAACGTAATTATAATAATAACTCTCACCAGCTTGGGACATAAGATCTTTGATATATCCTCGAACTCTCTGCAATCCCAGAGATTCCCAGAAATCCAACACAGTGTGAAGAGCTAGGAAAGCACTGTAGTCTTTTAAACCTGAAATAAGTCAATTATTTGAAGTCTTTAAGACTACAAAATACTGTACATTAACACAACCAAATTATTATTTTTGAACCTCAGTCAACAAATTGCTATTTGAAATGAAATACTGTTTGCCAAAAATTAACTACTGGTCCTTTATGAATTAAGCTGTTGACATCTAGACCAGATTGGGTAGAATGAAGGGAAACTATAATAAACTGTGGACACCAGCTTATAAGGAAACTGTACACGCATCCATAATCTTGTAGGCTAGGTTTCAACCAGGAGACAGCTGTTTCAGTTAATACTGAGTGATGGGAGGGCATATCTTGCTTGCACACATAGAAAAAAGGAAACCTAGTGCCAGGTGATATTTGACAATGGGTGACCTACTAGTGTGGGATGTCATGTCACTGTTCCCTTTCTTTGCTGATCATCAGCTTGTTGGTAAACAGGAAAATGCTTGCTGCTTTCGTCACCTTCTTCTTCCAAGAAGTCTTCACTGTGAGAAACTTGATCTCTCGTTAAGAACTCCCACTTCTTATGGCCAAGGTTGAGTTTGGGCTAAATGGATAGCTAACCTGCAAGTTCTAGTTCTGATTGGAATGTTTCCAGGATTGGCAAGGTGTACAGATTTATCTTATAACTCTGACACGAGGCATAGCTCTTTTGCCCAACAGTGGGAGCAGGTGCTGGCTCTGTTGTTTGAGATATGGCCTGGTTGCAGACAAGGCCACAAATGGCTCTTAAAGTACAGCAGGTTCTGCAGTTCCTTCTCTAAGCAAGGGCACTGCAGGTTCACATGCGCCTCACTCTTCTAGGTTTCCTCCAAGCTGCAGTTGTTTAATTCTTGGTTTCCTAGAAACTCAGCTTAATCTGCCATCATTGCCACTCCTAGTATAGCTAGGGACTGTCTGGTGAGTTCTAGCCATTCAGAGAGTTTGAGCATTGCAATTTGGATATATTGTGCACTAGCTGAAGGACTAAGATAGCTCTGTCCATAATCTCTCATTCTCCCAATGACTCTTAGCAATTTAATCATAATCTAATTGTCCCATTCTCTCCTCACAGTCTAGTTTCAATCATGAACAAGTGGTTGAAGTGAGTGACATGAGGCTTGGCGTGGAGCAGCTACACAGGATGATGCGAAGCTGGAAGTTGAGCAGCTGAAGAGAGAAAGATGAGGCTGGAAGGTAGCCAAAGGGAAGGAAGACAGTGACTAGTGGAATACAGCAGAGATGGTGGCTCTGGTTCGCACTGCTTCCGCACAGTGCCAGGGACCTGGGTTTAATTCCAGCTTTGGGTGACTGTCTGTGTGGAGAGTGCACATTCTCCCCATGTCTGCGTGGATTTCCTCTGGGTTACTCCCAGAATCCAAACATATGTAAGTTCGAGGAATTGGTCATGCTAAACTGCCCATAGTGTTCAGGAATATGTAGTTTCTTTCCTGTGGTGATTCTATGATCAGTGCTTGGGCCATAGCTCATCACAACATATAATTATTTAGATGAGGAAATTACATATAATATCCCCAAGCTGGTGGATGACACAAAGCTAGGCAGGAGGGTAGGCTGTGAGAAAAATTCAGATAAGCTTCACTGTGTTTTGGACAAGTCAAATGAGTAGGCATATACATAGCAGATGCAGTATAATGTGGATAAGTGTGAGGTTATCCACTTTGGTAGTAAAACAGGCAGGCCAATTATTAACTGAATGTCAGTAGGTTCTAAAAGGGGGCTCTGCACTGAGACCTGGGTGTCCTCATACACCAATCACTTAAAGTAAACATGCAGGTGTATTGAATGCTGGTATGTTGGCCTCCATAGCAAACGTACAACAGTGGGGATGTATGGGGTATTGGTAAAACCACACCTGGAGTAAAGTGTGCTGTTTTAGTTTAGAAGGATGGTCTGGATATTGAGCGAGGTTTATCAGACTAATTCATCAGATGAAGGAATGAATGTACCTGGAGAGACTGGATTGACTAGGACCATATTGTTGTAGTTTAGAAGAATGACAGGGGGGGGATGTATTTCACAGCAACTTACAAAATTCCAACAGGATTAAACAAGATTGATGCAGGAAGGATGTTCTTGTTGATCAGGCAGATCAGAACCAAGGGTCACAGATTAAGGATGCAGGGTTGACCATTTAAGGCTGAGATGAAGAAAAATATTGTCAACGTGAGTACATTGAGCCTGCGGAATCGTCTGCATTTGAACAGTTCAGATAGGAAGCTAGGGAAGTGATTACTGGGCCCATTGCTGAGATATTTGCATCATCGATAGTCACAGGTGAGGTGCCGGAAGACTGGAGGTTGACTAATGTGGTGCCACTATTTAAGAAAGGTGGTAAGGAAAAGCCAGGGAATGGGAACCATAGACATGTGAGCTTGACATGTGGTGGACAAGTTGTTGGAGGGAATCCTGAGGTACAGAATTTACATGTATTTGGATAGCCAAGGATTGATTAGGGATGGACAACGTGGCTTTGTGCATGGGAAATCATTCTCACTAACTTGATTGAGATTTTTGAAGAAGTAATGAAGAGGATTGTTGAGTGCAGAGTGGTGGGTGTGATCTATATGGAGTTCAGTGAGGCATTCAACAAAGTTGACTGGTTAGCAAGGTTAGATCACATGGAGTACAGGGAGAACTAGCCATTTGGAAATAGAACTGTCTTGAAGGTAGAAGAAAGAAGGTGGTGGTGGAGGGTTGCTTTTCAGACCAGAAGCCTGTGACCAGTGGTATGCCACAAGGATTGGTGCTGGGTCCACTACTTTTTGTCATTTATGTGAATGATTTGGATGTGAACGTCGGAGATATAGTTAGTAAGTTTGCAGATAACACCAAAATTGGAGGTGTCGTGGACAGCGAGAAAGGTTACTACAGGGTACAATGGGACCTTGATCAAATGGGCCAAAGAATGGCAGATGGAGTTTAATTTAGATAAATGTGAGGTGCTGCACTTTGGAGAAGCAAATCAGAGTAGGCCTTATACACTTAATGGTAAGATCAGAGGGAGTATTCCTGAACAAAGAGATCTTGGAGTGAAGTTTCATAGTTCCTTGAAAGTAGAGTCACAGTGGAGAAGGTGTTTCGTATTATGGAAAATAAAAAGGAAGGGGTAAAGCATGAAGACCACTGACAATCTGTATTCTGTAGAAGACAGGATGGGATAAACATAGTGGAACATTCTTAAATCAATTAGCAGAGTAAGGTTAAGGCTGAAAGGTCACTATGGCAAGATGAGATAACACAAGTAATAAAGCAAGTTTCTCTGTTAAGTGTTATTATGACAGGATTGGGACCATAAATATTTGGGACATGACATTAAAATATCTAATTAATTGTTAGTAGAGTCAGCTTAAGACAGGAGACTATTGTAATAGATGGAATAGCTAAATATCAATCATAATAGATTAGTCTGCAATGAAAAATCACTGGAGCAAAGTTAGCAATAAATATCTAACCTGGCATTTGAATAACATTAAGTAGAATGTACAACTAAAGAGATATTGGGAACTAACATCACTTGCTTATTGTGTAGCTAGAGTGAGGTACTTTGAATAATATAGTTGGACATGCTGATAAGCTAACAAAAACATGACAAAAATAGATATAAAAATCCATGGACCCTGAGGTTCGTGGGCATTCGAGAATCAGCTTTCTCAGTGTCACGGTTTTTTGATGGCAAATAAAAGACCTACTTCTTGAAGAACTCTCTGCGTCACCTGGTGGTTCTCTACATTTTCTCCACAACAGAATGCTTTCCTTTATTGGTCAGAACATTGAGTATAGGAGTTGGGGAGTCATGTTGTGGCTGTACAGGACATTGGTTAGGCCACGCTTTGGAATATTATGTGTCTCTTTACTTCAGAAGGATGTTGTGAAACTTGAAAGGATTCAGAAAAGATTTACAAGGATGTTGCCTGGATTGGAGTATTTGAGCTGGAGGGAGAGGCTGATTAGGCTGGAGCTGTTTTCCCTGGAGCGTCAGAGGCTGAGGGGTGACCTTATACAGGTTTACGATATTATGAGGGGCATGGATAGGATAGACAAAGTCTTTTCCCTGGTTTGGGAGAGTCCAAAACTAGAGGGCATAGGTTTAGGGTGAGAGGGGAAAGATATAAAAGGGACCTAAGGGGCAACTTTTTCACGCAGAAGGTGGTGCGTGCATGGAATGAGCTGCCAGAGGAAGTGGTGGAGGCTGGTACAATTACAACATTTAAAGGGAACCTGGATGGATATATGAATAGGAGAAAGTGAGGACTGTAGATGCTGGAGATCAGAGCTGAAAATGTATTGCTGGAAAAGGGCAGCAGATCAGGCAGCATCAAAGGAGCAGGACAATCGACGTTTCGGGCATGAGCCCATCTTCAGGAATGAGGAAAGTGTGCCAAGCAGGCTAAGATAAAAGGTAGGGAGGAGGGACTTGGGGTGAGGGGCGTTGAAAATGCGATAGGTGGAAGGAGGTTAAGGTAAGGGTGATAGGCCAGAGTGGGGGTGGAGGCGGAGAGGTCAGGAAGAAGATTGCAGGTTAGGAAGGTGGTGCTGAGTTCGAGGGTTGGGACTGAGACAAGGTGGGGGGAGGGGAAATGAGGAAACTGGAGAAGTCTGAGTTCATCCCTTGTGGTTGGAGGGTTCCTAGGTGGAAGATGAGGCACTCTTCCTCCAGCCGTCGTGTTGCTATGGACTGGCAATGGAGGAGTCCAAGGACCTGCATGTCCTTCGTGGAGTGGGAGGGGGAGTTGAAATGTTGAGCCACGGGGTGGTTGGGTTGGTTGGTCCGGGTGTCCCAGAGGTGTTCTCTGAAACGTTCCGCAAGTAGGCGGCGTGTCTCCCCAATATAGAGGAGGCCACATTGGGTGCAGCGGATGCAGTAAATGATGTGTGTGGAGATGCAGATGAATTTGTGGAGGATATGGAAGGATCCCTTGGGGCTTTGGAGGGAAGTAAGGGGGGAGGTGTGGGTGCAAGTTTTGCATTTCTTGTGGTTGCAGGGGAAGGTGCCGGGAGTGGAGGTTGGTTTGGTGGGGGGTGTGGACCTGACGAGGGAGCCACAGAGGGAGTGGTCTTTTCAGAGCACTGATAGGGGAGGGGAGGGAAATATATCCCTGGTGGTGGGGTCCGTTTGGAGGTGGCGGAAATGACAATGGATGATACGATGTATATGGAGGTTGGTGGGGTGGTAGGTTAGGACAGGTGGGGTTCTGTCCTGGTGGCGATTGGAGGGGCGGGGCTCACGGGTGGAGGAGCGGGAAGTGGAGGAGATGTGGTGGAGAGCATCGTTGACCATGTCTGGGGGGATATTGCGATCTTTGAAGAAGGAGGCCATCTGGGTTGTTCGGTATTGGAACTGGTCCTCCTGGGAGCAAATGCGGTGGAGACAAAGGAATTAGGAATATGGGATGGCATTTTTACAGGGGGCAGGGTGGGAGGAGGTGTAGTCTAGGTAGCTGTGGGAGTCGATCGGTTTATAGTAAATGTCCGTGTTGATTCGGTTGACCGAGATAGAAATGGAGAGGTCTAGGAAGGGGAGGGAGAAGTCTGAAACAGTCCAGGTAAATTTGAGGTTGGGGTGGAAGATGTTAGTAAAGTGGATGAACTGTTCAACCTCCTTGTGGGAGCACAAGGCAGCGCCGATACAGCCATCGATGTAGTGGAGGGAAAGGTGGGTGTGGTGCCAGTGTAGCTGTGGAAGATGGACTATTCCACATATCCTACGAAGAGGCAGGCACAGCTGGGGCCCATGCGGGTGCCCGTGGCTACACCTTTGGTTTGGAGGAAGTGGGAGGATTGGAAAGACAAGTTGTCCAGAGTGAGGACCAGTCCAGTCAGTCGAAGGAGGGTGTCAGTGGAAGGGTACTGGTTGGTACAGCGGGAAAGGAAGAAGCAGAGGGCTTTGAGTCCTTTGTGATGGGGGATGGAGGTATACAGGGACTGGATGTCCATGGTGAAGATAAGGCGTTGAGGACCGGGGAAACGAAAATCATGGAGGAGGTTGACAGCGTGGGTGGTGTCCCCAACGTAGGTGTGGAGGTCTTGGACTGAGGGGGACAGGACCGTGTCGAGGTAAGCAGAGATGACTTCGGTAGGGCAGGAACAGGCTGAGACAATGGTTCGGCTGGGGCAGTCAGGTTTGTGGATTTTGGGCAGGAGGTAGAAACAGGCGGTGCGGGGTTGTGGGACTATGAGGTTAGAGGCGGTGGATGGGAGATGATGTTTATGGATGGTTTGGGAGATGAAGGTTTGGTGGTGGGAGGTGGGGTCATGGTCAAGGGGGCAGTAGGAGGAGGTGTCCGCGAGCTGGCGTTTAGCCTCAGCGGTGTAAAGAATATATGAATAGGAAGGGTTTGGAGGGATATGGACCAAGTGCTGGCAAGTGGGACTAAATTAGGTTGGGATATCTGGTCGGCATGGACGAGTTGGACCAAAGGGTCTGTTTCCGCGCTGTACATCTCTATGAGTCTATGACTTTTAAAAAAATGAAAATATAATTCTTAGGACTAAAGGGATCAAAGGATCTGAGGAGAAAGCATGAACAGGGTATGAGTTGGATGATCTGCCATAATCATACTGAATGGTGGAGCAGGCTCAAAGGGCCGAATGATCTATTCCTGTTCCTTTTATCTTTGTTCCTATGTAATGAAATAACCCAACAGGGAAGGAGAGAGATGTGAATAAAGCATCTTACCAAGGCACGGTGAGGCAGATGGTGAGACAAGACAGGGGATGGAGGAGCTGATGAAGGAGAGGCAAGGCTGACAGCGGAATGGAGAGAGTGAGGAGACACTTAGGTGTAGTGTGACTGAACAAGGCAATGTAAATTAGAGCAGAAAGCTGACTGGTTGAAGCTTGTGAGATTAGGTTGACAGTGGGATGGCCAGAGAGGGAAAGTATAGGCTGAGAGTAGATTAGCAAATGAGGATTAGTTGAGGTAGGTAAAGAGACGAAGAGAGTAAGGTGTGATGGGACCAGTATGGCCAAACAGGGAACAGAGAGTTGAAGTGGACAAAATGAGGTGAGTTTGTGAGCAGAGTGGTTGAAGTGGTCAAGGTGAGGAGCCTCTGGCAGCAGAGCATTTGAAGAAGGGAAGGTGAAGTGAGGCTGGCAGTAGAGCAGTTGAAGTGGTGAGAGTGAGGCAAGTCTAGGAGCTGAGGTCAAAATGGGAAAGATGAGAATAGCCTTAGAGAGGATTAGAGCAGCTGAGGAGGATTAGAAGATGTATGGTTTGAAGCAGAGCAGTTAAAGAGACACTGGCAAAGCAAGAGCCTAATTAACATTTCTTTGTTCTGCTTGTTCTTAATCACATAAGAATAGAGACCTGCAAGCAGTGATGCTACAGATGCATATACAAAGCTGAGTGCAGCACATTCCAACAACAAGATAAAGCTGACTTTTTGATGAACACTTATTGTGTCAGTTTGCCACATCATAGTCCCCAAATCCCAACAGCCCCCTTCGGCCTTGTTCTCACCCTAGTACATCTGTCATTTCAGCCTGTTTCTGCCCCACTCATTTTATGTTTTCTTATCTTAGCTCTTTCTTTTCTGCCTCATCCAGTCTTTTCCCACCTACATTTCTGGCTCTTTTGATACATTCCCTCAATTCAACAATTTCTAGTTTCTTAGCTCTGGTTGCTTCATCTTCACCATGGATGTTCAATCCGTCCACATGTCAATACCACCCTCAGAATAGTTTGAGGGCTCGCTACTTCTTCCTTGAATGGGAGCCCTGAATAATACCAATCCACCAATAACCCTCCTCTGCCTGGTTAAGCTTATTCTCACTTTGAACAATTTCTGATTAAAATTGTTAGATAAAATATGTGGCTATAGCTTTTTGTAGCACATGTTATACATTCCTTGTTCTAGTTCTATCAAATTACTCCCAAAAGTCTTTCTTTGAAGACTCTATTGGTGCTGGTTTCTACATTTGTCCTGAACTGGAAACTGAATTTACAGTCTATTGGCTCTAAAGCTTGATATTTTGATCGCTGCTACTGAAAGTTAAACAAAAATACATCTTAAAAGTTCTATGGTGAAAAATTTATGCTGCAGCTGTCCAGAAACTCCTTAAAAATTACCAGCAATAGACAAATTTGTTGAGGTGTTGGGATGGCTATATATACCTAAAAAAACTAGATTATGATGACTTTTTAATTATCTGTCCTCAAGATGATTTCTATCTATGACAAAGGTCAATGATGGAGAGCACGATATTGTCAAGAAATGAAGCCAGTGACAAGTAAATTATGAACTACATGGTTTCCAGATGTGGCAACTAAACTGTAAGAGTGGTGGAAAATGTGCTGGATCCTACCAAAATGGGGTCATGATCGAAGTGGCATGAAACACTTTGGAAAGTCTTACTTCTAATTTCCCTTATATTCAGGCTTCAGTAGAGCATGTTTTGTCTTTAATGCAGAGAAACAAAACCAATTTCTGATCCAGAATGTGGAGCCAAGTTTTATCTGCTATACATGTAACAGAAATAAATAAAATCACTCACAATGATTTGAAACTTTGCCAAAAGCTACTAGAAATTGCTAACATAAACATACTTGTAGATTTTATCAGAATCAGTCATCATAACCTTAAACTGCGTGACATGGAACATGGTGATAACAAATGAAACTTTTAAAAAGCTTTTTGTAAAACATTTCTGATGATTTTATATACTTTTTGTGATCTATTTTGAGATTTAATCAGGCACTAATGAGGTTTAGTAAACAATTGCCAACTGTTAATAATCTTATAATCTTATACCAAATCACTTGATTTGCACGTTGATGGGTTGGCATATTGGATATACTGACATGATACTTCTACATAACCACGAGTTCACAAAATACTCAACAAAGCAGTTTCAGTCTGCTCAAAACCAATATGTACTGTGTACCAAATTGAAAAGGTCAAATGGATTAATTTTCTTTTTGTTTAAACAAAAGTAGAACAAACACATTGTTCGAAACAGTAGAAGTAGGAAATGTTTTCAGAACGTGGGACATGGAATTTAAGACTGACAGAAAATTCTCATGAACTTTTTAATTGTTTATCAGAACAGATCCCTTTTAATAAGTCCAGAATTGTAAATGTACCGATATTTTGGGCTGAATTTTCTGGTGAGTGTTGAGACCATGTGCGAGTGCCAAGTCTGAGCTATCTAAGTGGAATGAACACGAATAAAAGCTTCTATTTATTGTCTGGCCAATTCGGGATGGTGGGGAAGTTATGCAGCCAGCAGAGCCATCGGCTGTGATGGCTGGCAGGGCCACTGCGAGAATTAGGTGCTGTGTTTATGGGAACACAAGGATGTCTTAAAATACCTGAAGAGTTCTAAAATATTTAAAAGTAACTGAAGCTCACAGCTGTCAGGTTACATTTTGGAGAGAAATCTAGCACACAGGATAGCAGAGGCCTGTGCCTGTAGGCTGTTGTAATAGGCGGTAGTGAGAAAAGAGAGAAGGTGGAGGATGCTTCTGAAGTCAAAGGGAGCAAGTTTAATAGACAAGGCAGGCAAAAACATGACAGAATGAGCTATTACAGAAACATGGCTGATGGTGAGATGGGTTTAGCAGCTCAATGCTCTCTGTACAGATGCTACAGGAGGGACAGACAGAGAGGAGGGGGAGTGGCATTTTTGATTTCAGAAACTTTTGTACTTAGAGAGAATATTCCTCAAGGATTGTCCAGTGAAGATATATGGGTGGAACTGAGAAATAAGAATGGGATGATTACCTTGATGGAATTGTACTATCGGCCACCAATAGTCAGCATGAAATTGATGAGCAAATATGTAAGGGGATCTCAGATGTCCGTAAAAAATAATAGGATTGTAGTAGTAGTGGATTTTAACTTTGCAAATATTGACTAGGACTGCCATAGTGTTAAGGGTTTGGATGGAGAGGAATTTATTAAGTGTGTTCAAGAACATTTCCTCTATCAATATCCAGATGTACCTACTAGAAAAGGAGTAAAACTCAACCTTCTCTTGGAAAATAAGGTAGGTTAAGTGAGAACACTTTGGAAGCAGTGACCATGATTATATTAATTGTAAAATAGTAATTGAAAAGAATAGGTCTTGCATAGAAGTTAAAGTTCTAGATTGGATCAAGGCCAATTTTAACAGTATTGGTCAGGAACTTTCAAAAGTTGATTGGGGTAGGCTATTCATAGGTAAAGGGATGACTAGCAAGTGGGAGACTTTCAAAAATGAGGTGCAGAGCTCAGAGATAGTATGCTCTGTGAGAGTGAAGGGCAAGACTGATAACGTAGGGAACACTGGATGACTAGAGACATTGAAGCTCTGGTCAAGAGAAAGAAGGAGGTATATAGAGCAGGGTTCTAGTATTGTGACCAGTAGAATAGTGAAACTGGAGATTTATTGTGTGCTATATTAATATGGCTTGTAAAATAATGATTTTTTTTCTATTGCTTGAGGGAAATAATTATGATTTGTATTGGGCATCTTAGGATTAATGGTAAATACTTTTGTTTTTGTTTACTCCAGAAGAAAACAGGGAAATGCCTCTAATTTTGTTTTTTCTCTTTTTGATACATTGAAGTGTGATTACCAGCCTTTTCTGAAATTATTGAAATTTACTGGGGCATAGCCATGTAGACATCATCAGACTTTTGAGAACTCATCCTGGAAGACTTGGGCAATGATGGGATAGAGAAAGCATTACATGCAATATCAATGCTATCCTCCAGAATTTAACATACACTGAACAATATTTTTCTGTACTTAACTTAAGGATGCTGAGGTCAACCATAGTGACTTTTCAGTGATGTGAGATTGGATACTTTAACACTAAACAATGCTCAAAAATGGTATCTGCCATAGTTCAATGACTTAGTATGTCATATGATGTGCATTTACAAATATGACGTCCTGAGCTATGTTATTGAGGGGCTGTTCAAGTTTAATTGTAAATATCATTTGCAAAAGTATCTTAAAGAAATGTTTATTCACAGTAAGCATGCTGTTGAGTGTTGGCTTTACCTGTCCAGATGTATTCAGAACTGAAGCCAAAACCGAATCCATGTGAAATCACAAGTGGCTGTAAGCAGTTTTGGAGCTCTGGTTTTACATACAAAAATGCACAACCTTTTGGACTACACAGCCATTTGTGGCAATTGGATGTATAGTAATCAGCACCTAGAGAGCTGAAACATAATTATTATACTTATTCAGAGATTTAATCATTTGATGGCAATACAATTTTAGCAAGGACAAAATGATAAGCAGTTATGATTCTTAGGGTTTAAGAGATCAAAGGGTATAGGAAGAAAGTGGGAACAGGGTATTGATTTTGATGATCAGCATGATCATATTAAATGGTGGAGCAGGCTCAAAGGTTTTAATACCCTCGAAATAACTCCACAGAGGCCAGTATCCAATCAACAAGTTGCCCTTTATTTACACATGGAAATTCCTTGATACTGGTCCGGTTCCCTCAAAGCCAGCTTTCAGAGTGTCAGAATGTCTGACACTCCTCTTTTTTTTCTTTTTGTGGACAGTCCTTGACACTGGTCTAGCTCCCTCAGAGCCAGCTGTCAGAGTGAACAAGATGTCTGACATTCCTGTTTGTTTTTTTTCTTTTTTTTCCCTCAGAGCCAGCTCTCAGAGTGAACAGAACCACTGACACTCTTGTTTTTTTTTTGAGACACAGTGAAAGACACAAGGTGCATGAATCTTTATTCAGTTTCCACCACCAGGAAGAAAAGAAACACCCGAGTGACTAGTGACAAGCGATGCCCTTCACATCAAAGGACAATGCTGTGTGATTAAGACTCTCCTCTTTTTATCTGTCAGCTAGGACTCCCTGATCGGTGCTGTTAATCTGGTGCAATCAGGGAACTCATTTTCTATAAGATCCACCTAGCTGACCTTGTTACAATCACTACAGACCCATGGCCCTTTTCAATGTTACCTTGTTTCTAACAGCTTTAGATTGAGCCTGAAGTGTTTCTCCGGGGGATTGAAGAGGTCGAGATAACTAAACCATCCTGACATACAATAGCATTGTAATCACTAAACAATTTAGATGAGAATACAGGAGGCGTGGTTAGTAACGAGTGAAGAAGGTTGTCTAAGAATACTATGGAATTTTGATCAACTGGACCAATAGGCCAAGAAATGGTAGATGAAGTTTATTTTAGGTAAATGCGATGGGTTATGTTTTGGTAAGACAAACCAGGGATAGACTTAAACATTTAATACTAGGGCCTTGCAGAATGTCGTCGAACACAGAGACCCAAGGGGTGCAAGTACATAGTTCCTTGAAAGTAGTGTCACAGGTAGGTAGGGTGGTGAAGAAGATGTTTGGCATATTTGCCTTCATCAATCAGAGCAGTGAATACAGGAGTTGGGATGTCATATTACAGCTGTACATTGGTAAGGCCACATTAGGAGAACTGCATGCAATTCTGGGGTCGCCCTGCTTTGGAAAGGATCTTATTAAACTTGAAAGGGTACAAAAAGACATACAAGGATATTACTGAATCTGGAAGGTCTGAGTTAGAAGGAGAGGTTGGATAGGCTGGGACATTTTTTCTCCCTGGAGCGCAGGATACTGAGGGGTGACTTGATAGAGTTATATACAATTATGAGGGGCATAGTTAAGGTGAATAGCTAAGATCTTTTCCCCAGAGTAGAGGAGTCCAAAAATTGAGGTTTATGGTGGGAGGGGAAAGATTTAAAAGGGATCGTGAGGGGCAACCTTTTCACACAGAGGGTGGTGCATATATGGAATGAACTGCTAGAGGTAGGTACAATTACAATATTTAAAAGACATTTGGACAGGTACATAGATAGGAAAAGTTTAGAGTGATATGAGTGAAATGCAGGGAAATGGGACTAGTACAGTTTAGGAAACTTGGTTGGCATGGATTGGGTTGAAGGGTCTGTTTCTGTGCTATATGATTCTATGATGATGAGTTAAATTACTGTGGGCTTACTTGCCTGAGTTTCAGATCCATTACGCCAAGTGTGTGTGCTCCATCGATAAGTACCTTTGTACCCCTATCGAATATATAATAGATCGTTGTAATTAAAAATGCTACCCAAATTATAGATATATTCACATTAAATTTACTTAGAAATACTATGAAATAAATATAGAAGAATGGTGCATTTGTAATCCACATTCAAATCAGAAACATGGTGTTTGGACTGAAAAGCTTTCGTTATTATGAGAGAACGAGTAAATCAAGCCTATACTTTCTGGAGCTGAAAAGAATGAGAGATGAAGACATTGAAAGGAACAAGATTTTGAACAAGTTGTTTTGTCCCAAATGTCTAACCTAGAATGCAGGGGCACAGCCTCAGGATAAGGAAGGGACTGATTATTTATGGCTGAGATGAAAAAGCAATTTCTTTACTCAGAGGTTTATGAATCTTTGGAATTCTCTAATCCAAAAGATTTGGAGCCTGCTTCATTGAATATTGTTATGGAGATGTTTTATCTCAAATAATAATTTGTAATGATACTATATCAATTAGACTGATATATTGATTGAACATATGTATGCAGAACTTGAATAGTTTGGAAAGAATGCCCTCTAAAACTAAAGATATGGCAACAGCAGCAATAATGTTGCATTTGCAAGGGACAGGCTTCTTGGATGGAAATGCCGAATGTGCAACACTGATAGAAAGAAGTCACATGACTGAAAGAGATATATTTATTTCAATACAGTGAGTCGAATAAAAGTTTTGTATGGAGCGAAGGTCTTTGCACTCTCTTGTCCCTGAACCCACACTCTTCAAAACATGAGAGTTAAAAACTCACTGGAAGGCCTCATTACTGCAAGTAAAGGGCTCTTAAAGGGGAATTCAGTATCTACAATATTGTCTCCAGAAAAGCAAACTCAGAAAGCTATATCTGATTCAGGAAGTGACTCCAACTTCAACAGTTTGTGGGGGAGATTAGATTAGATTACTTACAGTGTGGAAACAGGCCCTTCAGCCCAATAAGTCCACACCGACCCGCCGAAGCGAAACCCACCCATACCCCTACATTAACCCCTTACCTAACACTACGGGCAATTTAGCATGGCCAATTCATCTGACCCGCACATCTTTGGACTGTGGGAGGAAACCGGAGCACCCGGAGGAAACCCACGCAGACACGGGGAGAATGTGCAAACTCCACACAGTCAGTTGCCCGAGGCGGGAAATGAACCCGGGTCTCAGGCGCTGTGAGGCAGCAGTGCTAACTACCGTGCCACCGTGTCGCCCATTACTTCAGCTACAGAGACAATCAATGAATGTTTTTATTCTGAAATGTTTTTATTCTACTACTTGACCAAAGTACATTTAAAATATAGCTTTACAGAGTTTTCTCAGACCTGGAGCCTTTATATGTGTCAATGTCTGTTTTTCAAGAAGGGCAGGTGCATATATTTGCATAGTTTAAATCTTTTGTTAATAATTTTTACATCTTTGTCTGAGTACATTTCGTTTGCTTCTAACTAGTTCATCATTTGATACAGAAGGGACCTGGCTGGCGTGTTCTGGTATTTATCCATATTTGGTAACATCACCTCACTTTTTAAATTCAAACTTTGTTGTGACCAATGGAGGAATAGAACAAGAAAAGGAATCAGTTCATCACTCCTAACTTTGATCATAACAATAGATTCAGGGCAGGTATAGCGATTCCATGATTCTTTGTGAGACAGATCAACTTACTATCTTTATTCATGTTAATTTCTATCAATCATATTGTTAAACTTTATTAAATGTCTTTACTAAGGTAAGTGAAACAAATGAATGCTATTAATTGTCTGAGCATACATAAAACAGGAGCAGGTGTAACAATGGGTGTGGGACAAGAGGAAGAAGACTGAGAAAAGTTAATAAATTCTCTTCACAAAAAGAAAAATGTGTGTGTCTTGGCTTCTATCTCATCAAATGGCTTGAATTATGTTAACACATCACAGGCATTGGTTTATGCTCTATCCTTCGATGGCATAACTCTGTGATTTGTACATTTTTCCTCTTTTTACCCAGATGCCTATGTGAATTGGTAATCAGTAATTGAAAAAAAAATCTATTCCTGTAGTAACAGTTATATCATGGAGCAGTTGAAGTATTTTGAAACAAAGAACCTAACATATTTATGCATTTTCAGTGTTTTTGAACAGAAGAATTTAGCAAACATCTTTCTATGAAGTGTATTAAATAGATTAGTTTTGGCTGAGGTTATCTTTACTCAATGTAAGCTACACCTCACTAAATATCTCTTTGTTGGTATAGACCCTGTAACCCTGCAACCATTGAGATGGGAGTCAGCTAACCCAGTTTCACCGAGGTTCACTTTTATTTACTATTTACCAGGAGGCATGTAATAGAGATTGGTGCCCATAAGCTAGATTTAACTGTGCCTCCCAATAGTAAAATTACTAAAAAATATATAAAATGTATCTTCTACTTCAAAATACTAAATTTCAATGGTCTGGTATTCAGCTTCTACTGTCTGACTAGCCATTCTGAGCTGTTTGGAACAAGAGTTTGTTGTCTTATCACAGTAGAAACTCAGAGTGGTAATTGTGTAAGATCAGATAAAAAAAACTTAAAGGGTGAACACTTGACTATCACGCAGCTTGCCGTGAATTACAGCTGTTGTCTATTGCTTAAACGGAGTTGTCTTATATGGATGAGGAAGTCTTTCTTTTTTAGGTACCTAGGTATCTAAATGGAGTCAAATCAAACATGGCCCATGTTAAAAGGGGACAGGGAAGGAAATTAATATTGGCCATTAAACTTGAGCCTGAATTTTTACAATAATGGAGAGCCTCTCTATCATTGCAAAAATGCTGAAAAACACAGAAATCTCATCCCTGATCACTACCATTTTTGTAGGAGCAGGAATGGGAATGGATCAGGTTGAACATATTTATGTTTTGCTGGAACAGCAGTGCACATTAATCAGCAGCTGCTTTTCATGTGATTTTAGTGACCTGAGTGTGTGAAACATGAAATTCACAGATTAGACCTGGTAGGAGAAGGATACCCTTTTGGAGAATTGAGTACCTCTTTGGAAATGATCCCAAGGTATCTTTGGGGGAGATCATGTATTCTTTGATGGACAAATCCCTTTGGAATTGTTAATATTAGCATGAACGTGTGCAAAAAAAACTGTCATTGAAACTGTCAAGAGGTACTGTCAAAAGTATTATTGCATTTAAATGGCCGGTACTTTAAAAGTTGAAAACATTGTCTGGAGATTTTTTAATAAAAAGTTCCAATTTCACTCTGTTTATTGAGATAAGCCTAAATGCTAAAATTATTAGATTAATGTTAAATAACTGATTTCACTCCCCTTTATTATCACATTAGGGTGCTTTCAATTTCAGTTTGATTGACACTTTGAAGACGGACTGTGAACTCCACTATTTGTTCTGATATGCAATTGTTCACTGGTACAAAATCTCTGTAATTGTAATTGAAGGGAGTTAAAGGGAGAGAATGTGAAGTATGCAATAAACATTTAGAACATGACAGAAAGTAAAATAAAACGTAAAAGGCATTAAGGAAATAGGGATTTATAAACAAGTTAAAATGAACAATTTAATAACCAAATTTCAATTTTGATACAGTATTGAATAGAAGAAATTAACAACTCATATTTATATAGCATCTTTACTGTAACAAAACATGTCTAGACACTTCATAAAAAACAAAAAGCTATAAAGAACTCATTGCTATAATTTAATTTTAGCTTGTTTATAGATATGTGGCATAATTCTAAGTGGAAAGGAAAGATTCTTCTTTTGATATCAATTAAATTAGTCAAGATGTTATTAATGTAACCATATTTAATAATATAACACAAAGCATGATAACAGTTCTTGATGTTTTTGTTTTAGTTAACAACTCAAACTCTGAACGGTACAAAGCACGGTCTTATTCATCTTGAGAAAAATTGTCCACGTAAGAATGAAGAATATGAAAAATGCTTTCAAACGTAACTACTTTTATACCATAACTCTTCCTCCACATGGCTGCCAACCTTTAGGGGTGTCTTGAAGTCTCCAGAAAATAAAAACTAATATCTAGAACACTGGGTCAAGCAGTGGTGTTAAAACATCTGCCTTTAAATTTCTTGAATATTTTAATTAATTATTTGCAAAAATATTGGTGATGGACAATAAAAGGAATTTTGACCTGACAGTCAAGGTTAATCCAATTGGCAACACCAGAGTCTGTCGATTTTCTAATTGGGATGGAAAGATGATGTATCTGGAGGATGGACCAATGGAAGAATTGTCAGGATTTGTTTGAGGTTGGTATGTCACATGCTGCAGCCTATAGGAACAGACCAAACCAAACCCTATTCTTTCTCCATTACGAATTACAAAAATTACTGCATGAGTGAACGGAATCTTCTCCTACATTACCTTTGGTGACAAATGTCGATGATTTCTGGTAATGGATTTATGAATGATGCATTGCTGGGAATATGATCAAACACAGCCAATTTTGTCCCAGGCTGCAAAGACTCCTTCAATTTTGTGATAATCTAAAGAACAGTAATAAAATCTAATTAAATCTATTGTATGTTGCAATGTTTCTCAAGCTTTAGGATAAAATATTTCTCACACTCAATCTATAAATTTCGTAGCCTGTCAAATTCAATGATAAGAAACTTCAATCATCATTAACAGATGGGCACAGCTCTAGAAGTTGGTCTGCAGGCTACCTGTTTCTCAAGGACTAATTGGATTATTAAGACTCCACTATGATAGCTAGGAAGCATACACATATTTCTGGTCATAATTACTTAGTTCACCATAGTGAGTAGGGGAAAAGACATGAGTTATCTTGTACCTATGGCCAAAACAAGTTAGACCTGTTGCATTTGTGATATATCTTTGTTTGAGGTCCCCCTTCCACCGTGGCATGGATCCAGTGAATCAAACCCTTGTCATTTTCTGCAGGAATTAAGTTTTATAACTCACCCGAAATGAGGATCAGTCATCATGCATCCTTTGGCTTGACATTAAAGGGGAGAATCCCACTGCTCCCTGCCACCATATTGCTGATCCCTGACTGTGAATCTCCAATGCCTCCTATCTTCCTTCATACAGCTGCTGATTCTGGCCTCAACACCTGTGACCACCCCAAGTCCTGACCACCAGTCTTGCATTCCATTATCCCCTAGGCTCAAAGATTCCTGATCCCTGGTTCTAGTTTCTGCGAAGCCAGCTTCAGATCTTATCATTCTGACGCACTGAAAATATCTTGGATAGCTAGAACATGTTTGAGTTCCTGAATGGTTGCAAATCTAACCAATTTTAATACATACAATATTCATTTTGATTAGATGTCAATACTGTTCTAATAATTACAAACATGTTTTATACAGCTGAAAATCTTTTTTTATAGATATTGTCAACGATGTTCAAATTTCCATGGGACAGAGGAAGTTCAAAACAAAACAGAAAATGCTGTAAAAACAAGCAAATCTTGTATCATCTGTGAATTTCTCCAGCATTTTCAGTTTATATTTTAAATTTAAACTGAGGTACAGCCATGTGTGTATAAGGTTGCAGAGAGATGGTGCCACTTACTTGTGCCACTGACCCATGTTGCTATCTCTACCCAGGCTGGATCTGTGTAATGGGATAACCTCCTGCTGCCATTCTGCAGGAAGAGAAGGCCCTTCTGACAGTTAACTCACCAACAGCATCTACAGAACAGTAAACCAGAGAGCCACCCAAGCTTTCACAGCTGGCATTTCTGGGGTGACCACTACAGTCTAAGGGGAAGCTAGAGGTCTGCAGCATTTAAAATACTTTTAAATATGGTGCCAGAACTTTTGAGTTTGGAAGGTGCCACCAAATCTTGCTTGCTATCCAATTTGCTAAGTTACTCTCACAATATCATGTCTACATGGATTATGAACTGAAAAGCATGATTCAGGTGAAATAACGCACCTTATGAAGTGGTGGATTTGACACCATTCAACACACTCAATATCATGCTTTAACTATAAAATAACAATCAGTAGTCTTTATTGTGATATAAAAAACATGTGGCCAATGTGTGCATAGCTCCCACAGACAGCATTATGACAACGACCAGATAATCTATTTTTATGATGTTAACTCGCAAATGGTACTAGATTAGGTTAGGATATCTGGTTGGCATGGACGAATTGGACCGAAAGGTCTGGAAATAGGAGTGATGTTAATGGAATAAACAGTCAACTATCTAGCACAATGAATATAAGGAACTGCAGTTATAGAACATGAGTCACACTGTCAGTGTGTTCCAAACTGCTCCACAACCAGAGAAATGCTTTTGAAAAGTGGTCAATATTGTTTTTACTGACACATTTTCACAGACAGTTTTCACAGAGCAAAGCTCCAGAAAGAGCAAGGAGATCAGGTAAGTCAACAGAGGACACCACAAATCTCCATTATTGTAGACAGAGCCCTCAGGCTTGCTCGATTTCATGCAGTTCGATTTCATTGAATGTGGCAACAACTCCAAAGTCCTGTCTGGCCCCCATAACATTTGGCTCAATTGTTAATTAGGATGTTATTTAATTCAGTCTTGGACATATTCAGTCCTCAGCTTCCTTTAGCTATCCATATCCTATGATTTGAAATTCTCCTCTTAAAATAAAGGGGTGTGGATGGGATTGAGCTCTTATAGAGTCAAGGAGATGTACAGCATGGAAACAGACCTTTTGGTCCAACTCGTCCATGCCGACCAGATATCCCCACCTAATCCAGTCCCACTTGCTGCACCCAGTCCATATGCCTCCAACCTTTCCTATTCATGCACCCATCCAGGTGCCTTTTAGATATTGCAGTTCATTCCATACATGCAACACCCTCTGTGTGAAAAAGTTGCCCTTTAGGCCCCTTTTATATCTTTCCCCTCTCACCTAAACCAATGCCCTCTAGTTCTGGACTCCCCCAATCCAGGGAAAAGACGTTTGTTTTTCCTATCTATATCCTTCATGATTTTATAAACCTCTATAAGGTCACCCTTCAGCCTCCGACGCTCCAGGGAAAACAGCCCCAGCTTATTCAATCTCTCCCTATAGTTCAAATCCCCTAACCCTGGAAGCACCCTTGTAAATTTTTTCTAAACCCTTTCAACATCCTTCTGATAGGATGCATGCAGTATTCCCAAAGTGGCCTAACCAACGTCTTGTACAGCCACAAGATGACCTCCCAACTTCTATACTTAAAACACTAATACAGGAAAGTATACCAAACACCTTCTTCACTGTCCTATCTACTGTTACTCTACTTTCAAGGAGCGATGAACCTTGACTCCAAGGTCTCTTTGTTCAGCGACACTCCCTCGGATCTTGCCATTAAGTGTATAAGTTCTGCTAAGATTTGCTTTCCCAAAATGCATCATCTTGCATTTATCTAAATTAAACTCCATCTGCCACCCCTTAGCCCATTGGCCCATCTGTCAAGATCCCATTGTAATCTGTGGTAACCTTTTTTGCTATCCACTACACCTTCAATTTTGGTGTCACCTGCAAACTTACGAACTTTACTTCCTATCCAAATCATTTATATAAATAATAAAAAATAGAGGACCTAGCCCCAATCCTTGTGGAACTCCACTAGTTACAGTGAAATTGATCTCTCTGACAAGGTTTTTGTTAAATATCTCCATTTACAACTCTGCATGTATATTTTTCTTTATCCTACCCAAAGGATTCTGGGAAAGCCATGAACTACAGTGTATATTGGCAATTAGCCCAGCACCAAAAAACAATAAAACTGCACCTACAGGTCTGAAAAATTAACCCAAACTGATGAGATCTTAAACCAAGGTCTTTACCTTCCCTCTTAGTTGAACATAAAAAATCCTATTACACAAATTCAAAGAAAGGCAGGGGAGGTATCTCAGTACTTGGTCAGTATTAATCCTTAAAACAACCACACATGGTAGGTCCTGCCCTTCCGATTTGTCTTTCTTTTGAAATGTTTCAATTTTGTGTATTCTAAACATCCCCTTCAGTTCCACATCATTATTGATCTATTTCTTAACATAATATGGCAGTTCACTCTGTTTCATGCCCTTATAACTGACTTAGGTTTAAAACACTAGTCTTAAACCCAGTCTTCTCTCCCTCAAACTCAATGCAAAATTCAATCATATTATAATTGTTGCTACAAAGGGGCATTTCCATAGAGATAATTAATTAATCCTACCTCTTGAACAATATGAGGTCTAGTATAGCTTGCTCAAAAATGTCCTGTTCTAAGAAACTATCCCAAAGTCATTCTATGAACTCCTCACCTCAGCTACTTTTGTCCACCTGATTTTTTCAGTCTATACATAGTTTAAAATTCTCTATGCTTATTATCATACCTGTCTGACAGGCTTCTGATTTTCTTTCCTTTATACTCCAGCCTACTATGTAGTTACTGCTAAGAGACTTGCATACCACTCCCACAAGGGACTTTTTACCTTTATCATTTTTCATCTTTAACCAAACCTTCTACATACTGGTTTCCTGAATTTAGGTCATCCCTGTCTGTTAAGCTAATACCTTTATTAATTCACACTGCCCCTTCTCTCTATCTTTTTCTACCTTCCTATTCTCCTAAATACTCTTAATATTCAGTTCCCAATTAGTGTCATCCTGCAACCATCATACTTATTTGTGCTTTCTGTTCATTTGTTTTGTTATATGTTACTGTATATTTAGATTTTTTTTTAGATTACTTACAGTGTGGAAACAGGCCCTTCGGCCCAACAAGTCCACACCGACCCGCCGAAGCGCAACCCACCCATACCCCTACATATACCCCTTACCTAACACTACGGGCAATTTAGCATGGCCAATTCACCTGACCCGCACACCTTTGGACTGTGGGAGGAAACCGGAGCACCCGGAGGAAACCCAAGCAGACACGGGGAGAATGTGCAAACTCCACACAGTCAGTCACCTGAGGCGGGAATTGAACCCAGGTCCCTGGCGCTGTGAGGCAGCAGTGCTAACCACTGTGCCACCGTGCCGCCGGTCATAAGATACATACCCTTTCTACTTCCCTATTTTTGCGGCTCACTAGAACAATCCTAGCACAGTTCAGATTTAGATCATTCTAAGAGTAAGGGTCCCACTTTCCCAAGGCCACTCAAACCAGGAAGTCTATCACACCAGTCAGTCCTTGAGCCACATATTCACTCCTTGATCTAAACTGTCATAAGCAATTTGCATCTGGCTCTGTTAAAAGTCAGGGATTATTACCTTTGAGGTTTTACCCTTTAATTTTGTGCCTAGCTCCTTATACTGACTTCAAATAACCTCTTTCCTTGTTCTGCCTACACTGCTGATACCTACATGGACCAACACATGGATCTTCTCCCTTCCAATGGAGGTTCGCTCCAGCCTTATACAGTAGTCCCTGAAATTGGGAAGGTAACAAAGTCTTCTTGATTTTTGTTCTTTCTGGCAAAGAATTGTGTCAATTCTCCTTCACTCCATGCCCTATGACCAGTATATTTCCTTTTTGTTCCTGCCACTAGAATAGCTTTCCATACCATGGTGCCATGGTCAGTTAGTTCATTACTTCTGTAGTCCCATTTTCATCTGAACAAGTTGAGAGAACTTAAAAACTGTAGAATAATTGCAAAGGCTGAGGTCTTATACTCCTGATGTTTGGGGCCTTTTACCGCCTCAGCTGCAGCCGATCAAATCTGAACACTCTGTGCTAAGGGATTTGACCACTACCTGTTACAAAATATTCATGTATATATCCCTTTCTGATGTGTCACATTGCGTACAATTGAGCTTCTAGCTTAATTTTTTTTTGTAGATATTTTTATTGAAATTTAACATTTTTGCAAATTTACAAAAATAAACAAAACTCTCAAATACAAACATTGATGTATAATTAAATCATATATACAATAGTCATAATTTAACAAAGAAAAGAGAAAGAAAGAAAACAAAAAAAGAAACGAAAAAAAGAAAGAAAAAAAAAACTCAACTTTCTACTAATCTAACCTATAACTAACCAGAGTGTATACCTAAGTCTCTTACATGCTCGGAATGTTTAAACATCAAATATAATAAAACCCGTATTCGCGCAGGATTCCTCTCCCAAGGGGCCCCGGAGCAGCCCGGTCTGAAATCTTCACTAAATAAAAGCCCTTGTTAGGATAGCCGAAATATCTGCATTTATATAATTCAAAAAGGGCTGCCATATTTTATAAAATAATTCAGTCTTTCGGTGCACCATATTTGTGAGGAAGTCAAGGGGGATATATTCCATAATTAATCTGTGCCAATTTGAAAGTCCAGGGGGGCCCTCAGCCACCCAGTTCACCAAAATATTTTTCCTTGCACAGAAAGAGAGAATAGAAAATAGTCTCTTCCCATGCATATCCAGAGATGAGAGGTTCGAAAAGCCCAAAAGGAGAGATACAGGGTCCACCCTAATTTCCGTTCCTAAAATTTCTGTCAGGGTATGTGCCACTTTAGTCCAGTATCTGCGGATTTTCTGACAAGTCCACAGACAATGTACAAGAGTACCCACCTCTATTTTGCATTTGGGACACATTGGAGATGCTCCTGCCTTAAATTTTGCCAGTCGAGCCGGAGCTATATGGGCCCTATGAAGTATCTTTAGTTGGATAGCCTGAGTTCTGTTACAGATAGCAATTCTTCTAGCATTTTCCCAAATGTCATTCCACATATCCTCAGAGATTTCTAGCCCCAAGTCCTGCTCCCATGTTTTAAGCAGGTCATCCATGTCTCCTGAGACTCCATCATGTAGCAAATGGTATATAGTACTAACGGAGGATGCCCCCGCTGGTCGTAAGACATTACGTTCTCTGTCTGATTTATAAAGACTATCTATTAATGTAGTCTTCCTCTGTATATAATCTCGAACTTGGAAGTATCGAAAGAGATCCCCATTAGGTATTCCGAATTTCAGACGCAGCTGCTCAAAGGACATCAGGATCCCATCTTTAAATAGGTCCCCTAAGCATGAGATGCCCCTGGATCTCCAGAGTTTAAAGGTGGCATCTGTAATCCCCGGTTGGAATCCCCATGCGCCTACTATTGGTGCATGGGGGGATGTTTTATGTGAGTTACCCTCATTTTGCCGCATTATATTCCAGGCCTTAATTGTGTTTAATATTATGGGATTTTTACAGTGGTCTGTAATGATTTTCCTCTTATCTGAAAATAAAAGGTTAATAAGTGGGTATTTTACTTGGGAGGCTTCGATATCCAGCCAAATTGATTGTGGATCAGATGAAACCCAATCAGCTATGTAACTTAGTAGGGAGCTTAACTGATATTTCCTAAAGTCTGGGAAGTCCAGTCCTCCCCTTGCCTGTGGAAGCTGTAGCTTCTTCAGCTTAATAAGGGGCCGTCTATGGTTCCAAATAAAGGAGCCTAACCAGCCATATAATTTACGTAGGGCTAGCCTTGGCAGCATCAGCGGGAGCATTCTCATAGGATATAAGAGACGGGGCAGAACATTCATTTTAATTAATGCTATTCTCCCTAGCCAGGAAATCGGAAGGTCTCTCCATCGCTGGAGGTCCTGCCTTATCCTTTCCATTAATTGTACAAAATTAGCCCTATACAGCTGATCAAATACTGGCGTGATAAAAATACCTAAATATAAGAAGCCCTCCAGGGACCAACGGAAGGGAAAAGGGGATCCGTCCATTAAGTGGGGTATCATAGCCAGACCACCCATCGGCATGGCTTCCGATTTTGAAAAATTAATTTTATAGCCTGAGAATGCACTAAATGTATTAATAACTTGAATTAGACGAGGCACTGACATTAAAGGATTACTGAGGAATAAGAGAACGTCATCTGCATAGAGGGTAATTTTGTGTTTACCTGTACCAATCCTCGGGGCCGTTATATTAGGATCAGTCCGGATGGCTTCTGCTAATGGTTCGATTATCAGTGTAAACAACAATGGTGAGAGAGGACATCCTTGACGTCAGCCCCTACCCACACTGAAGCCATCCGATCTTAACCCATTAGTAATAACAGCTGCTTTGGGGTCATTATACAATGTTGAAACCCATTTGGTAAACACCTGTCCAACGCCAAACCTTTCCAATGTGTAAAATAAATATGACCATTCAACCCTATCAAATGCCTTTTCCGCATCCAATGAAATTACTACTCCTGGTATCTTTCCCTGATGACAGGCTTGGATCATATTCAAGACCCTTCTGATATTATTGGATGATCTGCGGCCCTTAATAAATCCCGTCTGGTCCTCCTTTATAATATATGGCAGTACCCTTTCTAGTCTTAGTGCTAACATTTTTGAGAGAATTTTAAAGTCTACATTTAGTAAGGATATTGGTCTGTAAGATGCACAATCTTCTGGGTCTTTTCCTTTTTTGAGGATAAGAGAAATATTTGCTTCTTTCAGCGTGGGCGGGAGACAGACCTGACTATGAGCAAAATTATACATATCCATAAGTGGGTCAACCAATATTCCTGTAAATTCTTTATAGAATTCAGCTTGAAAACCATCCGGGCCCGGTGCTTTTCCGCTCTGAAGTTGCCTAATTGCCTCAAGTATTTCTTGGACTGTTAAAGGGGTATTTAGGGCCGACACCTGTTCCGGAGTCAGGCCCGGGAAGGTCAAATTTTTAAAAAATGACTGCATCCTCCTAATCCTATCTTCACAATCCTGCGATCTATATAGTTCAGAATAAAATTCTTTAAAGGTCGCATTGATCTTTTTATGATCATGAGTCAGGGTACCTGTACTTTCCTTGATGGTCGGAATAGTTTGAGGGGCTTTCTTTTTCTTTGCAAGAAATGCTAAGTATCTACCCGGTTTGTCGCCATATTCATATAATCTTTGTTTCGCAAATAATATTTCCCTTTTAGCCGTTTGAGTAAGCGCGGTGTTTAAAGCTGTCCTAAGAGCTGTAATCCTCTGCAATTTTGTGATAGAAGGTCTATCAGCGTATGCTGTTTCGGCTGCTTTTAGGCGAGCTTCGAGCAGACGCTGTTGCTCTCCCTTCATTTTCCTCTGGGTCGCTGAATAGGAGATGATCAAACCTCGTGCATAAGCTTTGATGGTCTCCCACATCATTGACGGATTGCTAGCCGTACCAGTATTAATTTCTAAAAAAGTTTTAAGTTCTTGGGAGAAGTACTTTAAAAATTTGCTATCTTTTATCAGGAAGGGGTCCATACGCCAATGCCGAGCAGATGTCCCATTGTTCTTTACCTTAGTTTCCATGTATACAGCGGCATGGTCAGAGATTGCTATAGTACCTATTTTACAGGTTGCTATAGAGTTTAGAAAAATCGATGGGGCAAAAAACATATCAATTCTTGTGTGACATTTATGTGGATTAGAGTAGAAAGAAAAATCTCTACCCTGTGGATGGAGACATCTCCATACATCTACCAATCCTAATTCTTTATTCAGGTCCGCCAGTTGTCTAGATCTGGGAGATACTCCAGCGGCACTCTTGGGAATCCTGTCTATTTCCGGATCCACAATACAATTAAAGTCTCCCCCTATAATTGTATGACGGGCACCAAAGGCCATCAGTTTTGAAAAAGCTTCCGTTATGAATTTAAAGGGGTGTGCCGGGGGGCAGTATACATTTAAGATCCCATATTCCTCTCCATTTATGAGGGCTTTAATCAAAATATATCGTCCAGATTCGTCTTTTATCTGATTTAGAATTTTCAAAGGGAAGTTCTTCCGGACAAGGATAACGACTCCCCTGCTTTTTGAATTAAAAGAGGAAAAAAAGGCCTGATCAAATCCGCCCTGTCGTAATTTTAAGTGTTCTTTATCCAACAGGTGTGTCTCCTATAGGAGAGCTATATCAACTCTCTCCTTCTTAAGATTTGATAATATTTTCTTCCTTTTAACTGGCGAATTACTCCCCCTGACATTCCAGGTGCACCACTTAACCGACTGTTCAGCCATAATCATCTGGACAGATCCGAGACCCCTCGGGAGGGGAAACCCTATCTAGAACATCCCGAGCATGGAGCATACAAGATTTACAAAAGTAAAGATTCTCTGATACACTCAAAACAATATAACAAAAAACTCTTTCTAAGTATAAAAAATATAAAACATTCCGAATTGGAGATTTTCTCCCTTGTTCCCAGGGAGCGTCACTTCCTCTCCCACAGTCCATCTTACCCTCTTCCAACCAGTGCCCCACCCTTGACCCAGGTGTTCCTCAATAAAATGAGGAGAATTCAAATATAATATAAAGCTAGAGTTAACAGTGAACACCCCACCCCCACCCACACCCACATCTAAATATATTTGGGAATATTAATACCATATATAACTATAAGATTACAATCTCAACACGTAATACTTAAATATAATACCACAAAATAACAGGGGAAAGAAAAACAACCCCGCTCCTAAAAACAGAAGTAAAATAGAATAAGGTAACCACCTCCCCCCATCAACATTAACCAAACGCCCCAACATATATATATATATACATACACACATAGGGGGAAAGATAAGAAAAGATGAAGGGATGTAAACCAAAATAATGGGAAAGGCAGACCAGCGTCCACAATCTCTTACAGCTTATTTAAGAGAGTCCAAGAATTCCTTAGCCTTCTCCGGTGATCCGAAGTTATATATGGATCCTTCGTGGCTAAGGCGTAGCGTCGCTGGATATCGTAAGGAGTGCTGGATATTTAAGTCCCTTAAACGCTTCTTCGCCTCATCGAATGCCTTCCTCTTTCGGACCAAAGCTGGGGAGAAGTCCTGGAACAGCATGATCCTGGATCCTTTGTGGGTCATAGCTTGGGGATCTTTTCCCAGATTTCTTGAGGCTTCCAGGAGCATCTGCCTCTCCCTATAGCTCTGCAGCTGGAACAGGACCGGGCGTGGGCGCTGGGTTGAGCCGGGCCCATGTACTGTGACCCGGTAGGCCCATTCTACCCTTACCTGGCCTGATCCAGCCTGCAGATTTAAAAGTTGTGGCAGCCAATGCTCTAAGAATGCTGTCAGCTGGCCTCCCTCTTCCTGCTCGGGAAGGCCCAACAACCGAATATTTTTTCTACGACATCGATTTTCGAGGTCATCAATGTGGTTTTCTAGGTTCTGGACTCTATTCTCGAGAAAACGGATGTGGTCGGCTGTTGATTTTATCCCAGTCTCTGAGGCTGCGGCCTTCGACTCCACCTCTCTGACTCGGCACTCCAATTCCTGAATGTCTCTGCCCTGCTTCTGTAGCTCGGCTGATAGTGCTTCTCTGCTCTGCCGAGACTCATCGATAAAAGCATCAATCTTCGCCTCCCACCTGGCAAACATCTCCTCAAAGCTCATCTTCATTGGTAAATCTCCTGAAGTAGCTGAAGACACCTTTGTTGCAGCTGAAGAGGGAGAGGATGGGGGAGGGGTCCCTGCTTTCTTAGAGCCGCCTGTTCCCTTCCCTTTACTCATTTTCCAGCTAGTATTAGACTATTTAAATGTACTAATAGGTAACTACTTAAGGTTAACAACTATTATAAATGGTTTAGTGAGTGTGGTGGGGGTGGATAGCCCACTTTTCCCAAGTTTTGGGTAGAGCACTGTGGACTCAGTCTTGCTGGGTCGCCGCCATCTTGGATCCCCCCCTCCAGCTTCTAGCTTAATAACTCTCAGCTGTAGCTCATCAGGCCCCAGATATGTACGTAGACCCGTGCCTTCTTGGGGTGCAATACCCCTAGGCCGAGACGCTTGTGTAATAACATCTCTGAACAGGTTGATCAGAAAAATAGGTTACTGCAGATCTGTTTGCTCTGGATTGCATTGACATCTAGGAAATATTGCTCATGTAATTTTAGTCTGACAACAGCACCTGATTAGGTCCAAAAAGTGGGAAGTCCAGACTTTCTTCTTGCAATGCCACTCCTCGTTCATCACAAACTTGTTTAAGAAGTTTTTTCACAGCACCTACAGAGGCCAAAAGAGATTTGCTAAGTAGTCAAAATGAGCCATAAGTTACTGGAAGCAGGGCAACAAATAACTTCACTCGTTGGATTTGTGCCTGTCGACTTAACCACAATGATATTTTGCATTAGAAGTTGAAATCAGAGCTAATAACTTTTTGCAATGTGGAGAATTAGTCATCTTGGAACTGAATAAGAGGACAAACAACTACGCACGTATTTTAAAAATAAAATTTAAGAACAGGTAGTTCTTATAGAAGGTGATGGTTGTGTTCTTGTGTAACCCCGTGTTATAGAAAAATCATGCTTCAGAAACACGCATTTTAAAAGTCCACACTTTAGAAAGTGTCCCCAATTCGTCAGTCGTGTTATAGTAAATTCACGTTAACGAAATGCATGTTATAGCAGAATGAGGAGTGCAGCGTAGGTTCACGAGGTCAATTCCTGGAATGGCGGGACTACCTTATGCTGAAAGACTGGAGCCACTGGGCTTGTATACCCTTTAGTTTAGAAGACTGAGAGGGGATCTGATTGAGATATATAAGATTATTAAAGGATTGGACACTCTGGAGGCAGGAAACATGTTTCCGTTGATGGGGGAGTTCCGAACCAGAGGACACAGCTTAAAAATACAGGGTAGACCATTTAGGACAGAGATGAGGAGAAACTTCTTCACCCAGAGAGTGGTGGCTGTGTGGAATGCTCTGACCCAAAGGGCAGTGGAGGCCCAGTCTCTGGATTCATTTAAGAAAGAGTTGGATAGAGCTCTTAAGAATAGTGGAATCAAGGGTTATGGAGATAAGGCAGGAACAGGATACTGATTAAGGATGATCAGCCATGATCATATTGAATGGTGGTGCAGGCTCGAAGGGCAGAATGGCTTACTCCTGCACCTATTGTCTATAGTCTATTGTCTAATGTAGACATCTTTAACTCAGCAACATTAACTGAGTTACAGCAGAAAGTTGAGAAACTAAAGCAATTGTATTAAAAAGCATATACCGAAGAAGAATTGAATGTATTCCTGAGTGCTATTATTGTAAAAATGATGTCTTAATGAGGAAATGGTGACCATCACATATTCAGGCAGTTAAGAAATGAGGAGAAAATCAAGTCATATTGGCAGTGGGTTACAGAAAGGAGGTATTGCTGGTGGCACATGAAGTATCAGTAAGATGTCATTTAGGAGTAAGAAAAACTGAAGCTAAAATACAAAAACATTTTTACTGGTCTGGATTGCACAATGATGTAGATGAATTTTGCCAGATGTGTCACATATGCCAGATAACTGGAAAACCACAGGCAGTAATAAAATCCACACCTTAAATATCCATTCCTGCATTTGAGGAAGCTTTTTACAAGAGGCTTAATTGATTATCAGGAGTGGCATGGATAGGAGAAATAGACAAGGGCTTTTCCCTGGGGTGGGGGGGTCCAGGGGTGGAGGACATGGGTTTAGGGTGAGAGGGGACAGATGTGGAGGGGACCTAGGGGTCAACCTTTTCACGCAGAGGGTGGTGCGTGTATGCAATGAACTGCCAGAAGAAGTGGTGGAGGCTGGTACAAGTGCAGCATTTGGGGGGGCATCTGGATGGGTATATGAATGGGAGGGGTTTGGAGGGATGTGGGCCAGTTGCTGGTAAATGGGACTAGATGGGGTTGGAATGTCTGGTCGGCGTGGACGAGTTGGACCTAAGGGCCTGTTTCCATGGTGTACATCTCTGTGATGCTATAACCTGTGAAAGTGTCAGCACAAAGACTGAGAAAATGATGCCATTTAAAGTGAGCGAATTTAATATCAAACTAGACATGGAAAGAAATATAAAGAGGAAGAAGTATTTGATTAAAAGTGAGAGGAGAAGATGGAAAGAACAGGTAGAGAAAAATCATTTTCTTTAGGATTTAAAAAAAAATCCCCATCAATTAAAATTCAAATGAATGAGAATTCATACTTGTAATACTTTTTAGTTCCAGAGAGCATGTTTGCACAATTGAAAACTTACTAAGTTATTAACTGAATCTTAGACTGAAATATTAACTTTCTGTGGTGAGTTTAGTTTGAATCAACCATGCAAGTTAAGTTACAACATGTTCCAGTGAACACAGAGGCATTGGGCTGAATCTTATGTTACCTTGGTTAAAAGTAATTTTTGACTTATTTCATGGAGGGTTTCTCTCTGCAAAGCAGCAAGTTTTCTCACACTATCATTTCAAACCTGCATCATTAATTACCTACCCTACTCCGATGGCACCCTCTCATTCAATGCTAGCCCCATTTTACCAGGGATGCCACTCCATTTTGGGGATATCCCGGCAGCCAGAGGAACTTGCCGCTGCCGGGATATCCCCAAAATGGAATGGCATCCCTGGTGTCAGTACCAACTTGGAATCTCAGCTGTGCACCCAGTCCACTACTGGCAGTCTGGAGTTGACCTTCACTGTCAACACAGTAGTACAGCAGCCATAACGCAACATTTCTCACATCACAGGGGTAAAATGTCTTCGCACATATGACTGCACATTCCTCCCAATTGCTGTTTAAGCAAAAGGCCATGCAATCACACTTGCTATGGCTGGATCCATCAATCATATTGACATTTAACCTGTTTCAGTGACATAAGCAAAAGTGGAGGCTATTTGCAATGAGAACAGTGAAAAGTCAAATCCCTCGCAATTGATCATTTAACATGCTTATCCATAGAGTGAGACATGTCACATTTCAATAACAAGGTCCACGGAATTATTCATGTTGTCATTTTGTCATGGGACCTTATTTCAACAAGTGCTCAACTGGTTATGCCGCATCAAGATGGTTGCAGAGCAGAAGTGCTGCATTATCATGCACATTTTCTCCAAGCTCAGTACACATGGAAGGTACCTTTGTATATAAGAGACTGTTCCATCATTCTTAACAGTTCAGGTTAAGAGATAATCAGTTCTGTGCTAAGCAAAAAACTGAAGAACTATGAGTGCTGGAAATCTGAAAAACAGAAATAGCTGGAAAATCTCAGCAGTTCTGGCAGCATCTGTGGAAAAAACTCAGAATTAATGTTTTGGCTCCAGTGACCCTTCCTCAGAACTGAGGAGGTTAACTCAAATAGAGTTAATGAAAATTTAACTCTGTGTTTAAGTTTGAGCTTTGGTACTCCTTTTAAGATCACAAGATTACTTTTGCTTCACAAAGATCTCTACCTGCGATGACAAAAGCAACATTGCTTACGGCCAGCATTTAAACACCTCACATTGTACGCTACATGCATTTCACATATTTGATGATATGTTAGCAAATAATTTGAACCTGCACTCATTAGGTGTGTGACAGATGTTATTGCCCCTTGAAGGGCCTTGTGTAGTGCAGATGTGGCACCCATGTTTTTAGCTATCAAACTGACACTGAGTCCACCCTTCCCAGGCATACTTCAATTTGCTTTTAGCAATCAACAGATCATGTAAGGTAACACAGGTCACACTGAACACCATGGCTCGAGCTTGTCATCAGTTGGTATTTGCTATAGCTGTGAGATTCACTTAGCATTGTACCACACAACAACATGTCCACCATTGAATGATGACTGCTGAGAAAAGCTGCTGAGCTTTATATCTATGCTAAACTACAAGGCAAGACAAAAATATTATGAGCTTTTAAAGTGCATCTGACAAGGCTATGTGTAAAATCACTGCCCTGGATGGTGCCTTGAGATGTTGGTCCTGAATGTCCAAGATATCACTCTGGAGGAACAAACAGTGAGCTGGAGTGGTCAGGGACCCAATTGACTTTCATGTTGGGAATTCTTAGTGCCTATTCTATCCAGTGCATATTAATGAGGTGAAATTCAGTTATTGCAATAAGTAGCAATAATCCCCACTAATAAGAATCTTAATGCTCCCTAGCAAGAACCTTGTTTTGACATTCAGAAAGTGCAACTTGTTGCTTCTGATATTGAGAAAAAACTTGCTGGAATTCTCAGATGATTCTCTCTAATTCCTCACCATAGTCCATGTCATGCAAGGCCCTGTAAGATTCCGTCTGGAGAGCTGCCATTTCTTGCAGCTAACACTGGAGTAGTACATCTCAGACAGCAACATTTGGATTTCTGTGCATCTGTCCAGTGTGAAGTCTCTGTAGCATCTGTGCATAAGTAATGGCAAATGCCATTACTTAACCTTATGTTCAGTTTAAATGGTGGACCATTGTATGGAAGACAAATACAAGTAGAGTTACAGTTGATTGAAATATCCATTTTCCATTCAGGAGCCAAGCAGGGATTTGCCAGGTAGAGATCTTCCCTCACTCACTCTTGCCCCCACCGCCACCTCTCATACTACTAATCCTGCATGGGTTTACAGAGCATTCACCATCTTTCCTCCACATGTACCAGTAGTAATTGCCATATTTACCAATTTCAGCTCACTCATTTCCTCTCCTTTGAGGACTGCTTAGCCCCAGTCAGGGGAGGACCCAGTGGTGTCTGCAATCAGAGGTGTCATCCACAAGCACAGAGAGAAATGGAAGTGGTAGACAGAAATGTTGAATGCAATGGCCTTCATTGCTCAGATGCTGCAGGAGTGTACCTACACACATGACTGTCTGTCTGCCTCGATTGGCAGGTTGGCGAGGGGGCCATGGACAGCCAAGTCCAGCACCCTTTGAGTAAGCTGGAGAAGCGCACACATCTGTACTCCATCGTTCCAGTCATTGGTCCTTACACCCTCTATGTAGTTGCAGCCATTTTCTTTACCACTACGAACTTTCAGTTTCTATCCCAATAGAAAACAACAATATGTGCTCTATGGGATGTGGCCTCTTGCCTCCTTGTGTCATCGAAGCTCTCTCAATTCAAATCCCTTTTCTATAGCCCTTCCTGTAAAATTTGCATCTTTGCATCTCCCAGGTCCCCACCCAACCCATCCACATGAGGTTTCACCTGCAGCCTTTTCCTTTAGCCCCTGGCATTTGAGGTGAGCACATCTGAAGGAGTCATACATTAATCTGCCTCATCTGCACCCCTTTTAGCCAAGGCATTTGTTTGCATTAATGTTTTACCTGCCTTCCCTCACAAATACTGTTGCACTCTCTTCACAATTTTCACCCTCCTTTCACAACCAGCCTATAGACTCAAATCCCTTTGAATAAATTCAAAAATATGCTATGAGGGGCCCTAAACCCCATTCCCCTGTGTTTCTGAATAAAAACTAGATGGACCTAGTGTGCCCGTTTGAGGTACCTAACTGGACAGTCATAGACAAGATGTTTCCAGACTCCTGGCTGATGGCTATACCTCTCCCAAATAGCATTAGCCCTACCTTTCTGGACTGGCCACTATGGAGCCATAGGACTAGCTGTGGCTAATCCCTGTACTGCAGAGGTACAGACCCTTGAACAACATCACCCCAACAGGATGTTTGACCATGGCTGATATCTTGGACTGGTACCAAAGGCTTCCCTAACTTACTGTGCCAGGACCCCCTAACTGTTGCGTGTTTCCACTGACTTCAATGAGATCTACGTCCCTAAGATTTTGAGACATGGCTGCTTGTCTGTTGCACATGCAGTGTATTTGTGCATAAGCTGTTGGCACACGGTGCAGGAATGAGATTGACGTAGCTTACAATGTGGCTTACAAATAGATATATCCCCCCTTGACAGAGGTCTGCTGACCAGCATGACAAGATATCTGATTCTGTAACTGTACTAACTGGCACAACAAGGCAAGCCAGTGGAGGAATTCTGTGAGCATGCAGCTTGAAACTATTTGAGCAGGCTACTTAGGCCCTTGGATAAGAAGTGCCCAGAACCTTGACTGTTCGTTGCACACTCCCTAACCATGTTAACCTTACCTATTTGGACCAGGCACTATGGAACATGAGAAAATAAGCAAGCAGACTGGAAATGGAGCCTGGTCAGTCTGTGATCTGTGTATCTATCTGTGCATTAAAAAAGTGTCCTTACAACAGCCTTTCAATGCTGGTTGCCAGTGCATTCTGCAAGGGACATTTATGCAAAGCTCCACGAAAGTCAATCGGATACATGCTGTGATGGGTTGGCAAATGTTGTATGCCAATGTCCATGACAAGGGATGCATGCAGCGTGGTCATAGATCATGACCTAAGATGCTACTTGATGCTGAGCAACATTGAGGCTGGTCGCAGCCAACAGCGAATTGAAATTATCGAATATCAACTCTGACTTCTATGTCAAGAATTCTTGGCATCAGGCTTCTTTGGCACGTTTGATAATATGAGAAACTGAATATTAATGAGGCAAGTTGTGATCTTAATAAGATTTTTAACAAGCAATAATCTTCCTAAATAATCTTCCTAAGTTGGCAACTTAATGTTACCTAGTGAGAAAATTGCCTCACCACTTGACAACTGCCCAAGAGGTGTAGCAATTGCTCTAATGTCAGATGGGCCTTGCTCAAACTCTCGCCTGATTCTGCCACAAATCTCACAAATAGCCCACTTCACTCAGGCCTCTATAGGATTCCACCTTTTTATGTTCCAAGTGAATAACTCTTTCATAATCTTCCCTTACTTTCTTCTCTAGTAATTCCAATTCAAACTATATGCACAATCCTCAGGATTTTGATATTAAACTCCCCAAGTCCCTCGAATCCTACCCAATAGTTTACATGTTATGCTCAATGAAAAACAAGTGGTTTTGACTCTCTCCTTGCAAGTCCAGACAGCTTGTTTCACATGGACCTCACCAATGGCAGCTCACTAAAGTCCTTACAAATGCAACCAGAAATTTCCTGGCGAATCATGGAACTCAAAGAGATTTACAGTCAATAAATGAACAAATTAGATTTTGCTTTGATGAAAAAACATCAATTAGAACTATCACAGTGTACATACCATAGGTGACATTTAACATGAATACCGTGTCTCCCTGCTTCAGTACCTGACTTTTTATAACACAGTTCATTGCCATGGTAACATTTGGTATCAGCACTAAGTCGGTGGGAGAACAATCTGAAATACAACAAAAGTAATCTGCAACAGATTTAAACAGTTAAAGTAAATTGTATCAAAAATGTCAAATCAGTGCAAGACAAAAATAAAGGCATTTTGCAATATACGAGAGTTAGCAAAAGAAAAAGGCAACATTTCATACCCACAAATTCAGCTAATCGCTTGGTAACAAATACCAGATGAGGAAACAGTTCTCTGTCATAAAACCGCAATGGCTGTTGTTCAATATACACCTGCCATTTCTGTCAAAGAATTTAAAAGAATAAAGTGGCTTTTGTTATTCTGAATGCTGCAATAAAGATAATCAAAAATCTGAACTAAAAACAGAAAATGCTGGACAGTCAGCAAGGTCAGGCAGCATTCATATGGAGAGAAAAAGAACAAATGTTTCAGATCAATAAAAAGAACTGGGAAAATTGCGAATTTCAATAGGTATTAAGCAAGCAGAGGCAAGGAAAGCAAGTTGAGGAGAAATGCATGATGATATGAATTGTTAAGTATATGAGTGTGAACCAGGAACTTCTGTGCTACTTTACATGTTATGCTCAAGTGGTGATACAAATATCAATGGTGGAAATTTGTTTCTTTTGATGGTCTCTGGTATATGGAATAGACTCAAAATCACTCCCTTAATTTCTATAACATTGATCATACACAAAAAGAAATCTGTAAAGAGCTTTGGGGTATTAATTGTATATCAGTTATGTTTAATTATATAGAGGTGGGTGCATTCATTGGGATTTCATATGAACATATGAATTAGAAGCAGGATCTTGCCATTCAATAAGGGAAGGAGCTCCAAAGGCTTGTGACCATCTCAACAATAAAAATCTAAAATTAGCAACCCATTATTTTTAAACAGGGACCTCTAATTCTAGATTTTCTGACAAGAGGAAGCATTCCTTTAATGCGCACCCTTTCACAACCTCTAGAATTGTTAATAGATTAGATTACTTACAGTGTGGAAACAGGCCCTTCGGCCCAATAAGTCCACACCGACCCGCCGAAGCGCAACCCACCCATACCCCTACATTTACCCCTTACCTTACACTACGGGCAATTTAGCATGGCCAATTCACCTGACCCGCACATCTTTGGACTGTGGGAGGAAACCGGAGCACCCGGAGGAAACCCACGCAGACACGGGGAGAATGTGCAAACTCCACACAGACAGTCACCTGAGGCGGGAAATGAACCCGGGTCTCTGGCGCTGTGAGGCAGCAGTGCTAACCACTGTGCCACCGTGCTGCCATAACACCTCTTACTCTTCTAAACTCTAGCAGATACCGGCATAGAGTCACAAAGCATGGAAACAGACCCTTCAGTCCAACCAGTCCATGCCTATTATGTTCCTAAACTAAACTAGTCCCACCTGCCTGCATTTGGTTCATATCCCTCCAAACTTTCCTATTCATGAACTATTTCAAATGTCATTGTAAATGTATCTTCCACTGACAGTTTACGCCTCAGACAATCTATTCTTTGTGTAAAAACATTGCGCCTAATGTCCTTTCTAAATCTTTCTCCTCTCACCTTAAGAACATACCCCCTAGTTTTGAACTTACTCGACCCTAGGGATAAGACCCTTCTCATTCACCTTATCTATGCCTCTCATTACTTTATAAACTTCAACATGGTCACCCCTCAACCTCGTACATGAAGAAAGTCCCAGCTTTTCCAGTCTATTTTTATATCTCAAACCTGGTAAATCTTTTTGAATCCTCTTCAGTTTAATAATATTATTCCTGTAACAGGGCAGCCAGAACTGCACAACTCATTCCAGGTATTAGACTAGTCCTGTTTCACTCCATTCTTCACTCCAAAATTGCTGTTAGTGGAGTCATCAAACAGCAATGCAGGCATGTGATCATGGGAGGAGTAGAGAACACTATGGAGCTTTGATAAACAATGAATTTTCCCCACGATCTCAGAGCCCTGCTCTGCTGACAGTGTTAAATGCCTTAGTGAGATCAACAAAAGCAACATATAGTAATGCCCATGTCTTGTTCCCTACTCTTGTAGCTATTCAGTCAATCTGTCAGTGCAAAAATTGTACAGAGTTTCTGGGTACTCAGTTCTTTTTAAACAGGATCCTAGCAAAGGCATTCCTAGTACACACCAAGGAGTGGAAAGGTTGGTTCCCCTTGTGGGAGGGTTAGGACCAGAGGGCATAATCTCAGAATAAGGGGTTCTACATTTAAGACAGAGATGATAAAGAATTTCTTCTCTTGAAGAGTAATGAATCCGTGGAATCCCTTTCTGAGGAGGGTTATTGAGGCTGTATCTTTAAGTATATCCAAGGCTAAGATACAGATATTTATTCAGTAAGGGAATCAAGCACTATAGGGAAGGGATAGGAAACTGGAATTGAAGATTATTAGGTCAGCTATGAGCTCAGTAAATGGTGGAGCAGACTCAAAGAGCTAAACAGCCTTCTTTGGCCCCAAGTCTTATGATCTTATGCTCTTGATTGCCATACTCTCTGCTGTTACCTTTGTATAATGTGATGATTTTGCATCAAATATCTTCTGTGGAATTGGCTTCCAGCCCAAAATAAAAACGTCATAAAGCATAGGACTTCCCTTGTTTGAACAGGAGCCATAGCAGGTATAAAGTACCTTTGCGGCAGGTAGACCAGCATGAGTGAATGAAGTAGCATGGGTTGACATGGATGGGGTGTGGATAGCATGTGTGGGTGATACAGTGTGAAAGATGAGGACTGAAGTATTGTTTATGATTGCATTTTTAAAAATGAAAATTACATAGGCATGCCTTGTACAGAGCCCACATCAGCAGCCAGCCTGAGGCCCCGGCCCACCTCGCAAAGAATCCTGTCACCCCAGAATGAAAATCTGACCAGTATTTCTCTGATCAAGTTTGCAAGACTGGGAAGTGTCTTGTATTTGTTCTCATAACCCAGAAGCCCAAGTTTTATTTAAATGTATTCATAGGATGTGGTATTGTTGGTTAGGCCATCCCTAGAAGTTAATGAATTACTTTCTTTGACTATGGGCAGTCCTGTGGATGTAGGCACACCCACATGCTGTTAAAGGGTTCCAGAATTTTTACCCAGTGATAATGAAGGCTAACCCACCTAACTTGCACATCTCCGGACACTACAGGGCAATTTTTAGCATGGTTAATCCATCTAATGGGCACATGTTTGGACTGTGGGAAGAAACCAGTGCACCCAGAGGAAACCCATGCAGACTCAGAGAGAACATTTAAGTTTGCTCATACCCTTGCTCAGATTTCACCTGTAACTGTGAGATCTCACGGAATCCGGTTTCAATATGGAGGACTCCAAGGGCATCTCTTTCCTGATTGTATACCACTGTGCTAGATCTGTCTTGCCAATGGACAGGACATACCCAGAGATGGTGATAGTATGTCTAGGATATTGTCTGTTAGACAAGTATGACAAGTAAATCAGACAAGCATTAAGGGCTCCAGCCCGAAGCGCGATTCTCCTGCTCCTCGAATGCTGCCTGACCTGCTGTGCTTTTCCAGCAACACACTTTCGACTCTGATCTCCAGCATCTGCAGACCTCACTTTCTCCTAGACAAGTATGACAAATCTATAAGACACAATCAGGACCGTGATGGAAGATTCCCCACTTGTCTAGATGAGTGCAGATCCAGCAGCACTTAGGAAGCTTGACATCCTACGTGAAAAAGCAGCCCATGTGATTGGAACTGCCTCCTCAAACATCCACTCCCTCCACTGCTGATGTGCAGAAACTGCTGCATGTACCAACTGCAAGATGTACTACAGAAATTCATCAAAGCTCCTTAGACAGCACCTACCAAACCCATGTGCGCTACCATCTTGAAAGACAAAGGCATTAACCACATGGGTACAATTACCACCTGTATGTTCAACCACAAGCCTCTCACCATCTTGGCCCTGAAATATTCCTTCATGTTACTGGGTTAAAATCCTGCAATTCCTTCCCTAGAATCTACCAACAGCAGATGGACTGCAGTGGTTCAAGAAGGCAGCTTACTACTACCTTTTCAAGAATAACTAGGAAAGAACATAAATACTGATAACACTAGCGACACCCACCTCCGTTGAGTGAATAAAAAAAGTCCACTTTCCAATTACCTTGTGTTTTTCTAAGTGTCCAGTCATAACCTCCTTAATGATTCATTCAAATACCTTCCCCATGTCAGATATCATCAACCTGTCCAACAGTTTCCTGTTTTCCGCATTATGAATAGGAGGGGTTTAGAAGGATATAGGCCAAACGCTGGTGGCTTGTGGGGCTGGTTCAGTTTGGGAACATGATCGGCATGGACTAGTCGGACTGAAGAGTCTGTTTCCATGCTGTATGACTTTATGACCCTCCCATCTTCAATGGAGGTGTTATATTTTTACTTTCCAGACTGATGAAATTAACTCCCCATTCTCACTCTCACTGTACTTACTCTCCTTTATTTATTTATTAAATACCAGTAGAAACTCTTGCTATCCATTTATACATTTTTAACTAACTTCTTCTTATCATCTAATTTATTTCTCCTGATTAATGTTTCAATCATTCTCTGCCATTCTTTATATTTGGTATAATTACTTGACCTACCACTCGTCTGTGCACAAGTATGTGTGTTTTCATTAAGTCGATGCACTCCTTGACTTCTTTCGTCAACCATGGACAGTGGGTCATCCCCTTAGAATGTTTCTTCACAGTAGGAATATAACCTCTTCTGAGTATTCTTAAATGTCTGTTACGCTTCTTGATTGATCTAATCCCTAGTCTGATATCACTGTTTACTTCAACTAGCTCACCTTCTGTGATCACATAGTTGCCCTCATTCAAGTTTAAGACACGAGTTTCTTTCTTTCAAATTGAATCATACTGTTGTTGCTCCTATCTATTGGAGCCTTTACTTTGAGGTCATTAATTAATCTTGCCTGATTGCACAATATCAAATCTGGCAAAGCCTACTCTCTAGTTGATTCTAGAATGTATTCCTCTAAGAAACTATCAAAAGCTCCTCCTTATTGAACTGGAAACTTGCAGAGTAAGGAATTGTTAGAGATCAGATAAAACCCCTTCAAAATGTCTGAAAAAATAGCCTAGACCCTAACTTTTTCTGATTTTAAAAGTGAGCGTTAGGCATTGGATTCCTGATGCAATTCGATTGGCCAAACTACTTGACTTTTTTTTGTAAATGTTTTTATTGAGACAAGAAGATTTTAAGTTTTTTAACAAAATTACAACACCACTACAAAATAGTGTAACAACTTCATAACATAATAACAATAATAGGAAACAAACTACTACTCTACTCCACAAACTAACGAAATGCGAGAAAAGAACAGAAATACCCCTATAAAAATTACAATTATCTACCTTATACCATTAGTGAGAACTGCTGCTTTCGGGACACTATATAACACTGTTACCCATTTGGCAAAACCCCCTCCAAGACCAAACCGATCCAGGACATAAAAGAGGCATGGCCACTCACCTGAACAAATGCTTTCTCTGCATCCAGGGAGACTACCAAACCTGGAATCAATCTTTACTGGCATACTTGGACCATATTTAGTACTCTTCTAATATTGTTGGTAGACCTACGACCCTTGATAAACCTTGTCTGGTCCTCATTTACAATAAAAGGCAACACCTTCTCGAGCCTTAACACCAGCATTTTCGACATAATTTTAAAGTTCACGTTCAGTAACGATATAGGCCTGTGTGAAGTGCAATCCTCTGGGGCTTTTCCTTTCTTTAGAATAAGAGAAATATTTGCATCCCTCAAAGAAGATGGGAGGCAGTCCTGACTCTATGAGTATTTGTACATATCCAAGAATAGCCCAGCCAGCATGTTTATAAACTCCTTATAAAACTCACTTTACCACTCTGGAGCAGCCTCGACACCACCTGTACTTCCTGAATTGTCGGGGGGCATTCAGAAAGGACACCTGCTCTGAGGTTACACCTGGAAGGTCCAGGGTCTAAAAAGAGGATTCCGTCTTCATCATTTTGTCCTCACAGTCCTCCGATCGCTCCAGCTCAGAGTAAAACTTCCAAATGCTGCATTAATCTTTTTAGCATTGCAAGTAAGAGTACCAGAACTCTCTCTAATGAATATGATAGATTGGGGCGCATTCTTCTTTCTGGTCAAGTACACTGGATATCTACCCAGTTTATCACCATACTCAAATAATCTCTGCTTTGCAAAAGAGATTTCCCTCTTCGCTGTCTGGGTGAGTACAGCATTCAAAGTAGCCCTAAGGGCTGTAATCTGCTGCAATTTGGTTACAGACAGTCTGTCAAAGTTTGCTAACTCAGCTACCTTCAGGTGAGCCTCGAGCAAATGCTGCTGTTCTCCCCTCAATTGCTTCTGGGCCGCAGATTAAGAAATAGGCCTTGGCAGTTTCCCACAGCACCGATGGATTACTGGGTGTACCAAAATTAATATCACAAAAGATTTTAAATTCCTTTGAAAAACACTCTACACACTTCAGGAGGAAAGGGTCCATGCACCAGTGCCAGGAGCCCATCCTCCCACTACCGGCCTTGACCTCCATGTACACTGCTGCACGATCGGAAACAGCTATGTTCCCTACTCTGTAAGACAGCACCGAGTTCAAAAAGGTCGATGGGGAAAAAAAACATGCCAATTCTAATATAGCACTTACATGAATTAGAGAAAAAGGTGAAATCCCTACCTTCGGGGTGAAGACTTCTCCACACGTGCACTAACCCTAGCTCCCTGTTCAGGTCTACCAACTGCCTGGTTTGCGAGGACATACCCGCAAGACCCCTAGGGATCCTGTCCATCTCGGGGTCAATAATACGATTAAAGTCTACCTCTATAATTGTATGACATGGCCCAAGGGCCATCAATCTGGAAAGCGCATACGGTAAAACGTTAAGGGGGTGTGCTGGGGGTCAGCATACATTCTGAATCCCATGCTCCTCTCCATGTATTTAAGTTTTAAGAATTATGACTCGCCTGCATTCAATCTCAATTTGTTTCAGCATTTGAAATGGGAGGTACTTCCGGATGAGAATAGCAACTCCTCTACTTTTCGAACTAAAGGATGAGAAAAATACCTGGCCAAATCCTCCCTGTTTGCAACTTCAAATGCTCTTTATCAGTTGGATGCATTTCTTGCAGTAAGGCTACATCAAACCTCTCTTTTCTAAGCCTTGACAATTTTTTTTTCTCTCAATTGGTGAATGACTCTCCTTAACGTTCCGGGTACACTATTTAAACAAATGGCTAACTATGATCGTCTAAACAGTCCACGACCCCCTGGGGGGGGGAAGAACCCCACTCAGCATGCCGAGTGAAAACCATAAACAGTTTGTATAAATTTTAAAATGCAACTTCCAAACCTACCTAATCAAAACTTCTAACAACTACTTCTACAAGATACTAACATATAACACAAATGAAAGGAGACATTCCACCTTGCCAACAGGGGGCACTCATACCACCCATTAGCCCTTCCATTACTCTTTCTAGCTGAAGCCAGACCCTCAACCCCAGACAATACAAAGTAAAAAAAAACATCTTATAACAAGAAAGCTAAAAGTGGGCACTCAACCCGTCCACTCCATACTGTAACCCTAGGCACTGCTGATAGAACAAAAAAAAACTGTCCTTGCTTCCCCCACCAACCCTCCCCTATCCCACACCAGAAAAGAAGGAAAGAAAATGATAATAAAAAATAACCCACAAAAACAAAGGGTGACGGGAAGTGAGCGAGAAGGGAGGGGAGAGAAAAAAAGGGAAACAATTATGACTCCGACATATATTTAAAAAAACTAAGACCAACCCACAACAACCAGGTAAACCAGGCAAATTACAGAGAAAAAACAAAATAAACATAATCGCCATATTATTCAAGCCAGTCAGTCTATTTTAAAGCATCCAAGAAGTCCTTTGCCTTTTCTGGTGAATCAAAATTGAACACGGCTAAAACACTACTGGAATACTGGATATTCAAGTGTGTCAACTGCCTTTTTACCTCATCAAAGACCTTCCTCTTACAAATCACGACCGGAGAGAAGTCTCGGAAAAGCATAATTCGTAATCTTTTGTATATCGAAGCCTGAGGATCCTTCTCCAGTGTTATAGAGGCTTCCAGCACCATTTGTTTATCTCTATAATGCTTGAGTCGACCAGGCAGGGGCGCTGGTCCCATCTGGGCCTGCTCCACCCACACCCACCCTGTCTCAACCTCCAGTTTCAGAAACTGCGAGAGCCATTGCTCCAAGAAGCTGACGAGCTTGCCTTCCTCCTCTTGTTCAAGAATCCCCACCGAATGGCTATTCTTCCAACAACCTCGATTTTCCTACTGGACCCACCAATGATTTTGCCGTGGTTTCAAAGGCCGCGGCCCATTGCTCTGCCTCCCCGACATGCTGTCTGAGGCTCGGGATCTCCTGATCAAGTTCTGCTCCATAGGTGAGTCTCCTAGGGCGATCATGGAGGCCGACACTGCGGCCATGGGTGTGTCCGATGTTGCAGGGTGTCCCTACTTGATGTGATCATCACGTTCCTTTCCCTTTGGTCGCTTTCTTAATAATTTCAAACTAATACTATACAATACTAGGGGTCTAAAAAAATTATTTCCAGCACATTAGGTAATAACAAAGGGGAGGGGGTGTGTAAGTGCCCCACTTTGTCTGGGTTCTGGTGCAGAGCTCAGCAAGACAGACCTACTGGGTCACCGCCATCTTGAATCCCCAAACTACTTGACTTTAAGCAAAACACACTATTTGTACACTACAGTTAAAATACAGACAAAATAAAAACAAAAAAGAATTTGCTCAACTGTAACTCTATCAAATTGCTTAACAAAGTAATAGATATATTAATTATTAATATAGTAACATCCCATAAACACACCCTTGGCAAAAGCAAGTTCAGTAAAGTAGATTGTCTCACATGTACTTATTATGGCAGGAAGAGAATCCCAGCTTTTAGCTGTAAAGAGAGGACTAAGAGTTTCCATATCCAGTTTCAAGACTCCAGCAACTACTGAACGCTAAAACTAAAGTCCTGGTTCTGTGGGAGCTTAACCCCACCCATTCAGGCTGCTTCTATTGTTCTAACTCTTAATAAAAACCCAAGGCCTCATATACTTATTATTTTATTGGCTTTGAGCTGATTGCTCTGCATCTCTTTCTTCAGTAAAAAGAAGGACAAAATACACTTCCTGAAGTCATAGCATTGTCACAGAATTCAGTGCTCATAGCAGGTTTAAATTAATCTATGTTACAGCTTACTCAGTATGGGTACACGATTTGTCATGACAGCAGTTTTTAATTTAAGAGTTAACAAAATGCCACATGAGATGTACTAGCTATAAAATATTTGAAATGTTTACCATATTACTACTTAATAGTATGATAATTAGCCTAATTGGTTTAGTGCAACACTATAGCACTTCTAGCTGCTTCTTCCAAACAGTATTTAGGAAACATACAGCTACTTTCCACTCTGAATCCTCTCTACTCCCTGTAACTCATAAATGAAACCGGTTTCATTGCAATAACAACAATAATCTGTAGGCTAATATTGTTGGTATCTCACCTGGGCAACATCGAGAGCATCTTTCAAAGTACTGCCGAAAGCCCCATGATTAATAAATGTTGTTGCCTGTAATGAAAAATAATTACTGAACAATGTAGACTCTCTATGCAAATAGTCAGTTTTACACCTCTTTTCCAGATCATTTTTATCCCACTTTTTAATATGACAGCTCATTTCTACATTCTGCCCTCCTTATTTGCCAATACACCCCAGCAATAGAGTCAGTTGAAAGAAAATAAGGGTAAAGACAGTCCGATAACGGCTACCATCCACTGAGTGCAATGACCTGCTTTGTCACATCTGCCCTCAGGTTCTATGTGACTTGTTTTTGCATCCTTCTATTATCTAGACAGCAGGCCGGTCTGTCTTCCTGGTCACTTCCTTTTCCAACATCTTCAAACCAATGTTTTTTTTCTTTTTTTATAATATATTTTTATTCAGAAAAAATAGATGTTTAAATATTACAACAAATACAAAACAATGCAATTCAAAACAGTATAAAAATAGTACAAAACTAAACCCAAATAATTAAAAAATCCCCAACCCACTCTCCTGTACGAATGTATAAACATATATAGAGAAGTATAAAATTTTAAAAAAACCTAAACTACTTATTTAACTAACTAAATAAATACCTAACAACAAATAAATAGTAATAACTCAGCCCAGCCAAACAAAATACTCATACATTCACAGTTCCTCCTCCCTGAATATTTGACTCATGAAACACAATCGTTACGGTTATATAAAAACCCTTGTTAGTGTGGCAGATAAATCTGTGTCCAGATATTTCAAAAAGGGTTGCCATGTCTTGTAAAAATTCTCAGTTTTGTGGTGTACCATATTTGTGAGAAAATCCAGGGGAATATGCTCCATAACAACCTTCCGCCAACACGACAGGCCAGGGGGTTTTCTGATATCCAACCTAGCAAGATATTCTTCCTTGCACAGAATGTAAGAATATTGAAAAGTCTTTCCTTATGCGAGTCTGCAGGAAATATAATGGGTAGGCCCAAAAGGAGTGAAATAGGGTCCTTTTCCATCCCTACATCTAAAATCCTCTCCATTGCAACCACCACAGCACTTCAATATGTTTGAAGCCTGTCACAAGACCAAAGACAATGGGTAAGAGTACCTGTACAGACCTTGCACTTGGGACATGCTGAAGATACCCCTGGTTTAAATTTTGAAAAACGGTCTGGGGCTAAGTGGACCCTGTGGAGAATTTTCAACTGTAAAGCTTTGTCCTATTGCAAATTGATATCTTCCTTGCATTCTCCCAAATATCCTCCCATGCCTCTGAAGAAACTTCAACACCCAGCTCTCTTTTCCACATCTTGCAGAGTCAATCAGACTCATCTGAGGTGGCACCCCCCAACTGGTGATATAGAGTACTGACAGACAGTGTACTCTTAGCCCTTAGTACCCCTCTTTCCACGTCAGATTTGTAGGGATCAGTCAAAAGTGTGGTCTTTTTTTGAATAAAATCTCTAACTTGAAAAAAACGAACGAGGTCTCCATTAGGTAACTCGCACTTCTGTACTAACTGATCGAAGGACATCATTACGTCTCCCTCAAATAAATCACCCATGCAAGATATACCCCTAGCTGCCCAACGTTTAAATCCTGAATCTATCATACCTGGTTGAAAACCCGGCATACCCAATAAAGGTGTAAACAAAGATGTTTTGCCAATATTACCTTCCCTCTGCCGAATTGCCCTCCATGCTTTAACAGTATTGATGACTATTGGCAATATTCCCTAACTGTCCTCACTTTGTCCAAAAACAGCAAACTGGTAAGGGGGCACCTTGCCTGGGAGACTTCAATATCTAGCCATATTGAAAGAGGGTCCCCACAAACCCAATCACTTACATAGGTCAAAAGCGAGCTTAATTGGTAATTTTTAATGTCCGGAAGGTCTACTCCCCCCAATCTGTGAGGCAACTGCAGTTTGGCTAATTTAATGAGGGGCCGTTTACCAAATAAAGGAGCTGAACCTGAGTCTCCTGAGTGTTTTGTTTATTGAAAATCAGGGGGAGTATCCGTATAGGGTATAGCAAATGAGGGAGAATATTCATCTTAATAAGTGCTATCCGACCCACCATGAGACTGGAAGTGCCTCCCATCTTTGGAGATCTTGTTTAATTTTTTCAAATAATTGAGTAAAATTGGTTTTGAACAGTCAATCCAGAACTGGAGTAATGAATATGCTCAAATACACAAAACCCTCCTGTGACCACCTAAATGGGAATCTATAGTCACTCTCAAGAGCCAACTCTTTTGTAAGACCACCCATAGGCATAGCCTCAGATTTAGCAAAATTAATCTTATACCCTGAAAAAGGCGTCAAATGCGTGAATGCATTGTATCAGGCAAGGCACTGAGACTGCTGGATTTGTCAAGAAAATTAGAACATCATCTGCATACAGCGAGATCTTATGTAATTTTGACCCCACTTCTGGAGCTGATATTGTGAGATCCCCACGAATGGCCTCTGCCAACAGTTCAATCACCAATGTATAAAGTAATGGTGAAAGGGGACAGCCCTGCCGGCTGCCCCTAGAAATATTAAAATTGCTTGATCATACCCCGTTGGTAATGACCGCAGCGAGAGGTCATCTTTATCCATCTTATGAAAACTTCGCCCAGACCAAACTGGTCTAGAGTATAGAAAAGGTATGGCCACTCAACTTGGTCAAATGCCTTCTCTGCATCTAAAGAAATCACCAATCTCTGTATTGACTGCTGTTGGCATGCTTGAATTACATTAAGCAGCCTCCTAATATTATTGGGGGATCTGTGACCCTTTATGAAGTCCATCTGATCCTCTTTAATAATAGAGGGTAACACAGTCTCCAGCCTTAACACAAGAGCCTTAGAGAGGATCTTAAAGTCCACATTTAAGAGCAAGATGGGCCTGTATGAAGCACAGTCTTCCGGATCCTTCCCTTTGTTTAAGGATAAATGAAAGATTGGCGTCTCTCAGAGATGGTGGGAGACAAACATGACTGTATGAATCATTAAACATATTCAGCATTGGGCCTGACAGTATACTTATAAATTCTTTATAGAATTCACTGGGAAGTCCATCAGGACCGGGTGCCTTTCCACTCTGAAGCTGCCTCACAACTTCCTGCATTTCTTGCTCTGATAATGGGGCATTCCTACTGGTGGAATATGAAATAACTAATCCTCTGGCATAAGCTTTGGCAGTTTCCCAGAGAACAGATGAGCTATCAACAGAGCCTATGTTGATGTCTAGGAATGCCTGAAATTCCTTAGAGAAATAATCCACAACCTTGCTGTCCATGAGAATAAAGGGGTCCATTCGCCAGTAACATCCTTAATTTTAACCATGAGGTACACTGGAGCATGATCAGAGAAAAAAATCAATCCTCATGTGACATCTATGCGGATTAGAGAAAAATGGAAATCCTTACCTGTATGGTGGAGACACCTCCAGACGTCCATTAACCCTAATTCCCCACACAGACCCAATAACTGTTTAGTTTGTGCAGAGGGTATCGAGGGACCTTTAGGCAACCTGTTTACTGTGGGGTCCATGAGGCAGTTAAACCCCCCCCCCCCCATAATGATGTGCCGAGACTTGAGACTTATCAGTTTAGAAAAAGCATCTACCAAGAATTTAAGAGGATGAGCTGGGGACAATAAACATTTAAAATGTCATATTCTTCCCCATTTATCAAGGCTTTAAGAATTACAAATCTCCCGTATGTGTCTTTAACACATTCTAACAATTTAAATGAGAGATTTTTTCTTACCAATATAGCCACTCCCCTACTTCTGGTATTAAATGATGAAAAATAAACTCGGTCAAAGCCATTTTGCTGTAATTTCAGATGCTCCTTGTCATTCAAATGTATCTCCTGTATCAAAGCAATATCCACCTTCTCCTTTCTAAGACTCAAGAGTACCTTCTTCCTCTTAATTGGTGAGTGACTTCCCTTGATATTCCAGGTACACCATTTAGTCAAATCATTAGCCATAATCTTCTGCAATTACACTTAAACTCCAGAGAGGAGGAACCCGAACCACAAACTGCTGAGCCTTAGTGTCGCATGGTCCACCAAATATAAAAACTACAAAAACTAAAACCACTACATTTAACAAACATACAAAATTATTAAAAATAAAAAACAACAAAAACCAGAAAACAAACCAACATATAAAGCGCCAATAGCGCTGAGTAGGGGAACTCACCCCCTGCCCAGAGGGGGCAACTACCCGTCCCGAACTGCCCATAAATAGGTATCTAACCATCTCAACCACCTTCACTTCTCCCAGCTAGAGCCGCATCGCAAGCACAAGCTAAAAAGAATAAACACCCCATAGAATATCAATATGAATAAAAAAACATTCTTTCATTTAAAAAGGGGAAATAAATACCCCACCATCCTTTGGTATGTCCTAACTTAGAAATTTAAAATGTACATCTTAACCACCGCCAGACATAGTTTGAACCAAATTATTATCAATAGAGGAGAAAAAAAGGGGAAAAACAAAACTCCAACCGGATTTCCTCCATTTCTTTTACAGAATGATAAACGCATACCCAAGCAACGATATCTATACATACTACAATTGTTTAACTTAAGTTAGTTTATCCACAAAGTCTCTTGCCTTCTCCGATATGTCAAAGAGATGCATGGATCCATCTAAGGTGATCCGAAGCACTGCTGGATATCTCAGGGAGTACTGAATCCCAAGCTCCTTCAATCTTCTCTTGACACCATCATACGATTTTCGTTTCTGGATCACTGCCGCTAAAAAGTCCTGAAAAAACATGATCTTAGACACCTCGTAAATTAGGGCCTTTGGATCCTTCCCCTGGCATCTGGAAGCCTCCATGACTCTCTCCTTATCCCAGTAATGATGGAACCGCACCAGGAAAGGACGAGGGCATTGACCCAGACCCGACCTCTGTGCTGCGGTCCGGTGAGTCCGCTCTATCTTCAATCCTCTGGTGCCAGTCTCCAAGTCAAGGAATTTTGGAAGCCAACCTTCAACAAATTCCGCAGGCCACTCACCTTCCTTACCCTCAGGCAGACTGATGATCCGAATGTTTTTTCTCCTGCCCCTGTTTTCAAGATCATCCCTTGGTCACGCAAATTACGAACCTGCGTCCTCAGGGCTTGGATCTCTTTCTTAACTGAACTGGCATCAGCTTCCACTACTGTGATCCTGTGCTCCACCTCATCCATCCTCTTCTACAGGTCTCCCAGCTGCTGCTCATGCTTCTGCAGCATGAGAGAGACTGGAGCCAGCTTCTCTTCAATCTGTTTCCCCAACATCTCGCGGGATTTCGAGAGCTGGTTCACCAGGTCCTGGAGAGTAATCGGTTCTGAAGCTGCTGCAGGCTGAGGTGCAGGCCTGGCCTCAGATGCTCCTCCTCCCTTTTTAGGCATTTCTGGACAGCTGAAAATACAGGTAAGTCAATTTTGAAATGTTTCTTGGGTCTTCACAATCTTTCCAACGCCCCAAGACATCCTGATGACCTGGGTTGAGTGGGTTAAAGAATCATCCTGTTCCTGCTCTGCAGTGTGATCTTCTCAGATTGCCGCCATCTTAGATCCCCCCTCCAAACCAATGTTAATGGGTGAATTTCCAACGGCAATACCACTACAATTAGAGACCACTTGTTAACTTAGCAGCATTCTCCTCTCAAGCAGTGTACATGTTGGCTTTTATAATCTTGCAAAATATTCTGATGGATGTAAAATGAAAAGTCTTGACAATATTGTGTCTTTTTTACAGCAATAATGAACAAAATCATTGGTCCATTCAGCAAAATTGCTAAAAGTACAAGGACAAATAGAAAAAAAAGTAAAAGATATACAGTCTTTTGACTGTAGTGCATAAATCCTACCTCCTCAAGAAGAAAATGCTTTTTCCTCATCTCTTGACCAAATGGTGGTATTTTTCCATTTTCATACGAAAATTGAGGTAGGTCAAATGGCAATGAAGGAGGGACATAACTTCCTGACTAAATAAAACAGAAGTTCAAAATTGTACAATTACTTCTAATCATGGATTCAGCTTTTGTATTTAATGTATTAGTGCATTTACACAGTGAATTATATATACTAGTTGTCAGAATTACATATAAACTAAATTTTCTATGAAAAGCATGGATCAGCATGCCCAAACATTTAAAATGTTCCATTCTGGGAGGATTTGCCAAGTACAGGATGACCTTTGCACTTCTCTGAAGAACCATCTTAAAAAGGTTTCTACTGTAATTATATGATTACTTTTTACTCATATGTGGCTACTGTTGCAAGGTTAAAATTCACACAACACCAGATTACAGTCCAACAGGTTTATGTGGAAGCATTAGCTTTCAAAGTGCTGCTTCTTCATCAGGTGGTTGACAACCTGGCGTTGCGTGATTTTTAATTTTGTCCACCCCAGACCACCATTGGCTCCTCCAAATATTGTCACTAGGTCATACAAGTGAATGCAAAATTCTTGAACAACATCTGATGCCTTCACCTGAGACAGCCTACAGTGTTTACAAACATGCAGTAAGATAAAGGTTGACTCTTTAGGAAGGATGCATACTTTTTGTTGTCTGAATGATCACCTTTGTACACCATTAGTGAAGCCTCTATCTCCACCAAAAGCATTTTTAATACTTAATAAGCATGGTAAAACAGTGGTTCCAGAGCCTAAACAAGTCAGGAAGCATTATGCTGACTAAACTACCAAGGTGTCCTTGATCTGCATCATGTACTGCATATTGCAAAACTTGGCAGCTCATAGATGTATAAACTTGGAGCAACAGCAGCAAGAGAACTAAGGTGGAAAGGCGGAAGTAATCTCAGCAACCTAAAGAGACCTCCACCCACAAGTCTGTTGCAATCTACTACAGCCATTTGACAACACTTGAAGTAAATATACAATTTTGAAAGAAAAATGCTAGATTCCTCTCATCATGTTCACACAGCGGGTTGTGAGTTCATGGAATGCCCTGCCCGTATCAGTGGTGAACTCTCCTTCTTTATGGTCATTTAAGCGGGCATTGGATAGGCATTTGGAAGTTATTGGGCTAGTATAGGTTAGGTAGGATTCGGTCGGCGCAACATCGAGGGCCGAAGGGCCTGTACTGCGCTGTATCCTTCTATGTTCTATGTTCTCAGACCCATGATTATTTATTCTATAAATTACAGGCTAAAAGTTTGTTTGTCCTATTTTCCAGCAATGGAATCATGATTTGCAATCTGTTTCCCGCTGGTTTTACTGTAGAGGTAGCACAAAAGGTTAGTGCTACATTTTACATCCGATAGTGGCAAAGGGCAGTGTGTTAGTTGTAGTTCTGGCTGTCTCTGCTCAGCAGGAAATTAAGCAGGATTGCATTAATAGCATATGGTGCACTCAGCTTTAAGTTCTAAAAGAAGTCTGTCTTTCCCAAAGGGAAATTGCAGAAGGCTGCTGCTGAACACAGTTGTTACAATTCTAAACAAAGTGAATACAATGGACATGAATGGCATTAGAAATCTTAGTGATAGAATGGATAAGAAATTCCAAGATTCTGCAGGGTGGCTAGGAGGCCTTCAAGAGCTTTCCTAAAAAAGGACTGGTGGCCCAAGACGTCAGTCCTAAAAAAATCTGGACATTGCAACATCATAGCAAGAAGATTAGGGGAGGCAATGGCCTAATGGCACTATCACTGAACTGTTAATCCAGAGACCCATATAAAGAATCTGGGTTTTGAATCCCATTATGACAGATGGCAGATTTTGAATTCAATGAAAAAAACTGGAATTCCGAGTGAAATGAATCCATTGTTGATTGTTGGGAAAAACCCATCTGGTACACTAATGACCTTTAGGGAAGGAAATCTGCCATCCTTACCCACACTGGTTAGTTGACTATTAACTGCCTTCTCGGCAATGAATGCTGGCCTAGCCAGTGACATCCACATCCCATGAATGAATAAATAAAGTCAAAATGCAAGAATGGTCAATATCAGTAAATACATTTTTACATGATATCTCTGGTCCAAAGCTCTACAAAGCATCATACCCCAATCAAACACACATCATTAGACCCTGTCAATCAAAACTCATGCTTACCATTCAAAAGCTTAACTTCATACACAAATACCTCCCAATGCATGCATTATCATGTCACCAGATGACCCTCAATTTGAGTTTTATATTTATTCAAGATAACAATTAACTGCCACAGGTCATCATTTATCTGATTCTTGAACCATAAGTCTTTGAGTACATGAGTCAGAGAGTGGCCCAAGGGATAGTAGGATTTCATTGTTTCCACATACCTTCAGTTGTTTAACTATTGCAGGGGTCTCACCCTAACACATAGCAGCTTATTTATTGTCATTCTGCCCTCTCTCTTGAAAGACAGTATAGAATAGGCTGGGGGAGAAAGAAACCTACATCCCCTGGGTCCTGTAAAGAAATTGATTCTTGGCATCAGCAACCTTAAAAAGATTTTAGATGCCCCATCTGTACGGGTGATTTTTGTCTACGCATAAATTGGAACAATGAAATTGATAGTAGCTCATAGAATATTTTCATGTTAACTATGGGACTAGTGCTGGAAAGTGAAACTAATGTAGGTAGCAATATATTTTGGCAGTACTAAGGTCCACTTCTGCACTGTACAATGCTATGAGTCTGTAATGCTATGAGTCTGTAACTCTTTTCTAAATGCTGGAACAAACTCTTATTCAAGTTGTAAATTTGCTCACTGAGCTAGTAGGTTTATTCTCAGATGTTTCATCACCATATTAGGTAACATCATCAGTGAGCCTTCGATGAAGTGCTAGTGTTCTGTCCTGCTTGTTATTTATGTGTCTTGGTCTGTTATAGTGGGTGATATCATTTCTGGTTCTTTTCCTCAGAAGTTGGTAAATGGGGTCCAAATCAATATGGATATTGATGGAGTTCCGGTTTGAATGCCAGGCCTCTAGGAATTCCTGTGCATGCCACTGTTTAGCCTGTCATAGGATGGATGTGTTGTGAGTTCAGTGTGTTGGTAGCTGTTTCAGTGTGTCGGTAGGTTTATGGGCTACCATGATGCCAAGCGTTATGGTAGTTATGGATAGACTGGAACGAACAGTCCTCTCCACGATCCAACTCAAACTTTGGGCCCGCTATGTGGCTGACACCTTTGTGGAACAAATTAGAGGAAACCTACAATATCATTAACATCATCCTCACTGGCATAAATTTCACCAAGGAGGAAGAGAACAACAACAGACTCCCCTTCCTAGATGTCACAGTGGAACAAACAGTCAATGGAGAACTGCAGACCAACATTTACAGGGAAGCAACACACACAGCCACACAGGAGCAATCATCCCAACACCCACAAACAGAGCTGTATCAGAACATTATTTAAATGGGCCAGGATACATTGAAGCATCCAGGAACTATGAACAGCTGAAAAAAAATACCTTTACAGCATAGTCAAGAACAACGGATACCCGATAAGCACAGTCTGCCGACTCTTAAACAACAAACCCAAACTAGAATACACAACCTCCCCAGACACACTACCATACATCCAAGATATCTCAGAGATGACGACCACACTACTTGGACCCCTTGGCATCATGGTAACCCACAAACCTACCAACACACTGAAACAGCTACTTATGAACCTAAAGGACCCGGTATCAACAACTAGCAGAACCAATGTCAGGCACTAAATACCCTGCAAGGACTGCAACAAACACTACATTGGACAGACAGGCAGGAAACTAGCCACCAGGGTATACAAGCACCAACTAGCCACCAAAAGACATGACCAACTATTATTAGCATCCTTCCACATAGACAAAGAAGGACATCACCTTTGACTGAGACAACATACCCATCCTAGGACAGGCTAAACAGAGACACACACGGGAATTCCTACAGGCCTGGCATTCCAACTGGAACTCCATCAATAAACACATAGATTTGGGCCCCATTTACCAACCTCTGAGGAAAAGAACCAGAAATGATATCACTCACCACAACAGACCAAGTAGGTGGTAAATAAATAGCAAGTGGGACAGAACACCAGCGCTTCATTCGAGGCTCACTGATGATGTTACCTAGCCTAGTGATGAAATGTCTGAGAACAAACCTACCAACTCAGTGAACAAACTTACAACACGAACCTCAACCTGAGCTACAAATCTTCTCAAAAATCGGAATCACCTATCCTATCACTATTTTATATTCTCCAAAATGGCTGTTGGAACAGAAAAAAAATCCAGATGTTTAAAGCAAATATTATCCTATCTGTGCATTAGTAACTAAGGTATGAAATTTAAAAAAAGACTATTTCCACTGCCAAAAATATGTAAATATCAAACCTTTGCAGCTCCAAGAAGTTCTTGAACATTTGATGAATGAAACGACCCAAAGTCCCTTCTGGCAGCGATCACTAATTAAAAAAAAACTTACTTATAAACATGAAAACAGACTTAAACAACCTGGATAATGGTTACATTGTTTTAACTGCTTATTTTTTCTACCTTTCTAAATCTGTTTATATTTAATACACCCAATCAGGAGGGATAAAAATGGTGAGAGTGCAGCTGGGATAAAGTGGTGAGGTTGCAGCTACGATATAAGCAGTAAGTGGAATTGGTATAAAGTAATGAGCATAAAGCTGGAATAAAATGGTGAGAGTCGAGCTGAGGTAAAGCATTGACAATTGGAGCTGGGATAAAGCGGTGAGCTAATATAGTAGTGAAAATGAAGCTCATATAAAGTGGTGGAAGTTGAAATAGGAATGTTCTAGAATATGAGCATCTCAGCAGGCCCGTAGCTAACATCTTTGCAGCAAGGTATGCTAATGCTGTTGGGAAATTTTAAAGCATTGTTTTCTTGCTTACCATTGCTTTATCCCAAGAAAGGTTCTTAGATCAAAGAATCAAATCTGTTTTGGTGGGGCTAAGAAACTGAAATAGGTTGTAATTACCGGTTGAAGTTATTTATTAGCCACCAAATTATTGAACTAAAATTGTGCACAGTATAACTTTGGAAATCAGATGCATGTGCATAATAAAATAATAATGGCTGCCTTCAGTTTACACATGGACTTAGTTAACCAATCACCAACGATGTTTTGGGGGAAGAATTCCTGCTGTGTGTATGAGATTCATTTTTGGAGTAATACACTGAAAAGTCAACTATGAATTGGGCTACTTTGTATTTAGTATTGTGCACTGAGAAAGGAATAATTAATAATCTTGCTGTAATAATCCTTTGGTAAATAGTGACCTAAATATGACAGAATTTTACATTACGTTAGTTCTTTCTGAATCTAGGGCCTTGAACATGAAGAAAGGAAATTATGATGGTAGACAGGCAATGGTTAGTATTTAAAATATAATTGAATGGTCTGCAACAAATATACATTCCTTGAGCTGGTATGGGTGGCAGTCCTTGAATCACCCTGCTGGGCCCTTTCAACTGACTGGTGTCCCTATGAACTTTGCTGCGGACTACTTCCCTACGACTCTCACACATGCTCTATTGCTTTCTGATCATGCTGTGTGTTTAGTGTGAACACTCCTGTCTGATGTTACAGGAGTAACCTTCCCCTGCTCTTAATGTGTTTGTTTGTATGAAAATCTCTCCACACCTCACCACTCCTTACCTCTGCAATCTCTTCCAGCCCTACACTCTCTGACATATCTGCCTCTTCAAACTCTAGTCTCTTGAGCAACCTACATTTTATTAACCCCAACACTGATCAACTGCCTAGTTCCCAAGTTCTGGAATTCTCTCCCTGAGTGTCTCTGCCTTTCTATCTTCCTTTAAGGTACTCCTTAAAACCTAGCTCTCTATCAAAACTTCTAGTTATCTGTCCTGATATCGGCTTATGTAGTTCAGTGTCAAATTTTCCATAATGCGCTTGCATAACACCGTGGAAACTTTTATTTCAATAAAGGCATGATATAATTATTAGTTGTTGCTCTTGCTGCAAAGACTTAAATGTACATCACATTTGAGGATTATAATATCCACCTTCATTCATTTCAATTCAGATATAGTCGAAAAGAAAGAATATTGCAAAACTTTTGACCTCACTTTAAAATAAAAAAATGCTGAAGTTCTCTACAATGTCTTCATTGTCTGTAGAGTCTTAGACAAGTTCAAAGGGCTAACCTACTTTAGATCAGTTCCCAGAAACATGCAGCAAAAAGTTACAAAAATTCAATTCAATATATGAATGCAACTGCACACAAAGTATTAAAGCCCTCCCTCCCAGGGTACACTTTGTTCTTGTAAAAATCAGACAATTATGGATATAGCTCCCTGGGAACCAGTAATTCCAAGCATGGTTGGCAACATTTAATTGTATTCAAAGAACATTCCATGGCAAGAATCCATGAAGACAGTTGAGATGCAACAGGTTGAAGAAGGATAAATAAAGGACAATTTACAAAAAAAGACTGTGAGCAAAATACTCATGTCTCTCAATTCTATAATATTGGCATTCAACTTACATATACATAATGCAAGATTATATATATATATATATTTACACACACTTTGGGTAAAGGGCTTCATCGATTCTAAAGCACTTTAGGACAACCTAAGGTCATGAAAGATGTTACAGAAATGCAACTTTGTCTTTAATACAAATGCAAAATTGTTATGAAATCTTTTGTGCGACGCCCTATATCCATCTGAAACTATTTCAATCACCACTACCGTCAGTGACAGAAACATAGCCATCATTGTTCAGATATATACTAACAAGGAATCAAGATTAGGCCATTCATCCCATCAAGTCTGTTCTGCCATTCAACATGATCACGGCAGAATGAACACTTCAAACCTTTTACCCACACTATCTACATGATCCTTCACATTATTGATAATATCAAATTCTACTTTAAATATACTCAAAGACCAAGTTTCCACAGCTCTCAGAGAGAGAGAGAGAGAATTCCAAAGATTCACCACCCTCTCAAGAATTTCTCTTTAACTCAATCCTCAGTGGCACCCCCCATATTTTAAATTAAGCACCCTAGTTCTAGACTCCTCAACCAGGAAAAAACATTTTGCCTGCATCCACTCTATCTTTAAGTTTTATTTTAGGTTTCAATGAGATCAGCACTCATTCTTCAAACCATTAGAGAACAACAAGCCCAGTTTGCTCAATCCTTTTTTCAATAGGACAGTCCTACCATCCAGGAACAAGTGTGGTGAACCTTGGTTACACTTCCTCTTTGGAAATAATCTTTACAAAGGACACCAAAATTGCACACAGTACTCCACGTACAGTCAAACCAATCTCCTGTAGAAGACCTCATTACACCCATTCTCAAATCCTCTTGTGAAAGGGGCTTTCGTTCCTTAGCCTTCCTAATGGATTACTGTACCTGCATGTTAGCCTTCAGTGACTTACTGACAAGGACACCAACATCCCTTTGCACATTTACAATTTCCAACCTCTCACCATTTAAGAAATACTAAAGTGGATACCTTCATATTTTTCCATCTGCACTTTCCACACAATACATGTTACTTTTTAGCTTTGCATTATCTGTAATTTTAGAAACATTACAATATATATCAACGACTTTGTGAGGACCAAATTTAAACAGCCAGGGCCAAGAATACTGATCCTTCCAGTACCTCAGTAGTCATAGTCTTAAAAAGACCATCTTTTATTTTTCTGTGTTTTTGCTTTAAATGGAAATAGGAAAAGGACTGATTTTAAAGCTAAGGATTGTTGAAGTATTGCTGTGCTTTTTAAAAGCAAGTTACCTGTCACTCAATGCAAGTCTTGTTCTCGAACTGGGAAAAACCTAGTTACAGATGAGCTGGAGCCAGGGGGCTATGCACAATTGGATATTTGGCTGGCAACAAGGAGCTGATTAATCTGTGAAATAGAGACCCGGGTATTAATGACAGACGTCTCCTGCCAGCCAACAAATATGTGATTGGCACGCAAGTAGCTGAACAGCTTGGGCGTGAGAATGTTTGGGGCAGAAGTCACTAAATGTCTGGAGGGGAAGAAGCTGTATTTGCTTTGCAGTTAAAAAAAATTGCAAGTCTGAAGACAGCTAGTTAATTTCTGTTTTTAGGTGTTGTAAGTTGTGACAATCAAGAAATAAATGAAGGGTCCTAATGAGTGTGAACCAGTGACACTGTGCCTCCCTCAAATAAGAGAAAGTATCTGAAGAACAACAACCAAGAAGCGGTGTTTGGATCAGCAGAAGGTTCATCTCAGAAAACTCTGTCAACAGCGACCACTCCAATACACTTTCAGTATTTCCCTCCACATATAACTCCTTTGTGTCTGTCTGAATGCAAGCGCATGTAGAAGATGAGTTTTAAGTAGTAGAGTTATACACTGATAGTTCATAATTGTTTATCTATGGATAAAATCTATTTTAGCAATCCTTAGTAGGGTCTAAAAGGCAAATAACTTAGGGAATTCTACTTACTCCTTAAAATCTTTAACTTCTGTGATGACGTGGGAATAGCAGGGCTTGATTTCCAATATTCTACCCAAATGACGTGAAGCTTTCCCCCCAACTCTCTGATCAGTTCAATGGGATTCACACAGCGAGCACTTGCAGGCAGCAACACACCACAGCGTGAACACCCCTCCACCCCACCCCACTCCCCACCCCTACCCCACCCCCCCCACTCCCCACCCTACCACTCCCCTACTCCCCATCCCCCATCCCCCCACTCCCACCCCAAATTCACCCTCCCACTCCCAACCCCCACCCCACCCAATGTTCTTGAGACATTGACATTAATGACTGGGAGGAGCTTATACCCAATTATTCAAAACGGCAACAACTTGTCTGTCAAGTTGCATCATATTTTGAGTCCAAATTCCTTACTAATGAAGAGAAAATCAAAAAATAAGCGAACCTTGCATGGCAAGCTCTGCTATCTTGCATGATATCTTCCCCATGTGCCCAGAGATTTGCAGGACAAGAATCTGCCTGTTCTGTCACACATAGACCACGGCAGAAACAGGACTAAAAATATGTCATCAGACTGAGTGTCAACCAACAATAACAGCACAGTCAATGTACAAAGACTGTATGTGCCAGTCATTACACTTTATTGAGTTTATAGCTACTACTTTATCACATGACACTGGGAAGGTCATTTTTTCAGATATGTACCCTTAATTGAGAAAGGATAGTGTTGCAGTAATATTATGTGTTATGATATGAATAGAGATGTGAAATATATTTTGTTTTTTTCCATAAGAATCCAAACCCACAGATACTTATTAAAAGAATAAGACCATACAACATAATTTTAATTCATCAAAATGTAGAATCATGAATCCTAATAATGACACTCTAGATATTCAGTTATGTTAAAGATATTAAGTTAATCTTATTTTATTAAATTGTCAATTTTGTTGAGTTCATGAAAAGTTTTTTGCTGTAAGATCTCTCATTATATCTTACTAAATTTACCTCATTAACTATTTATTGTAACCACATGGTACCCCTCTCGCCTTATTCTAGATCTGTCCTAATATCTACTACTTCTGGAACAACTTGACAGTCACCAGGCATCCACTGAAAAATCATAATCCTTGGTGCCTACACCATCCTTAAAAGGCAAGCATTGGCACACCAGCATTGGCCCTTACTGGCAATATAATGGCATAGCAGGCAAAAACCCATGCGGCTCATAGCACATAGCTGACATGACTGACATTCCCTTGCACATACAATCTCATTCTCTCACCCACGTAGCCGTATAACCATGAAGTCACACAGTTTACTTGTCCTTAGCCACAAGCCCTCTAAACACCCTCTCTAGGTCACTGCCACACTGTCCCTACTGCCACTGTAGGCCACATCTGGTCTTGGGAGTACAATACACAGGCCAGCAATCAGACAACTCCAAAGATGAACTTTCATTTAGGCAAAGGCAAAGGTAAAGGCAAAGTTGTCATTGTCTGACCGTAGCTGGTTGATGGTGGTTTAACTTGAGAGTGTTTGAGAGAGAGAGTCATTCCATCTCAGCCAGTACAGAAATTGAACTCAGGTTGTTGGCATTACTTTGTATTGCAAACTATCCATCCAACCTGTTGGATCACCATATTCTTACTAGACCATAGGGGCTACTCTCATTTCAGAGAAGTGACTGGCGGTGATTTAACCTGAGGGCCACCAGACCTCAGGCAAAGGAAGAGGTTGAGGAGAGTCCTTAATAGTAACCTCAAGCCGGTGATGGGAATTGAACCCACGGTGCTGGCATCACACTTCTCTGTCAACAAGGTTGTGTCAATACTGCACTCTGATCATCACCAGGAAATGGGAATCAGGAGCAAAGCCTTTGGTCCTCCCGTAGACCCTATACATCTTGAGGGAACGTGCTACTACTACCCCTGCCTGAATTCACTGCTCCTTGTGTCCTGCAGCAGTCTTCTGCCACTCCTAGACTTGCCTTTGGAATGATCCTGCTGCATTCACTTTCACTTTCTTAGAAAGGCAGCCACAATGACAAACATTCCACCAGCAGTTGGCACATGACTCTTGCTGGCAATGATCTCTGTTGGGAACATAAGAAGTAGAACAAGTTCTTACATTAGAACAAGCAGTGGTGGCATATTCTGCGTATGGGGCAACAATGCATCAATACAATATCAATGCATTATTCCCTACAGTGAGACATGCAATGCTCTAATAATGAGGTCCAAGTCTCCATATGCATTCAGCTTCAGCATGTGCATCAACTTAGTAAAGGTGCAATGTTGGCTGAATGATCAACACAGCACATTAAAAAGGAACTCCCTACTGCACTCTGAACCATTTTCCATGCCAGAGCCACAGCAACCATGAAACTTATTATTGAATTCTTGAGTTCATGACATTATTTACATGAAAGATGATGAAGTATTCATTCCTAAGCCCCAAGGCACCCTTTAGAGTTTCACAAGCTAGGGTCATTGGGATGCATCAATGATTTCCAAGTACCAGTAGCATGCTGTAAATCATCTTTGGCCAGCATTTTGACCTTATATCCATTCACTCTGAATGCATTTGAAATGGATGATGAAATAATTTCAAATTAAATATAGCTGCATTTTGAAACTGCATGCTTTATGCATTTGCCCCTTCAACGTCCTACTGCCCAGCAGGCATGGATCCATCATTTTTCCTTTAAACTGACACAGATTCATCCTGGGCATTGTCCCAGCCATTTACCAGTTAAAATTAGTGTCTAATGAATTGCAAGTGATAGCAGGGAACACAGCTAAAGGTGAATATCATCATTCCCAAGATCCACCTGGTCACCATGTACCATCAGAGCTTCCATGTTTGCTTTTACCTTGTGTTACTCTAATAATCCATTTCAAACCATACTGCTCTCTCTCAACCACATTGAATTTTGCCTCAAAGTGTTGTCCTTGTCCTGAACCTTGATATTACACCTTAATGATGTCCACCCTCATTCTCTACACTCCCCCTTGTAGACATCACGGTGGTGATCACGGTCAAAAGCCCAGTGCTTGTAACTTACCACTTCATTGAAAGTTGTCATACATACTCTCCTTATAACTTGACTTTAACCCTGTCACTATCCTTGTCCCCATCTCAACATGTGCCACTGCTTTCTTCTTGCCTTAAATGCCCAATTCCCTTTTGGCAATAAGCCTCCATTTCCCCTCTCACGCTACATTGCGCCCTTATCAATAATCAACACACAGATCTATAGGATAGTATTTGCTCCAGGTTTCTGACCAACTTTGACAAGTAACCTTTAGTCATAACTGACCAGACTCCTGACTGCTGTCTTTGTAGCTCCCTGATTGATGATATGCAATTCCCCTGACTGCTTCTGCTGGCCTAACAGAACTGACTGTTGCCCAGTCTATGGCCTTCAGTCAGATATATATCCTGATCTGGTTTGGCCCAAGTGGGTGACTGACCATGGCCAACCTGTGGATTATGCCTAGACTGTGTCTCTAGACTGATAAAATTGGACTGAAGACTTGCACACTTTATAACATTGTCCATTCAGTTGAATAAATGTGCAGTGTGTTTATCAGGCAGGCAGCTAGCACATGCTACAGATGTTAGATTGATGTTTTGGTGTACCATATAGCAAGACACTTGTGATATTGCAGATGCTGAAAATCTGAAACAAAGACAGAGAATGCTGGAGAAACTCAGCAGATATGGCAGCACCTGTGTAGAGTGAAAAAGAACTAACTTTTCAAGGCTAGTATGGCTCTTATTGGAACTTCAGAAGATGACTCCCATCCTGGACAGATCCCTACTGACAAACATGACCATCGCACATCAACGGCAGTACTGACAGTCTTTAGGCTCTGATTAAAATCAGCATGTTAACAGGTATAGTACAGCATGGCAAAGCAAGGTATGGATACTGCGAGCACTTCCAAAGGATGTTAAGTGAATGCTAAGAGAGTAACTAAGCAGCACTGAGATACAGTCTGGTCCAACTCTACATGCAAAGTATCCTTGCAGCAGCCTTTCAATGCTAGTTGCAGGTGCACCCTGCAATTGGATTGGAAAAGTGACATGAGGGACCCAAGGGGTTGGCAAATATCAGATACCAATCTCCATGGAGCTGAAGATGCCAAGAAACCTTTCTGGATTCTATAGTGAGAATTCTCAGCATCTAGTCTACACCTGGCTGGTGGGAGGATAGGAAGCTACATATTAACAACATGAGTTTTTACAGTTAATAAGTTATTAACAACCAACAATCTCCTTAAAAAGGCAAAATACCATTCCCGGGCAAGAATCTGGCCATCAATGCTCAGAACTTTAATAAAAGATGCAGCAGGTTGCTCCAGACTTCAAGACTGGCCTGGAGAGAAAGCCTGGTCTACACACCAATAATACTTTCTATTTAGTTGTGAAGTTTTCTTTCTTTCATTGACAAGATGGTGATCCTGTTGTGCAAATCTGTTGAGTGGCAATGTTGTGGGGAAATGAACGTACATCAATAGCATACCTCATCAAGATTTTTTGTTACCTCTTCAAAAACTGCAGCAGGTAGTTATATATGATTTCTCTATTACAAATCCATACCGATTCTTCCTAATCAATCTACTTTTTTCCATATGACTAACTCATTCTATCCTGAATAATTGTTCCTAGAAGCTTTCCAACCAAAGTTAAGCTGAACTTGTCAATAATTATCCTTAAAACCAGTCTCGAGTAAGGCCATAATATTTGTCATGTTTTAGTCTTCTGGTACCTCCACCAGTACACTCTCAGTTTCTATGAACCTCCCCCCACCCGGTTTCAAAATCTCATCCAATCCTGGTGCCTCGTCAACTTTAGTTCAATGAAGATGTTTACAACATAAAAGGAGGTCATTCAGTCCATCATATCCATGATGTCAACAGAGATTTAACAACACTAATCCCATTTTCCAGCCTTTGGCCCGCAGCCAAATGAATATCTAAAAAATTCTTAAATAGTTCAAGCACCCTTTCAAGCAGTGAGTTCAAGACACTAACTATCATCTGAGCAAAAGAATTTATCTTCAACTCTCCTCTTAGCCTTCTGATTGTTACCTTAAGTTTGTGCTCCCTGAAGATTGACTCTGCTAATGGAAAAAGTATGTTCTTATTCATCCTATTTAGGGTGGCGCAGTGGCTCAGTGGTTAACATTGCCGTTCACAGTACTAGGGACCTGCATTTAATTCTAGTCTTGGGCAACGGTCTGTATGGAGTTAGCATATTCTCCCTGTGTCTGTGTGAGTGCTCCAGTTTCCTCCTGAAGTTCAAAGTTGTGCAGGTTATGTGGCTTAGCTATGCTAAGTTGTCCCACTGTGTCGAGGGATGTGCTGACTAGGTGGGTTAGCCATGGTAAATGTGGGGTTACTGCAACAGGGTGAGTATCCAGTCATTTTTCATTGCTCAGATCTGCCAGTCTAGACAAGCATCCTGAATGATCCAAGTTCTAAGTGGCATTGCTATCATTCAATCCATGCAAGGTTCTGATGCCCGCTGCTCAGATCATTGACCTGTTTGATTAATAATCATTCAACACAAAGACACTCTAAGAAACAAATACCCAAGAGGAAAAAGATAAATATATGAGCCCCAAAGCCCCAAAGACCGAAAAGAGGAATGCTGAAAGGAACTTGTGACCAATCTCGAAAATCTAACTCAACTTCAGAAATGTGAAATCAAATACAATCAGTTGTACTAGACACCTTTGTACAGACTCAATTGTACAGACAATGGAGTCTGCGCATTATCATCGCCAGGGCAGGTTTGATGAAAATATTGCAGAAGCATTTTGCCTCTGGAACAAAGTGAACAGGTTTCACTGCCTGGCAGTACAACCCAAAGTCACAAGTCAGGAAGGCAGCATTCCAGCAGCTCAAGACTGACACCCAAAGACAAATTTAAAACATTTTTTAATCCTCCAGGGTCATCAATGACTAAGGCCAAATGTACAAAATTCTCACCCTGCAAGGGTAGTATCGGTCTTCTTATGAACGACAATGCCATCTATCAACACTGAAAAGTACATTTTCAAAACATTTTCAACCCTGAATGGCAGTTGACCCTCTCCACGATCTTTCCAGCACCCTATAGTGAGTCACTACCGATGGGAGTGTTGCAACAAGCAATCAAATAGATGAAAGACATCAAAGCCTGTGACCGTTGTGGTATTCTTGCTGCAGCCTTCAAAGCTGGCAGGCTTTGGGGAGATGTGAAATAAATTATTTTTATTTTTCTCATTTTCTGTCCTGTCAGAAAGTGGGCATTGGAATGAATTTAAATAATGACTGCTTTCCCCCTTTGCCTTCTCAATGGAAAGGTATTGTTTGCTTTACACAGTCCCCTTTCATTTTTGTCATTGACTGAGGTAGGTTGTAGAGTGTTCTACAAACCTTGCTTTTCAGATTCTAGCTTTTTGAGATGAAAACACATCAAAATCCTTGAAGATGAAATCAAAGATAAGGTTTATTAACAATACATTCAAAGCACTGTGGAATTACTTAGTTACTATTTCACACACAAATGAACATTCAGGAAATTAATTAAGATAGGACAAAACAGATAGGTATAAATTACAAATTTTGGTAAATCCACAAGTATTAAAAATCAAGTCTGATGAGTTACAACTTCCTGAAGGTCAGTCTGGATTAATAGTATCCTCAGGAAGCTGGACCTAATAGCATTTCCTTCTTGCAGGCAGTGTTGGCTTCTTTGCAGCTAGCAGCTAGGAGACAGAGCCAGAGTATCAGAGACAGGTTGTTAACTCAGCCTGCAGTCCTGCTTTTCCTCAGCAGCTGATGTAGAATCCCAGAATTGTATATTTCCAACTTCAGTCATGTGACAAATACAAGCACTTCAGGTGCTGATGGCCCATCTTGGTGGGCTAACTGGAAATTACTATGTTAACGATGTAGCTTTCCCTTCCCCACTAGAATCTTTAGTGCTAGGCAACAAGGTAATTGTAAAAGTTGTCGTGCTAATTTTCACATAATGTGTCTTGATGGTATCCTTTGTCCAAAACAGACAGTCCATCTCAAAATAATTGATGATGAATTGGAGATACTGGTGTTGGACTGGGGTGGACAAAGTTAAAAATCACACACCAGGTTGATGATGGCGATCTTACGCTCAAAACATCAACTCTCCCACTCTTCAGATGCTGCTGACTGACCAACTGTGTTTTACCAGCACCACACTTTATGACTCATAATAATGTGTGTTAGATTCAACTGATATGTCGAAACAGTTTAGGAGGTACAGAAGCTTCTGGAATTAGAATCATGTGATCAGCCTCAGCATTTTCAATCTAGTGAGGATCTAGTAATGACAATAATTTTAAAATAAATATAATTTAAACACAGAAAAAATAAAATAAAATATAATCTATTTTAAGATTTCTCTTCATTCCCCCGGCCAAGACAAATCGTAAGCTGGATTTTTTTTTTCTTATCTCTTTTCTCCTTGAAAAAGACTGCAGTGTGTTCATCACAAAATCCTCTGTTTGTAAAGTCCAATTTTTAAAATGAATAGCAGACAATTATTTATGGCTAAAAGTAATATATGGCTTAGTCATGCAAGCAAACCCAGGGGGATGATTGTCATAAAGCATTAGCACACAAAGGCATACAAAGAAAAATGGAGGGAAAAAGAAGGAAGGTTATAATTTAGGAATAGGATGATGTCATGGCATTGTCACTGGTCTAGCAAACCAGTGATCCAGATAATGCTCTTACAATCTGGGTTTCCAGTCCACCATGGAAGTTGTCGAAATATAAATTCAAGTAAATCAGGAATTAAATGTCTAACAATGAGCACGTAACCAGTGTTAACTGTTGCAAAACTCAGCTCGCTCATTAATGTCCTTTAGGAAAGAAGAACTACCTTCCTTACATAGTCTGGCAGTCATGTGTCTTCAAATCCACAGTAATATGGTTGACTCTTAAGTACCCTCCAAATGGATTAGCTAATCCTGCTGTAAAGAACCAAACTGCATTTGTGGCTATGTATATATATAAAAACATTTTTTATGAATAAAGTATATTATCGAAATTAAAATAAAGTCCTTGATTGAACCAAAGCTGAGAATCGGTGAGCAGGTTATCACTAAGTTACTCGCACTGTTGATGACTTATTTTGTTACTTTATGATGTGCAAGATGACACTGATGGGCAGCAATTGGCCAAGTTGAAATTATCCTGCTCTCTGTGTACACTGTGTATATCTGGGCAACGTTCTACATTGTTAGTTAGAAGCCTATGTTGTCACAGTCCTGGAACAGTTTGGTGATGGACAGCAAGTCCTGGAGCACAAGGTGCCAGAATATTGTCAAGGCCCACAGCCTTAGCAGTATCAAGCTCCTTCAGCTGCTTTTGATATCATGAGGAGTGAATCAAATTAGCTGCAAAATGACACCTGTGATGTTAGGAGCATAAGGAAGAGATCAAGATGGATCATCCATGGCATCTTTGCCAAAGATTGTCGCAAGTGCTTCAGGCTTGTCTTTTGCACTGTTGCAATGAAGTTCTCTTTTATTGAAGATGAAGTATTGTGGAGCCTCCTCCTCTGGTAAGTTGTTTAATTATTCTCCACCATTCATGACCAGATGTGGCAGTACGACAGAGATTAGTACTCATTTGTTGATTGGGTAATCGCTTAGTTCTGTGTATTCCTTGCTGCTTATGCTGTTTGTCATGTAAGTCTTAGCTTCACCAGGTTAACAATTCATTTCAGATGTACCTGGTGCTACTTATCACATATCCTGTTGTATTGCTTAGTAAACAAGTGCTGATGTCTTGGCTTGATGGTAATGGCAAAGAGGGGGATATGATGAACCAAGAGGTTGCAAATTGTTTTTTTGAGTACAATTCTCGTGCTGCTGATGGCACATAGCGCTTCATGGATGCCATGTTTTGCATTGTTAGATCTGTTCAAAGTCTGTCCCGTTTAGTTTGGTGATTGTACCACACAACTTTATGGAGCGTATCCTCAATGTGAAGACAGAAAGTTCTCTCTATAATGACTGTGCTCTTAGCAAAACTGTCATGGACAGCTGCACCTTTGGCAGGCATTTTGGTGAGATTACGATCAAGTATTTTTTTCCCTCTTTACACCTGCCACAGACCAATTTTAACAGCTATATCCCCAGCTCAATCTGTAGTAATATAGTAGACTCTATCTTGGTGATGGACATTAAAGTTCCCTATCCTGCGTACAATCTGCACCCTTCCTCAGTGTTTCCTCCAAGAGGGGGAGTATTGATTTATCAGCTGATCCTTGCCTGTATTTCACCTGACACCTGAGACTTCAATATTGAGGACCCCAAGAGTAGCTCCTCCTTGATTGTGTACCATTTTGCCATCACATTTGCTGGGTCCGTCCTGCTGGTAGGACAGGACGTTCCCAGGGAGAGTGATGGTGGTGTCTGGGACATTATGTGAAAAGTACAATTCTGAGTATAGATAGTTTGTGCTTACTCCCAGTTGTTTGTGAAGATTTGCAGGGTTGATTTGGCTAAATTTGCCATTGTGGTTCTCGTGTCTAGATTGATGCTATGTGGTCTGTCCAGTTTTGTTCCTTTTCTTGGACCTTTTGGCAGTTTGATACAAAATAATGTAACTCCATGATTTAAGAAAAAGGATATAGAGAGAAAACAGGGAATTATAGAATGCAAGGCTTGGTTTAATTAGAATTTAGAATTTATTGTCATATGTACTTTTAGAGGACAAATACAATGAAAAGTGTTATCAATTTCCCGACCATGGCAATTAATCACATAAGTAATCAGTAAAATCACAAGTTACAAAAATTAAGCCACAGTTCAGCATAGAGTCATACATATATACTGCATGGAAACAGACCCTTCGGTCCAACCCATCCATGCCAGCCAGATATCGCAACCCAATCTAGTTCCACCTACCAGCACCTGGCCCATATCCCTCCAAACCCTTCCTATTCATATAACCCATCCAAATGCCTCTTAAATGTTGCAATTGTACCAGCATCCATCACTTCCTCTGGCAGCTCATTCCATATACGTACCACCCTCTACATGAAAAAGTTGCCCCTTAGATCTCTTTTATATCTTTCCCCTCTCACTCTAAACCTATGCCCTCTAGTTCTGGACTGCCTGACCCTAGAGAAAATACTTTGCCTATTTATTCTATCCATGCCCCTCATAATTTTGTAAACCTCCATAAGGTCACTCCTCAGCCTCCGACGCTCCAGGGAAAACAGCCCCAGCCTGTTCAGCCTCTCCCTATAGCTTAAATCCTCCAACTCTGGCAACATCCTTGTAAATCTTTTCTGAACCCTTTCAAGTTTCACAATATCTTTCTGATATGAAGGAGACCAGAATTGCATGCAATATTCCAACAGTGCTCTAACCAATGTCCTGTACAGCCGCAACATGACCTCCCAACTCCTGTACTCAATACTCTGACCAATAAAGGAAAGCATACCAAACGCCTTCTTCACTATTCTATCTACCTGTGACTCAACTTTCAAGGAGCTAGGAACCTGCACTCCAAGGTCTCTTTATTCAGCAACACTCCACTTACCATTAATTGTATAAGTCTGCTAAGATTTGCTTTCCCAAAATGCAGCACCTCATATTTATCTGAATTAAACTCCATCTGCCACTTCTCAGTTCATTGGCCCACCTGATCAAGATTCTGTTGTAATCTGAGGTAACCTTATTTGTTGTCCATCACACCTCCAATTTGTCATCTGCAAACTTACTAACTGTACCTCTAATGCTTGCATCCAAATCATTTATATAAATGACATAAAGTAGAGGACCCAGCACCAATCCTTGTGGCACTCCACTGGTCACAGACCTCCAGTCTGAAAAACAACCCTCCACCACCACCTTCTGTCTTCTACCTTTGAGCCAGTTCTGTATCCAAACGACTACTTCTCCCTGTGTTCTGTGAAATCTAACCTTGCTAACCAGTCTCTCATGGGGAACCTTGTCGAATGCCTTACTGAAGTCCACATAGATCACATCTACCGCTCTGCCCTCATCAATCCTCTTTGTTACTTCTTCAAAAAACTCAATCAAGTTTGTGAGACATGATTTCCCATGCACAAAGCCATGTTGACTATCCCTAATATGTTCTTGCCTTTCCAAATACATGTATATCCTATCCCTCAGGATTCCCTCCAACAACTTGCCCACCACCGAGGTCAGGCTCACTGGTCTATAGTTCCCTGGCTTGTCCTTAACACCCTTCTTAAACAGTGGCACCACATTAGCCAACCTCCAGTCTTCCGGCACCTCACTTGTGACTATTGATGATACAAATATCTCAGCAAGAGGTCCAGCAATCACTTCTTTAGCTTCCCACAGATGCTGATCAGGTCCTGGGGATTTATCCACCTTTATGCATTTATGCATCAACTCCAATTAAAGGCTCCTGGTATTCAAGAAAGCCAATCAAGAGATGATATACAAAGCTGGAATGAGAACATCATCCAGTAATGGGAAAATACTAAAGTCCATTAGAAAAGATTTAATAGCTGAGCATTTGGACAACATTGACAGGACTAGACAGAGTCAGCACAGATTTATGGAAGCAAAGTTCATGCTTGAGAAATCGCTTGGAAGGTTTTGAGGCTATAACTAGTAGAGATAATGATGAGGCGTCACCGGAATTTTTTTCGTAAATCATTCGTGAAATGTCAGCATCATTGGCTGGCCAGCATTTATTGTCCATTCCTAGTTGCCTTGAAAAGGTGGTGGTGAGTTGTCTTCTTGAACCAGTGCTGTCCACCTGCTGTGGGTTGACCAACAATGCCATTCAGGAGGAATTCCAGGATTTTGATCCGGCAACAGTGAAGGAATGATTATATGTTTCAAAGTCAAGACAGTAAGTGGCTTGGAGGGGAACTTGTAGATGGTTGTATTCCATGTATCAGCTTGCCTTGTTCTTCTAGATGGATGGGTTTAGAAAGTGCTGTCTGAGGATCTTTGGTGAATTTCTGCAGTGCATTTGTAAATAGCTCACACTGTTGCTCTTGAGCATTAGCAGTGGAGGGAATGGATGTTTGGGGGTGTCAATTAAGCAAGCTGTTTTGTCCTGGATGATGTCAAGATTCTTGAGTGTGGTTGGAGCTCCACCCATCCAGGCTAGTGGGGAATTTTCCATTACTCTCCTCACTTGTGCCTTGTAGATGATGGGAAGACTTTGGGCTGTCAGGAGATAAGTTATCTGTTGTAGTATTCCTAGCCTTTGACATGCTGTTGTAGCCACTGCGTTTATGTGGGCCTTGTTGAGTTTCTGGCCCATGGTAACTCAAAGGATGCTGATAGTGGGGGATTCAGTGATGGCAACACCATTGAATGTCAAGGGGCGGTGGTTAGATGGTTTCTTATTGGTGATAGCCTGGAATTTGTGTGGCGCAAATGATACTTATCAGCCCAAGCCTGGATATTTGTCCAGATCTTCAATATTGTTCAGCTCTTGCTGTATTTGAAAGTGGACTGCTTCAGTACCTGAGGAGTCATGGATGGTACTGAACATTTTGTAATCAACAGCAAAAATCCCTACTTCTGACTTTATGATGGAGGAAAGTTTGTTGATGAAGCAGCTGAGGATGGTTGGGCTTGGGACACTATCCTGAGGAACTCTTGCAGAGATGTCCTGGGGCTGAGAGGACTGATCTCCAAGAACCACGGCCATCTTATTATGAGCCAGTTATGACTCCAACTAGTGGTGAGCTTGCCCCCAAAACCCATTGATTCCAATTTTGCTAGGGCTCCTTGATGTCACACTCAATCAAATGTAGCCTTGATGTCAAGGGCTGTCACACTTACCTCATCCCTAAATGTAGTTTATTTGGACTTTCAAAGACTCTTCATAAAGTCCCACATAAGAGATTAGCATGTAAAATTCAAGTGTAGGAGATTGGCAGTAGTGTATTGACATGGTAGAGAATTGGTGGGCTGACAGGAAACAAGGAATAGGAATAAATGGGTTATTTTTGGAGTAGCAGAAAGTGACTGGTGGTAGAGCACATGGATCTGTACTTGGACATTGGCTACTTGCAACATATATTGATGGTTTAGATGAGGGACCTAAATGTAATGTTTCCATGTTTGCAGACAACACAGAGGTGGGTGGAAATAAGAACTGTAAAGAGGATGCAGAGATGCTTCAGTGTGATTTACACAAGTTGGGTGAGATGAAGTATAATCCATATAAATATAAGGCCATCCACTATGGTAACAAATACAAAGAAAAATCAGACTATTATCTAAATATCAATAGATTTGGAAAAGGGGAGATGTCCATGGATACTACTTGCTGAAAGTAAGCATGCAGGTGCAGAAGGTGTTAAAGAAGGCAAATGGCATAATAAAACAAAGAACTATGGATGCTGAAGATCTGAAGAGACCTGTGAGGAGAAAACAGAGTTAACGTTTTGGCTCCTGAGAACCTTCTTCAGATCTAGAAGTTAGGAAAAGGTGGTATTTAGGCGGAAATTGAATGGTGGACAGAATAGGAGTGAGCAGATAGGTGGAGAGTGAGTTCAGATGGGAAAGTAAAAGAAAGGATTGGCAAGAGAAAAAGAGAAGCTAACTAGGTCATAGTGAGGAATATGAATACTTGAAAATAGATTGGCTGTGCTGAAAGCAACCCATTTGGTGTCAGGACTTGCAGTTGTCAGGTAGGTACTGGACAAGGATTGGAGTGTTAATGCTCTGAAATTGTTCAACCAACTGTTCAGTGCTGAAGGCTGTAAGGTATCTAAATAGAAGAGGAGGTGTTATTTCTCCAGCTTGCATAGAGTTTCACTGGAGCACTGCAGCAGTACAGAGACTGAAATGTTAGCATGGGAACACGATAGTGCATTGAAATGGTAGGCAACTGGAAGCTCAGTCATTTTTACTGACAGATCATATGTGTTCCGCAAAGTGGTCACCCAGTCCGCATTTCATTTCCTCAAAAGACAAATGGTATGTTGATTTTCATAGTGAAAAAAATCATGTACAGGACCAGGGATGTCTTCCTGCAATTGAATAGGACATTGTTGAGTCCACATCTGGAATACTGTATACAGTTTTGGTCTCCTTATCTAAAGGAGGATGTTCTGGCTATGGAGGTAGTACAACAAGTTTACCAGTTTGATTCCTGGGATGACATGACTGAAGTACAAAGAGAGACTAGATTGATTAGGATTTTATTCATTGGAGTTAAAAGAATGAGGGGAGAACACATACAAGACAATACAAATGCAGGAAAGATATTCCCAATGACTGGGGAGTCCAGAACTACAGGTCACAATTTAAAGACATGGGCTTGGCCATCCAGGACATACAGATATAGACATACAGATCATATATCACATCATATATAGATAGGGTAGTTAAGAAGATATTTAGCTTTCATTGCTCAAACCTTTGAATATAGGAGTTGGGATGTTATGTTGAGGTTGTACAGGACATTGATGAGGCATGTTCTGAAGTACAAAGTCCAGTTCTGAACTCCCGACTATAGGAAGGATGTTATTGAGCTGGAAAGGGTTCAGAAGAGATTTACCAGGATATGCCAGGAATGGAGGGTTTGAGTTAGAAGGAGAGGGTGTATATTTCATTGTAGTGTAGGAAGTTGAGGGGTGACTTTAAAGAAGTTTATAAATTATGGGGAAGTGAAGATGAATGGCAGTATATTTTCTCCAGGGTGGGGGATTTCAAGACTAAGGGGCATGTTTTTAGGGTGAGAGAAGAAAGATTTTCAAAAGACAGAGTGGCAATTTATTTTACACAACATGGTTTGAATGTGGAATGAACTTACAGAGGAAGAGGTGGATGTGGGTACAGTTACAACGGTTAAAAGACATTTAGAGAAGTACACGAATAAAAAATGTTTGGAGGAATGTAGGCCAAATGCAGGCAGGTGGGAACTACTTTAGTTTGGGATCATGGTTGGAATGGATTGGTTCGACCAAAGGGTCAGTTTCCATGCTGTATGACTCTATGACTGCAATGAGCAGAAATCTTTTCACAAGAGAGTAGTCAGCTCAAGGAATTCTCTGCGACAAAAAGTAGCTGAGGACAAAAATTGATTTTTTTCAAGGAGTTAAATATTGTTCATAGAATCATACAGTAAGAACAGGCCCTTCAGCCCATACAGTCCACAATAGCAGAAACTGCTAAACTTAGATAAGTCCCACTTTCCAGCACTTGGTACAAAACCATCAACCTAATGACATTTCAAGTACTCGTCCAAGTAAGTTTTGAAGACTGTGAGGTTTCCTTCCTCAACTACCCTCCCATGAAGTGCAGTCCACATTCCCACCATTCTCTGGGTGAAAATTATCCTCCAATCACTTCCAAACCTCCTGCCCTTCATAATCTCATAAACCCGAATCAGGTGCCTTCTCAGCCTTCTTTGCTCTATAGGAAACAACCCAAGCTTATCCAGATTCTCTTCATAGCCAAAATGCTCCATCCAGACAACACCCTAGTGAATCTTCTCTGTAACCCCTTCAATACAGTCACATCCTTCCTATAGTGCGGTTACAAGAATTGCTCATAGTCCAGCTGTCGCCTAAACAAAGTTTTGTACAGCTCCAACATAACCTCCCTGATCTTATAATCAATGCCACAACTCATGAAAGCAAGAGTCCCACATGCCTTCTGAACTACCCTATTAACTGTTCTGCTTTTTTCAGGGATCTGTGGACAACCACCCAAGATCCTTCTGTTCTACTGAATTTCTTAGTGTCATGCCATTCATTGATTAGGCCCTTGTCTTGTTACTTCTTCCAAAGTGCATCACCTCACACTTATCAGGATTAAAGTTTCATCTGCCACTAATTTTCCCATTTGACTAATCTGATCAATCGTCCTGTAACCTAATACCTTTTTCCTCACTGTCAGCCACTTGACGTATTTGTATCATTTCCCCCCCCCCCCCCCACATTTATTCTTCTGTATTGTTTATATCTTTATTGTTATTAGGGTTAAAGGGATCAAAAGGTATGGGGAGAAAATGGGAACAAAATACTAAGCTGGTTGATCAGCCATGACCACATGAATGGTGACCATTGAATGAGTGTGCAGGCTCAAAAAGACCGATTGGCCTATTCCTCCTTCTATTTTCTATGTCTGTATGTTGGAAGTCCGACATCTTATTTCAAAAACATTATTGCAGGAGTCCTTCAGGGTATTGTCCTAGGCCCAACCATTTTCAGCTGCTTAATCATGACCTGCCTCTCATCATGATGTCATAAATTGTACAAAATTCAGCACCATTCATAATTGCTCAGCTGTCAAAGTAGCCCATATCACATTTGCACCTATCACATCTCCATCGCCCCTCCCCCAAGTCCCTCCTCCCTACCTTTTATCTTAGCCTGCCTGGCACCCTCTCCTCATTCCTGATGAAGGGCTCCGGCCCGAAACATCGAATGCCCTGTTCCTTGGATGCTGCCTGACCTGCTGTGCTTTAACCAGCAACACATTTTCAGCTCTGATCTCCAGCATCTGCAGACCTCACTTTTTACTCATATCTAAAGGTAGTAAGACCTGGACAATATCCAGGCTTGAGCTGACATGTGGCAAGGAACATGCTTGCTATTCAAGTGTCAGGCAATTACCATCTCCAACAAGTGGCGATCTGACCATCACCCCTTGACATTCAATGGCTTTGCCATCACTTAATCTCCAAAAACAATGTCCTGGGGTTACTACTGACCAGACGCTGAATTGGACTAACTATATAAATACTACAAGAGCAGGTCGGGCTGTAGGAATCTTATAGTGACTCCCCAAAGCCTGGCCACTATCTGCAAGGCACAAGTGAAAAGTCTGATGGAATATTCCCCACTTGTCTGGATGAGTGCAGCTCCAACAACAATCTTAGCACCATCCAGGACAAAGCAGCCCATTTGTCTGGCATCAGGTGTACAAAGATTCTCTCCTTCCACCACCAATGCAGAGTAACAGCAGTGTTTGCCATCTAAAAGATGCACTGCAAAAATTCACCACGGCTCCTTGAACAGCACCTCTCAAACCCACAACCACTTCCATCCAAAAGGACAAGGATACAAGCAGATACATGGAAACACCACCGCTTGCAAGTTCCTCTACAAGCCATAAATCAACCTGGCTTAGAAATATATCATTCCTATTGTTGGGCCACAGAGTTGTAGAGTTATACAACATAGAAACAGACTCTTCAGTTCAACTCTTCTGTGCCGACCACATATCCTAAACTGATCAATTCCCATTTGCCAGCATTTGGCCCATACCCCTCTAAATCCTTTTGATTCATTTAGTCATCTAGGCACCTTTTAAATGTTGTATCTGTACCCACCTCCACTATCTCTTCTGACAGATCATTCCACACAGGCACTGCATTCTGGTTCTTTCAATTTTTTCCACTCTCACCTTAAACCTATGCCCTCTAGTTTTAGATTTCCCTACCCTGGGAAAAAGACCCTGACTATTCACCCTATCCATGCCCCACATGATTTTATAAACCTTTACAAAGGCACCTGTTAGCCTCTGATGCTCCAAGGAAAAATGCCTCAGCCTATTCCTTTTGCTCAAAGCTTCCAATCTCGACAACAATGTTATAAATATTTTCAGAACCCATTCAAGTTTAATACCATACTTCCTATAGCAGAGAGACTAGGATTGAATACAGTATTCTGAAAGTGACCTCAGTAATGTCCTGTACAGTCACAACTTGATGTCCCAACTCCTAATCCCAATGCACTGACCAGTGAATACAAGGTGCCAAACGCCTTCTTCATGAATCATGAAAGTCTCTCTCTAACAGCATTGTGTGTGTATATCTACATCAAATGGATTGCAGCAGTTCAAGACAGCTCACTACCACTTTTTTTTAAAAGAGTTATTAGGGATGGGCAACAAACACTGGCCCAACCAGTAAAGGTCAAAATCTCTGAATGAACAGAAAAAAAATGAACATTAACTCATACTATTTCTGTGTTGAAGAAGTCAGCATCCAATCATGCCACATAAGTACAATGATCATCTTCAACAAGTCATCTTCCCTTGAAGTTCTAAAACATTATCATTGAATCCCCACCATTAACTTCTCTGAGTGAGGACCAAAAATTGACTTGATTAGCCACATATGTACTGGGACTACAACACTAGGTCAGAGGTTGGAGATTTTGTGAAGACTCACTTCCTAATTCCCCAAATTTTGTCCACCATCTACAAAGTGCAAACCAGGAATGAGGTTGAATACTCTCCTCTTGCCTGGATGACTGCAACTCCACTAAAGCTCAAGAAACCTGACCACCCAGATTAAAGCAGCTCATTTCAGTGGTACTCCTTCTACCATCTTAAAACATTCACCTAAACCTCCCACTATAAATACACAGTAGCAGTAGTGCGTACCATCTACATGATGCACTACAGCAATTTGCCAAGCTCCTTCGACAACTCCTTCGAACCATGGGCACATGACCATTTTCAAAGTTCTCCTCCAAGGCACGCGTCATTCTGACTTGGAACTTGGAACAATGCCATGTATTCAATTTCTCAGAGTTGAAAACTGAAAGCATTTCCTAACATCATTGTTAGTGTACCTACACAAGATGGACTGAAACAAATAATGAAGTACGTCTCAAGGGCCCTTAGGGATTTTCTTGTAAACGATATTCATATCTCAGGCTCAGGAAGAAAATGAAAAATCAAAGCGGATTTATTAACTTTCTCTCTTATTTACATTTTTCTGTTCCTCACCAATGGAATGTACTGTCCATAACATCCCTAGCATTGCTCATTTCTGTCCCTATAAGCCCATCTGCTGTTGTAATGCCCATATGCATTTGTCAGCTACACAATTGATTATCCTTAATCAGCCTCCGAATTTTACTCTTTAATCCGAGCTCATCCAGCACTTTTCTACCTGAAAACCATCCTGCACAGTCCCGTTCATCTTTCTTCCCCATCCTCACTGACTTATTGGCTCTGGACCCAACTTAAATTTAAAAATTGTCATCCTCATTTTAAAATCCTCTCATGGCTTCGCTCTTCTCTATGTCCTCCAGACACAGAATGGACATAACTACATGTAACAGCAACTATCTACAGAACAATACTCAGTCTGGCTGAAATTCATGGGTACTGCCATTAATGGAGTAGCGTCACATACAGCATTATAATTTGCAGCCAAATCCATTCACACACAGTGCATTGCCAGTGGCTGTAATGTTAATGACGTCTCAGAGCATCTATCCTTTCATATCTTTCCAAGATGGCTTGAGTCACATGAGATAATCTGCTTTATAACAACTTAAAAAAGCAAACGACAGATGTTTGTCTGCATAACAAGTCATTTCTCTCCTTAAACAATAACTGTAGTATGAGAAAAATTCAATCAAGTTAGTAAGAAATAACCTGCCTCTTACAAAGCCATGCTGGCTGTCCCTAATTAGGCCCTGCTTTTCCAAATGCACATAAATCCTATCTTTCAGAATTGTCTCCAATAGATTCCCAGCTGCAAATGTGTTGCTGGTCAAAGCACAGCAGGCCAGGCAGCATCTCAGGAATAGAGAATTCGACGTTTCGAGCATAAGCCCTTCATCAGGAATAAGAGAGAGAGCCAAGCAGGCTAAGATAAAAGGTAGGGAGGAGGGACTAGGGGGAGGGGCGATGGAGGTGGGATAGGTGGAAGGAGGTCAAGGTGAGGGTGATAGGCCGGAGTGGGGTGGGGGCGGAGAGGTCAGGAAGAGGATTGCAGGTTAGGAGGGCGGTGCTGAGTTGAGGGAACCGACTGAGACAAGGTGGGGGGAGGGGAAATGAGGAAACTGGAGAAATCTGAATTCATACCTTGTGGTTGGAGGGTTCCCAGGCGGAAGATGAGGCGCTCCTCCTCCAGCCGTCGTGTTGTTTGTTCTGCCGGTGGAGGAGTCCAAGGACCTGCATGTCCTCGGTGGAGTGGGAGGGGGAGTTAAAGTGTTGAGCCACGGGGTGATTGGGTTGGTTGGTTCGGGCGGCCCGGAGGTGTTCTCTGAAGCGTTCCGCAAGTAAGCGGCCTGTCTCACCAATATAGAGGAGGCCACATCGGGTGCAGCGGATGCAATAGATGATGTGTGTGGAGGTACAGGTGAACTTGTGGCGGATATGGAAGGATCCCTTGGGGCCTTGGAGGGAAGTGAGTGTGGAGGTGTGGGTGCAAGTTTTACATTTCCCGCGGTTGCAGGGGAAGGTGCCGGGGGTGGAGGTTGGGTTGGTGGGGGGTGTGGATCTGACGAGGGAGTCACGAAGGGAGTGGTCCTTGCGGAACGCTAATAGGGGAGGGGAGGGAAGGGAAATATATCCTTGGTGGTGGGGTCCGTTTGGAGGTGGCGGAAATGGCGGCGGATGATACGTTGTATGCGGAGGTTGGTGGGGTGGTAGGTGAGAACCAGTGGGGTTCTGTCTTGGTGGCGGTTGGAGGAGCGGGGCTCAAGGGCGGAGGAGCAGGAAGTGGAGGAGATGCGGTGGAGGGCATTGTCGATTACGTCTGGGGGGAATCTGCGGTCCTTGAAGAAGGAGGCCATCTGGGCTGTGCGGTGTTGGAATTGGTCCTCCTGGGAGCAGATGCGGCGGAGGCGAAGGAATTGGGAATATGGGATGGCGTTTTTACAGGGGGCAGGGTGGGAGGAGGTGTAATCCAGGTAGCTGTGGGAGTCAGTCGGTTTATAATAGATGTCTGTGTTGAGTCGGTCGCCCGAGATAGAAATGGAAAGGTCTAGGAAGGGGAGGGAGGAGTCTGAGACAGTCCAGGTGAATTTCAGGTCGGGATGGAAGGTGTTAGTAAAGTTGATGAACTGTTCAACCTCCTCGTGGGAGCACGAGGCAGCGCCGATACAGTCATCGATGTAGCGGAGGAAAAGGTGGGGGGTGGTGCCAGTGTAGTTGCGGAAGATGGACTGTTCCACATATCCTACGAAGAGGCAGGCATAGCTGGGGCCCATGCGGGTGCCCATGGCAACTCCTTTAGTTTGGAGGAAGTGGGAGGATTGAAAAGAGAAGTTATTCAGGGTGAGGACCAGTTCAGTCGAAGGAGGGTGTCAGTGGAAGGGTACTGGTTGGTGCGGCGGGAAAGGAAGAAGCGAAGGGCTTTGAGTCCTTCGTGATGGGGGATGGAGGTGTACAGGGACTGGATGTCCATAGTGAAAATAAGGCGTTGGGGACCGGGGAAGCGAAAATCCTGGAGGAGGTGGAGGGCGTGGGTGGTGTCCCGAACGTAGGAGCGCCTCATCTTCCGCCTGGGAACCCTCCAACCACAAGGTATGAATTCAGATTTCTCCAGTTTCCTCATTTCCCCTCCCCCCACCTTGTCTCAGTCGGTTCCCTCAACTCAGCACCGCCCTCCTAACCTGCAATCCTCTTCCTGACCTCTCCGCCCCCACCCCACTCCGGCCTATCACCCTCACCTTGACCTCCTTCCACCTATCCAGCAACACATTTTCAGCTCTGATCTCCAGCATCTGCAGACCTCACCTTTTACCCCTAATTCCATGCTTGAGTTCTTTCCGGCGTTCTTTACATTCCTCATGGGCCTGTCCAATTTTAGCTTTCTAAACCTTACATATGCTTCTTTCATTCTTTTGAATAAATTCACAACCTCCCTCATTATCCGAGGGTCCCTGACCTTGCCATTCCTTACCCCTCCTCCTTACTGGAACATGCTAGTCCTGAACTCTGATTAGTAGATCTTTAAACAGCTCCCATAAATCAATGTCAACTTGCCCAATAACAACTCCTCCCAACTAACAATCTTTAGCTCCTGCCTTATGCTGACATAATTTGCCCTGCCCCAATTTAGCACCTTGCTGCAAGGTTCTGACTTATCCCTATTCATAGCTATCTTAAAACTTTAGGGGTTGTGATCACTGTTTCCAAAATGCTCTTCTACTGAAAGGTCAGTCACCCAGCTAGGCTCATTTGTCAAGTCCTGTATGGCCACTCTAAATGCACTATCTACATAAAGAAACCCTCTTAGATGCACCTAACAAACCCTGCCATGTCTAAGTCTCTTATTCTAAGGAAGTCCGAGGAAATTAAAGTCATCCACAATAAAAATCTTGTTGGCATTTCCATAATCTGCCTACATATTTGTTCCTCAATATCTCGATGGCTGTTTGGCTGCTTATGGTATAATTCCACCAGTGTGATTGCACCCTTCTTATCTTTGAGCCCTACCCATATTATCTTAGTGGATAAGCTCTCCAGTATGTCCTCTCTCAGTGCAGATGTGACATTTTCCCTGATAGGTAATGTAACAAATCAGAGAGAATGTCACATTTGCACTCACAAAGGTCATATTGGAGGGATCATCCACTGAGGCAACATGGGTAGAGCTCAAAAATAAAACAATGAAACCCTAGGACGTTGAGCAGCCAGTCCTGTCCCTCTCTGTTCATGGCCACAACATCATAGTCCCATGTACTGATCTAGGCCCTAAGCACATCTTCTTTATTCATAATACTCCTTGTATTAAAATAAACACACTTCAGCCTATTAGGACTAATATGGCTCTAACATTTACCTTCCCCTCAATTACTCGACTTGCTGACCTGCTGGTAAAAAATGAGGTCTGCAGATGCTGAAGCAGCACTAGCTGAGCTGACACACAGAGGTCCCGCTTTTCAGCCTCTTTCCTAATTCCCTGTACTCACACTGCAGGACTTCATCCTTTTTTTCTACCTATGTCATTGGTACCAATGTGTACAGCGCCCTCTGGCTGCTCATCCTCCCCTTTAAAGGATTTCATGCAAAGCTCAGAGACATCCTTGTCCCTGGCATACACACCATCCTGGTTTTTGAACATGGCCACGGAAATGCCTATCTGCGCCCCTAACTAGCGAGTCTCCTACCACTATCATTTGGACTTTGCCCAGCCCTGCTCTACAGTAGAGCCAGTTGTAGTGCCACATGCCTGACTGCTGCTGTTACACTCCCTGACAGGCTATCTCCACTACAACAGTATCCAGAAAGTACCCCTGTTAGGGAGGTGAAAGGAGAAAGCATAATGGGATCTACTCCTGCTCTACCTATCTGTCTCTTCATGTGGTCACCCATCTGACTGAACCTGCAGTGTGACCACCTCCTTGTAAAGAGTGTCTATCACATATGCTCCTCAGAGTGTCCAACTTCTACTCCAATCAAACCATGCAGTCTGTGAGGAGCTGCATCCAGTCACATTTTGTGCAGACACGGTTGTCAAGGACATCAGACAGCTCTGATTGATTGATTTGATTTGTTACCATGTGTACTTAAGTACAGTGAAAAGCTTTGTTTGTGAGCAGTCCAGGCAGATCATAGTAAGCAAGGACATACAGAGAAAAAGCTTAGACAGAGTGAGGCACACAGGTTGCACCACACAGGATGCGCATGAAGCAAGATAAACATTAACAGGGTTAACATCATTTGAAGTTAGACAGTTCATTCATCAGTCTAACAACAGCAGAGAAGAAGCTGTTCTTGAACCTGTTTGTGTGTGTCTTCAAGCTTCTGTATCTTTTCCCGATGGAAGAGTTTGCAGGAGAGCATTACCAAAATGGGATGGGTATTTGATGATGTTGACAACCTTTTCACAGAAATGAGGTGTAAGTGGAGTCCATGGATGGAAGTTTGGATTCTGTGATGGTCTGAGCTGTGCACACAACCTTCTGTAGTTTTTATGGTCCTGGGCACATCAGTTGCTGCACCAGGATGTCATGCACCTGGATAGGATGCTTTCTATGGTGCATCCATGAAAAGCTGATGAAGGTCCTTATGGTTCCTAAGCCACATGAGGAAGAAGAGATGTTGTTGTGCCTTCTTGACTATTGCATCTACATGAGAAGTCCAGAACAGGTTGTCGGTTATCGTCACACCTAAGAACTTGACACTCTCGACCTTCACTCTGTTGATGTAAATGGGGCGTGTTCTCATTTCTTTCTGGAGTTAATTATCAGTTCTTTTGTTTTACTGACATTGGCAGAGAGATTGTTATCATTGCACTACATCATCAAGCCCTCTATTGCCTTTCTGTATTCTGACTTGTCACTGTTTGATACCCATCCTGCCACATTCGCGCCATCAGCAAACTTGTACATGGCATTCGCTCAAACTTTGACAACACAGTCATGGGTGTAGAGTGAGTATAGCAGGGGACTGAGAACACATCCTGGGGGTGGGGGGGGATAGTGGTGCTCCAGTATTGAGTGTTAGTGTAGAGGAAGTGCAGTTGTCTTTCTTCACTGATTATGGTCTATGGGTCAGGAAGCTGAGGATCCAGTTGCAGAGAGCAGAGTCGAGACCTAGGTCTCAGAGCTTTAAGGTCAGTCTGGAGGGTAATAATGATGTTGAAGGTGGAGCTGTAGTCGTTAAGCAGGAGTCTGACACTGGTATCCTTGTTGCCCAGATGTTCCAGGGATGAGTGCATGGCTAGGGAATTGGCATCGCTGTGGACCTGTTATGGTCCAAATTGTAGGGGATCAAGACAGGCTGGGAGGCGAGAGTTGATGTGATCTCCCAAGTCTGGCAGGTGGAGCACACCACTGTCCTAACTGATATCTCTGCTCCTATATGCTGAGGTAAAATAATCTTAACTTGCTTTTACTTTGCTCACCTTTCTAACCAAAACCCAATATTCACCTACGCCCGCACTTATACCAACCAGTATTTCCACCACACAGTGACACCTCTCAAACTATTTTGTTGGTAATCCTAATTAACTGTTACTTAAATTGCAATGAAATCTTTACAAACAGACCTTATTGGCTACAACAAATTTCCTGACAGCTTCTCAATCTCGCTTTTTTTTTTGTTTAGAGAAGAGAAGAGAGGAATGGAAACACTACAGTAATGTGATGTCAAGGACCAATAGGAGGATCGGGCTAATAATCCAGAGAATGGGAGTCCCAATTCTCAATGGCAGTTTCAAGCTTTGATTAAAGATGAAAGAATCCTGATCACCGAACTGCCTCATTATTATGATCTCAGCTGAATATAACACTGGACGAGCCGGATACCAGAACAAAGTTTTTGCTTTGTAACTTGTTTACTGTATAGTCAGTCATTGAACATATTCTCAAGTTGTTAATGTACTTTTCACAAAAGAATACCAAAGTTTCTTACGCACAAAGGGAGAAGAAACAATTTTACATCGGACAAGAATGACTTAAAACAGCCTTATTACAAATTCAGAAACAAATATTCAACTTTTACACTAACTAAATCTGACAGTGTCTCATTGAAGGGTCACTGCTCCACTTTAAATACTCCTTGTTCACTTGGCACGGCTGTAATCAGTTTCTTTTCTGCAATCAATTGTTACAATTTTTCGCCAATGTCTCTTCTTGAGACTCTTAAACAAGCTGCAACCTCAGCTCATATACTTCTCAACATGTGTTCCTTCACTTCATGCACTGAAGAGCCTTGAAAGATGTCTTTCATTCTAACATTTTGTAGCCTAATATTTCTGAAGCTTTCCTCTTACTAACTGCTGAACTACTCAGGACTTATTACCTTCAGCCCTAGCTGCTTTGCAGTCTGCTAAACATTGCTGATGTTTTTCCAGATCATTTCTCTCTGAATAACTGGCTTCTCCACGAAAGAACTTGCATACTGCCAATTTAAAATGAATTCTGTTTCTGTTTCTACTGGTGAAAGTAGACACCTTGTTGCTAGATAATAACCCCTTTTTTTTCTTGCTCTGTCCTTGTTTCTAATACATAGGCCGATTCACCTCAAGGGATTTTTTTAAAAAAATCTCTCATGGGAAATAAGTATTGCTGGCTGGCTAGCATTTTTATTGCCTATCCCTAGCTGTCCTTCAGAAGGTGTGGGTGAGTTGCCTTCTTGAACCACTGCAGTTCACGTGCTGTAGGTTGATCCACAATGCCCTGAGGGAACACTAGCATTTTGACCCAGTGACATTGAACAAACAGTGATATATTTCCAAGTAAGGATGGTGAGTGGTTTAAAGGGGAAATTGCAGGTGAGGTATCTACTGCGCCTGTCCTTCTAGATGTAAGTGGCTGTGGATTTGGAAGGTACTGTCCAAGGATCTTTGGTACATTTCTACAATGCATCTTGCAAATGAGACACACAACTGTTGCTAATTGTAGGGGGTGGAGTGAGTGGATGTGCTGCCAATAAAGTGGGCTACTTTGTCCTGCATGGTGTCAAGCTTCTGGAGTTTTATTGATACTGAACCCATCCAAACAACTGGGCAGCATTCCATCACACTCTGACCTGCATCTTGTAGGTGGTGGACAAGCTTTTGGGGAGTCAGAAACTGAGTTACTCGCTGTATTATTCATAGTCTTTGACCTGCTTTTGTAGCCACTGTGTTTATGTTGTGAGTCCAGTTGAATTTCTAGTCAATAGTAACCCAGCTGAATACTGGGGGAATTCAGCAATGGTAACATCATTGATTGCAAAAGGACAGTGGTTAGACTGTCACTTATTGTAGATGGTCAGTGCCTGTGATTTGTGTGGGAGAAATGTTACTTGCCATTTGTCAGCTCAAGCTTGGATATTTTCAAGATCTCGTATTTGAACATGAATTGCTTCAGTATCTCAGGAGTTCTGAATGGTACTGAACGTTGTGTAATTCTCAGCAAACATTCCCATTTCTGACCTAATGTTGGAGGAAAAGTCATTGATAAAGAGGTCAAAGATAGCTGGGCTGAGGACACAGCCTGAAGAGCTCCTGTAGGGATGTCCTGGAGCAGAGATGACTAACCTCTAACAACACCATCACTTCCTATGCGCAAGGCATGATTCCAAACAGCAGAGTTTGCTCCCTGATCCTCCCTGATTCCAGTTTTGCTAGGGTTCTTTGGTGTCACACTCTGTCAAATGAAGTCTTGTTGTTAAGGGCTATCACTCTCACCTCAGGAATTCAACTATTTTGTCTGTGTTTGAACCAAGGCTGTAATGAGGTCAGGAATTGAGTGGTTGTGGTGGAACCCAAACTGGGCGTCACTGAGAAGCTTATTGCTGAGCAGGTGCTGCCCGACAGCATTGTTTATGACACCTTCCATCACTTTACAGATGATCATGAGTAGACTGATGGGTTGATATTGGTCTGATTGGAGTTTTTCTGCTTTTTGTGTCCAGGAGATACCTGGGCAATTTTCCACTGTAAGATAGATGCCAGTGTTGTAACTGTACTGGAAGAGCTTGGCTAGAGGAGTGGCAAGTTCTGGAGCATAAGTCTTTAGTACTATTGCCAGAATGTGGTCAGAGCCCATCGCCTTTGCAGTTACTAGTACCTCTAACCATGTCTTGATAGCACGTGAATTCAATTAAATTGGCTGAAGACTGGTATAAAGAAGATGCATTCCACTGATTTTTTTTTGATTTGAGCTCATCAGGCAATTTTTAAGAAATCAATTCAAGGGGTATGATGTTACAGACCTAAATTAACTGCCAGTAAACAAGCTTCCAGCCAACCCTTACTACCCTCAGAACTTAAGAATAAAATTGAAAATAAACGTCCTTCCTTCTTTACGCTCAATGTAGAAATACATATCAAACTTAAAGCTGTAGATTATTTTTTGTTAGAATCCAAATTCCCAAACAATAACAACAATGTATCATGAAACTTCATTTATACATCCTCTAGGGAAAGAAAACTTCCATCCACACTCAGTCTGGCTGATACGTGTGACTCTACTCACTTCCCACGTAGTTGACTCTGAGTAGCCTAGCATGCCATTTAGTTGTAAATGGTTCCAAGCAAAGGCTTTTCACCATCTTCTTAAAGAAGTGGGAAGAGCAGTAAATGCTTTTTCTTCAACAGCACCTTCCAAACTCATGATCTGTACCATCTTGAGGAACAAGAATGAAAGATGCATGGGCACACTAACACCAATGGTTCAGCTGCAAGGCACTTATCTGACTTGGATCTATATTGCCATTCTTTCACTGTCATTATGTCAAAATCCTCTAATTCCTGTACTTACAGTGGTGTGCATCTACCTACAATAACCGGATTGCAGCAGTTAAAGAAGGCCATCTTCCCTGGCCAAATAAGGGATGGGAAATAAATGCTAGCTTACTGTAGTGATGCCCCAAGAAAAATGTTTTTTTTTAAAAAAAAATGCTATTTTCAACATGAATCAGAAAGGATTTAGCAGCTCAGTTTAACAATGACTTCAAAGTAAATTTAAGATTGAAGTCAATGTAAATAAATTTTGCAAGATATGAGAAAGGAGCTGTAAGGTCACTTTTGTTCATTTCATTGACATTATCGAACGTTGTGACCTCGTGCCCTAGGATACGAGATGGCAACACAGGCACCTTTTTGATTTAATTTTTTATTGTCACATATACAGAGATATAGTGAAAAGTTTGCATGCTAATCAGATAAATCAAGTACATCAGGCTATTAGACAGAATGCGGAATACTGTATCGTACTTTCGCTACAGAGGAAGTGCGAAGAAAGATCAACTCTAATATATAAGAGGTTTATTCATAAGTCTGATGACAGCAGGGAAGAAGCTGTTAAGTCTGTTAGTACCTGTTTTTGAACTTCGTCAGTTAGGTGGTAATCAAGACCTGCCTTTATAAGTCAACCATTGGTGATACATCTTAACTAGAGGAGAACTTAAGGAGAGACTAGAAAAACTCAGGTTGTTTTTTTTCTGGAGCAGTGGAGGTTGAGGGGAGACTTGATAGCTGTCCATAAAAATTATGAGATGCATAGATAGGGTTGACAGTCAGAATCCTGTCCCTAAAATTGAAATGACTAAAACTAGAGGCATACATTTAAAATGAAAGGGGCAAATGTTGTTTTTACATAGAGAGTGGCAGGCATCTGGAATGCCCGGGGTGGTGCTGAAGGTAGATTCTATGAGGGCATTCAGGACATGTTTAGATAAGCACACGAATATGCAAGGACTGGAGGGATATGGACCAAGGGTAGGCATAAGGGATCAGTTTAATTTGGCATAATGTTCAGCAGAACATCGTGGGTCGAAGGGCCATTTCTGTGCTATACAGCTCAATGTTCTATGTTCTAGACTGACCTGCCAATCAATTCACTTTTCTCCATTGCTCTAGGTACTTAAAGTTTCAAAACTTATGCCATAGATACACAGGAGGAGGAACAGGCAATTCAGACCTTCAGGCCTGCTCCACCATTCTACATTATACCTATCAGCCACCTCAACACCTTATTCCCACAATATTCCCAAATTCCTTGATGTCACTAGAAACTAGACATCAATCTCTGTCTTCAACATATCAATAATTCAATCTCCAAAACCTCTGGAGTAGAAATTGCAAAGGCGCACTGTCCTCTGAGAGCAGAGGTTCTCATTATCTCAGTCCTAAATGGCTTCCCTTTTATTCTAAGATTTTTGTCTTTGGTTCTAGACTCCACAGGTAGGGAAAACATTCTCTCTCTACATACTCTGACTGTGACTTTTAAAATTCTATGAGATCACCTCTCACTTTTCCAAACTCTACAGAATACAAGCCCAGTCTTAACAACCCTCCTCATAGGACATTCCAACCTCCCATCATTCTTGTTGGACAGCTTGTCTGTAGAACCTGCAGTGCTCTGTCACAAAGAAGGCTTATTCCTGATAGCACTTCAGATAAATAAATAAACTGCTTGAAAATATATTTGAAAAAAGTATGCCTCTTCCAAACCACAATGCCTGCCACTACAGCTTAATGAAGCACTTTAATTTTTGTCATATCAAAAAGTTATCTCACCAGCAAAAGTCACACACATATTCCACACTGGGAGATCCTCAGGTTTCTATTAACTTCAAAAATATGTAAGGTACTAGCTGATTACAAATCAAATGTACCTTGGAGATTCGGTAATCAGAGGACACAAATTAATAGACAAAAGGGGACACATTTATGGTTATTGGTAGCTGATTAGAAGGGACAAGAGGAAAAGCTTTTTCACCCAAAGGATGGAGGGTGTCTGGAAGTTGCTGCCCAGTTTCGGCAAAAACCCATAACTTATTGAAAAGGCACCTGGATCTGCACCTATAACACTAACTTGTAACTCCATAGACCAGGTACCCGTAAGTGAAATTAAAATGGGTGGTTAGTTTATTTAGCCAGTAGAGACACAATAGGCTGAATGGCTTCTCCCCATGCTATAATTGTTTCTACAGTTTAGTTTTAATCATTTCAGTTACTTCTCAAACCTAATTTCTTTTAGTTCCTCATTCTCACTAGGTACATGGAAAACAGCCATGTAGAAAATGCATAAGTGTAATTTATTGGCCTTTGTGTGCAAATAGAATGATTTGACCTACAAATTTGCTATAGAATATTTATTTTGCAATGGATTCTATTTGTCAAGTGGGCATTATGATGATTGGTGATAGAGGGAATGTAAAGTGTGGGATTGTTGGTGAATGAGAAATTAGGATTGTAATTGCTAACGTTCAGTAGGATTAGCTCTTCAAGGACAACCTGGCCAGAAAGGTGCTGACTTGATTGTTTCCTACAACACCATAAGATATGATGTCAAGGGGTTAATTTGCTCTGCTGACCTGCAAGAAATTGGATGCCCTTGAGGGTTGGGTGGCATGTTTCTTTAACTTGCTGGTACAATGTAAAATAATTTACATTATCATCTTCTATTATTCAAAGTAAAAGAATTTACATTCTCATCTCCTATTCAGAATCAATAAGAACATTGCAATTAAAATTCTGACCACATCCTGTTGTTAAAAAATGATAAATGATCAGATCAAAATATTTCTGTGATGCTGATTAAAGTATAATTATTGGCCCAAATGTCAAGAATAACTGCTATACTTCAAAATAATGTCATGAAATCCTTTAAGTCCATTCAAGAGAGCAAATAGAGCCTCAAAGAACAAAGAATCACACAGCATAGATTCAGGTCCTCTGGCCCACCAAGTATGCCCCTTCACATGATGCCTTTACAAACTCAAAATGTTTTGCCTCTACACAGTCTGACCTTCTATTCCCTGTCAATCATGAACCTGTCAAGGTGCCTCTTAAACATTATTATTGTATGTGCTTCTAACACCTCCTCTGGCAGTACATTCCAGACACCTAATACATGCTATGTAAAAGCAAAACTGCCTCTCACATCTAGATTAATTGCAAATGGGGCTAGATTAACTTAAGATATCTGGTCAGCATGGGTAAGGTGGACTGAAGGATCTGTTTCCATCCGGTACAGCTCTATGACTCTCTGACTGCTTTAAACCTTTCCCATTTTGCCTTAAATCTATGCTGTCTTGATTTTTTTCCCTGGGAAAAAGACTCCAACTGTCCATTCTATCCATATCTTTCAGAAATTTGCAAAATTATATCAGGTTTCCCCTCAGCCTCCAAAGCTCAAGTGAAAATAAACCAAGTTTGTCCAAACTCTCCTCAGAGTTAATATCCTCCTAATCAGATAATATCTTTTTTGTACCTTCTTCAAAACCTCCACATCCTTTTGGAGTTTGGTAACCACAATTGGATGTGACATTTCAAATGTGGTCTAAGGTTCTGTACAGTTACAACATGACTTACCAATTTTTACACTCTGACCAATGAAAGCAAGCATGACATTTCCTTCTTGACCATGTTATAGAACATAGAACAACACAGTGCAGAACAGACCCTTCAGCCCCCGATGTTGCGCCGACCTGTGAACTATTCTCAGCTCGACCCCCTACATTGTCACATTATCATTCATGTGCTTACCCAAGGATTGTTTAAATCTCCCTAATGTGGCTGAGTTAACTACATTGGCAGGTATATCCATGCCCTCACCACTCACTGAGTAAAGAACCTGCCTCTGACATCTGTCTTAAGTCTATCACTCCTCAATTTGTACTTCTGCCCCCTCGTACAAGCTAACGTCAACATCCTAGGAAAAAGACTGTCACTGTCTACCCTATCTAATCCTCTAATCATCTTGTATGTCTCTATCAAATCCCCTCTTAGCCTTCTTCTTTTCAATGAGAACAAACCCAAGTCTCTCAGCTTTTCCTCATAAGACCTTCCCTGGTAAATCTCCTCTGCACCTTTTCCAATGCTTCCACATCCTTCCTGAAATATGGCGACCAGAACTGTTCACGATATTCCAAGTGTGGCAGCACCAGCGTTTTGTCTAGTTGCAGAATGATATTGCGGCTCTGGAACTCAATCCCTCTTCCAATGAAACCTAACACACCATATGCATTCTTAACAGCACTATCCACCTTGGTGGCAACTTTCAGGGATCTATGTACACGGACTCCAAGATCCCTCTGCATATCACAATACCAAGAATCTTTCCATTGACCCAGTACTCTGCCTTCCTGTTATTCTTCCCAAAGTGCATGACCTCACATTTAGCTGCATTGAACTCCATTTGCCACCTCTCAGTCCAATTCTGCAGTTTATCCAAGTCCCCCTGCAACCTGTAACATTCTTCCAAACTGTCCACTACTCCATCGACTTTAGTGTCATCTGCAAATTTATTAATCCACCCACCTATGCCTGCGCCTAAGTCATTTATAAAAAAGACAAACAGCCGTGGTCCCAAAACAGATCCTTGTGGCACACCATTAGTAACCGAACTCCAGGCTGAGTGTTTTCCATAAACCACCACTCGTTGCCTTCTTTCAGAAAGCCAGTTTCTAATCCAAACTGCTAAATCACCCTCAATTCCAAGCCTCTGCATTTTCTCCAACAGCCTACCATATGGACCCTTATCAAAGGCTTTACTGAAGTCCATGTATACCACGTCAACTGCCCTACCCTCATCCATATGCTTGGTCACCTTCTCAAAAATCTCAGTGATGTTTGTGAGACACAACCTGCCCTTGACGAAACCATGTTGACTATCTGACATCAAATTGTTGCTTGCTAGATGATTATAAATCTTATCTCTTATAATCCTTTCCAAAACCTTTCCTACAACAGAAGTAAGGCTCACTGATCTATAGTTACCTGGGTCATCTCTACTGCCCTTCTTGAACAAGGGCACAACATCTGCAATCCTTCAGTCCTCTGGTACTAAACCTGTAGACAATGATGACTCAAATATCAAAGCTAAACGCTCAGCTATCTTGTCCCTAGCTTCCCCCAGAAAATCCTCAGTTCAATCCCATCCTGCTCAGAGGAATTGTCTACTTTCACTCCTTCGAGAATTGATAATACCTGTTCGTAACTAACCTCGATCCATTCCAGTCTAATATCTCGTACCTCGTTCTTCGCCTCGACAATATTCTCCTTTTCCTGAGTGAAAACTGATGAGAAATATTCATTTAGCATGTCTCCGATTTCCTCAGGGTCCACACACAACTTCCCATTCCTGTCTTTGATTGGCCCTATTCCTACCCTAATCATCCTTTTATTCCTCACATACCTATTGAAAGCCTTAGGGTTCTCCTTTATTCTATTTGCTAAAGACTGCTAGTGTCCTCTCTCTTCTGAATTCTCTCTTTAAATCCTTCCTAGCTGATCTGTAACTCCCCATTGCCTCATCAACACATAAGCCTCCTTCTTCTGCTGAACAAGAGATGCAATTTCTGCAGTAAACCATGGTTCACTTCCCTTATCACTTCGTCTTTGCCTAACAGGGACAGACCTATCAAGGACATGCAACATCTTGTTCCTTAAACTGGCTCCACATTTCCATTGTCTGCATCCCCTGCATTTTGCTGCCCCATTCTATACATCCTAATTCTTGGCTAATCACATTATAATTGCCTTTGCCCCATTGATAACTTTTGACCTGTGGCATGTACCTATCCCTTTCCATCACTAAACTAAATGTTATGGTCACTCTCTCCAAAGTGCTCACCTACAACTAAAACAAACACCTGGACTTAACAAGCACCAGACCCAGTGTGGCCTCCCCTCTTGTCGTCCCTTTGACATACTGTGTCAGGAAACCCTCCTGTACACATTAAACAAAAACTGATCCATCTGACATATGAGAGTTATAGCATTTCCAGTCAATGTTGGGGAAGTTAAAGTACCCCATAATGACCACCCTGTTCCTTTCACTCCTACCCAGAATAATTTTGCCAAACCTTTTTTCCAACTCCCCGGAACTCTGCGGAGGCCTATTAAAAAAACTCTAAGCACTGTGACCTCTCCTTTCCTGTTTCTAACCTCAGCCCACACTTCCTCAGTAGACGAGTCCTCATCAAAAGTTCTTTCAGCCACCGTTATACTATCCTTGACTGACAAGGCCACGCCTCCACCTCTTTTACCGCCTTGCCTGTTCTTAATGAAAGATCTAAATCCTGGAACCTGCAATATCCTCACCCTGCTCTACCCATGTTTCCGAAATGGCCACAACATCGAAATCCCAGGTACCTATCCATGCTGCAAGCTCATCTACCTTATTTCAGATACTTCAGGCGTTGAAGTAGACACACTTCAAACCAGCTTGCTGTCTGCCAGCACATTCCTGTGACCGTGAAATCCTGTCCCTGTCCTCCCTACTCTCATCCTCCTGTGCATCTTTCCCTCCTGCATTAGATCTTTCAAAATGCATTTGTCCAGATTAAACACCATCTGCTATATCTCTGGCCAAGCCTGGAGCCTGTTGATATCCTGCTGTATCCTCTGGCAATCCACCTCACTATCTGCAGCTCCACCAATGTTTCTGATATCCGCACACTTACTATTCAGACGACATTCTCCTCATTTTTATTATATATATATTACAAATAATAAGGGTCCCAGCATTGATCCTTGCAGAACACTACTGTTCACAGATTTCTAGTCAGATAAACATTCTTCCACCGCTACTCTCTATTGTCTGTGACAAAGCAGTTTTAAATTGGAGGAAGGCTAATTTTGACAGTATTAGGCAAGAGCTTTCAAAAGCTATTGGGGACAAATGTTTGCAGATAAAGGGACAGCTGGAAAATGGGAAGCCTTCAGAACTGAGAAAACGGAAGTCCAGAGACAGTGTATACCTGTTAAGGGTGAAAGGAAAGGCAGATAGGTATAGGGATTGCCAAATGACTAAAGAAATTTAGGGTTTGGTTCAGAAAAAGAAGGAAGCATATGTCAGGTGTAGACAAGATAGATCAAATGAATTCTTAGAAGAGAATAAAGGCAGTATGGGTATACTTAAGAGGAAATCAGGAGGGGAAAAAAAAGGGACATGAGATAGCTTTGGCAAAGAGAGCTAAGGAAAATCCAAAGGATTTTTGCAAATACATTAAGGATAAACGGGTAACTAGGAAGAGAATAAGGCCCCTCAAAGATCAGCAAGGTGACCTTTGTGTGGAACGGCAGGAGATGGGGGAGATTCTAAACAACTATTTTGCAACATTGTTTGCTGTCGTAAACGACATGGAAGATATAGAATGTAAGGAAATAGATGTGACATCTTGAAAAGTATTCATATTACAGAAGAGGAAGTGCTGGATGTCTTGAAACACATAAACTGGATAAATCCCTAGGGCCTGATCAGGTGTACCTTAGAACTCTGTGGGAAGCTAGGGAAGTGATTGCTGGGCCTCTTGCTGAGATACTTGTATCATCGACAGTCACAGGTGAGGTTCTGAAAGATTGGTGGTACACCTCTTCCCACCCTATCTCTTCCATACCTGGATTACACCTCTTCCCACCCTATCTCTTGCACTCAGGCCACACCCCTCCAACCGTAACAAGGACAGAACGCCCCTGGTGCTCACCTTCCACCCTACCAACCTTCACATAAACCAAATCATCCGCTAACCTTTCCGCCACCTCCAAAAAGACCCCACCACCAGGGATATAGTTCCCTCCCCACCCCGTTCCACCTTCCGCAAAGACCGTTCCCTCCGTGACTACCTGGTCAGGTCCACGCCCCCCTACGACCCACCCTCCCATCCTGGCACTTTCTCCTGCCACCGCAGGAACTGTAAAACCTGTGCCCACACCTCCCTTCTCACCTCTATCCAAGGCCCTAAAGGAGCCTTCCACATCCATCAAAGTTTTACCTGCACATCCACTAATATCATTTATTGTATCCGTTGCTCCCGATGCGCTCTCCTCTACATTGGGGAAACTGGGCACCTCCTAGCAGAGCGCTTTAGGGAACATCTCCGAGACACCCACACCAATCAACCACACTGCCCTGTGGCCCAACATTTCAACTCCCCCTCCCACTTTGCCGAGGACATGGAGGTCCTGAGCCTCCTTCACCGCCGCTCCCTCACCACCAGATGCCTGGAGGAAGAACGCCTCATCTTCCGCCTCGGAACACTTCAACCCCACGGCATCAATGTGGACTTCAACAGCTTCCTCATTTCCCCTTCCCCCACCTCATCCTAGTTTCAAACTTCCAGTTCAGCACTGTCCCCATGATTTGTCCGGACGTGTCCGACCTGCCTAGCTCCTTTTCCACCTATCCACTCCACCCTCTCCTCCCTGACCTATCACCTTCATCTCCTCCTCCACTCACCCATTGTACTCTATGCTACTCTCTCCCCACCCCCACCTTTCTCTAGCTTATCTCTCCATGCTTCCAACTCACTGCCTTTATTCCTGATGAAGGGCTTTTGCCCGAAACGTCGATTTCGCTGCTCGTTGGATGCTGCCTGAACTGCTGTGCTCTTCCAGCACCACTGATCCAGAATCTGGTTTCCAGCATCTGCAGTCATTGTTTTTACCTCGTTGATTTTAACCCTACTGCGAATCCTCTTGCAAGGATGCCTGCTTTGAAGAAGTTTTCCTCCTCTCTCTACAAGAATCTCAGAGAGTCCCTCTCCCACTGCAACTCCCAGGTCATTTCCTCTGCCCTGAAGCTCTTCAACCATGTCGTGAAACAAACTCAGTACCACAGCCACATTTGCTTCCTCAGTGCCTGCCTCCGTAACCAACCCATCCCACACGGACTCCGAACCACCTTTAAACCAGCAGAGTTCGGACCCGAACAGGACAAACAGTACAGACTACAGATTCAAAAACACCAGCAACAGTTCTCTTTCAGGATCCTCTGCTCCACGCTTGCAGCAATGCGCCAGCACCTAACCTCTCTACAGTCAACCCTGCCTCAGCTGGGGGCCACACTCTCTCTGAATTGCAAAAGGACCCACTCTGTACTACATCCTCAGGAGAATTCATCCTCTCAACAAACAGTACTTCAACTCCATCTCAACATCAAAAACTGTAAGTACAAACTTTTATCCACCCACCTCCATAACCAGCGACCCTCAAACATTCCAGAAGATTCCCCTGGCCTCAGAAACACCATTAGCCATGCAGCTGATGCAGCTACCACCCCCACGCTGATTGATGATGTCACTTCCACCCCCATCATGGCCACTCCCAAAGCCACTTCCGGCCCTCACATCATCTCTGATGCCACATGCTCAGTGACTACCGCCACCCCTACTGCCGTGTCTGCCACCACTTCCGCCCTCACCAGCGCCACTCACCTGCAGTCTGCTGACACGCCCCCCCAGAGACCCCACTGTCACTGTCCCCACCCCCCAGAACCCTGAGGGGCACAGTACCCCTGCTCATGACTCCACCCCCATTCCCCCCACCATCACACCGACTCCAGGTACTGGCTCTGACCCCACTCCCAGCTCCACACCCACACCAGATCCCAGCTCCCAGCCCTGCCGAGTTTTCACCATCCCTCCAGACATCCCCCTCACTGAGGACGAACGATCAGTCCTCAGCAAAGGACTCACCTTCATCGCCCTCCGTCCATGCATCAATGAATTTAATACCCGCCGTGACGTCGAACAATTCTTCCGTCGCCTCTGAGCTTACTTTCACAATCAGGACTCCCGCCCACCTTCCGAGGACCCCTTCGCCCACCTCCAACACACTCCATCCACCTGGACACCCCGCACTGGCCTATTACCTGCCCTCGATCTCTTCATTTCCAACTGCTGCCGGGACATTAACTGCCTCAACCTGTCTAGCCCCCTCACCCACTCTAACCTCTCATCCTCACAACGCGCAGCCCTCCAATCCCTCTGCTCCAATCCCAACCTCACCATTAAGCCAGCGGATAAAGGGGGTGCAGTGGTAGTCTGGCGCACTGACCTCTACACCTCTGAAGCCAAACGCCAACTCAAAGACACCTCTTCCTACTGCCTCCTCGACCATGACCCCACCCCCCATCACCAAACCATCATCTCCCAGACAATAAAGAACCTCATCCCTCAGGAGATCTCCCACCCACAGCTTCCAACCTCATAGTCCAGGAACCCCGCACTGCCCGGTTCTACATCCTTCCCAAGATCCACAAGCCTGACCACCCTGGCCGACCCATTGTCTCAGCATTCTCCTGCCCCACTGAACTCATCTGTACCTACCTCGACACTGTCCTATCCCCCCTAGTCCAGGAACTCCCTACATACATTTGAGACACCACCCACAACCTCCACCTCCTCCAAGACTTCCGCTTCCCCGGCCCCCAACGGCTCATCTTCACCATGGACATCCAATCCCTCTACACCTCCATCCGCCATGACCAGGGCCTCCAAGCCCTCCATTTCTTTTCCTCTCCAGATGTCCCCAACAGTACCCTTCCACCGACATTCTCATTCGTTTGGCCGAACTGGTCCTCACCCTTAACAATTTCTCCTTTGAATCCTCCCACTTCCTCCAGACCAAAGGGGTAGCCATGGGCACACGTATGGGCCCCAGCTATGCCTGTCTCTTTGTTGGCTACGTAGAACAGTTGATCTTCCGTAAATACACCGGCACCACTCCCCACCTCTTCCTCCGCTACATTGATGACTGCATTGGCGCCACCTCGTGCTCCCGTGAGGAGGTTGAGCAATTCATCAATTTCACCAACACATTCCACCCTGACCTTAAATTTACCTGGACCATCTCTGACACCTCCCTCCCCTTCCTGGACCTCTCCATCTCCATTAATGACAACCGACTTGACACTGACATTTTTTACAAACCCACCGACTCCCACAGCTACCTGGATTACACCTCTTCCCACCCTATCTCTTGCAAAAATGCCATCCCGTATTCCCAATTCCTCCACCTCCACCGTATCTACTCCCAGGAGGACCAGTTCCATCATAGAACACACCAGATGGCCTCTTTCTTTAGAGACCGCAATTTCCCTTCCCACGTGGTTAAAGATGCCCTCCAACGCATCTTGTCCACATCCCACACCTCCGCCCTCAGACCACACCCCTCCAACCATAACAAGGACAGAACGCTCCTGGTGCTCAACTTCCACCCTACCAACCTTCACATAAACCAAATCATCTGTTAACATTTCCACCACCTCCAGAAAGACACCACCACCAGGGATATATTTCCCTCCCCACCCCATTCCACTTTCCGCAAAGACTGTTCACTCCGTGACTACCTGGTCAGGTCCACGCCCCCCTACGACCCACCCTCCCATCCTGGCACTTTCTCCTGCCACCGCAGGAGCTGTAAAACCTGTGTCCACACCTCCCTCCTCACCTCTATCCAAGGCCCTGAAGGAGCCTTCCACATCCATCAAAGTTTTACCTGCACATCCACTAATATCATTTATTGTATCCGTTGCTCCCGATGCGGTCTCCTCTACATTAGGGAGACTGGGCGCCTCCTAGCAGAGCGCTTTAGGGAACATCTCCGAGACACCCGCACCAATTAATCACACCGCCCCGTGGCCCAACATTTCAACTCCCCCTCCCACTCTGCCGAGGACATGGAGGTCCTGGGCTCCTTCACCGCCGCTCCCTCACCACCAGACGCCTGGAGGAAGAACGCCTCATCTTCCGCCTCGGAACACTTCAACCCCACGTCATCAATGTGGACTTCAACAGCTTCCTCATTTCCCCTTCCCCCACCACATCCTAGTTTCAAACTTCCAGTTCAGCACTGTCCCCATGACTTGTCTGGACTTGTCCGACCTGCCTAGCTCCTTTTCCACCTATCCACTCCACCCTCTCCTCCCTGACCTATCACCTTCATCTCCTCCCCCACTCACCCATTGTACTCTATGCTACTCTCTCCCCACCCCCACCTTTCTCTAGCTTATCTCTCCAAGCTTCCAGCTCACTGCCTTTATTCCTGATGAAGGGCTTTTGCCCGAAACGTCGATTTCGCTGCTCGTTGGATGCTGCCTGAACTGCTGTGCTCTTCCAGCACCACTGATCCAGAACGTGGTGGTAAGACAAGCCAGGGAACTATAGACCAGTAAGCCTGATGTCAGTGGTGTGCAAGTTGTTGGAGGGAATCCTGAGGGACAGGATGTATACGTATTTGGAAAGGCAAGGACTGATTAGGGATAGTCAACATGGCTTTGTGCATGGGAAATCATGTTGCACTAATTTGATTGGGATTTTTGAAGAAGTAATAAAGTGGATTGATGAGGACAGAGCGGTAAATGTGATCTATATGGACTTCAGTAGAATACAAGGAGAACTAGCTGTTTGAATACAGAACTGACTCAAAGATAGAAGGCAGAGGGTGGTGGTGGAGGGTTGTTTTTCAGACTGGAGACCTGTGACCAATGGAGTGCCACAAGAATTGGTGCTGGGTCCACTACTTTCCGTCATTTACATAAATGATTTGGATGTGAGCATATGAGGTGCAGTTAGTAAATTTGCTGATGACACTAAAATTTGAGGTGTAGTGGACAGCGAAGAAGGTTACCTCAGATCACAACGGGATCTTGATCAGATGAGTAACTGGGCTGAGAAGTGACCAATGCAGTTTAATTTAGATGAACGTGAGGTGTTGCATTTTGGGAAAGCAAATCTTAGCAGGACTTATACACTTAATGGTAAGGTCCTCAGAAGTGTTGCTGAACAAAGGAGACCTTGAAGTGCAGGTTCATAGCTCCTTGAAAGTGGAGTCACAGGTAGATAGGATAGTGAAGGAGTTTGATATACTTTGTTTTATTGGTCAGAGGATGTTGCCAGGGTTGGAGGGTTTGAGCTGTAGGGAGAGTTGAATAGGCTAGGGCTGTTTTCCCTGGAGCGTTGGTGGCTGAGTGGTGAGCTTACAGAAGTTTATAAAATCATGAGGGGCATAGATAGGATAAATCGACAAAGTATTTTCCCTGGGGTGGAGGAATCCAGAACTTGAGGCCATAGATTTAATGGAAGAGGGCAAAGATATAAAGGGACCTAAGGGGCAACTTTTTCACACAGAGGGTGGTACGTGTATGGAATGAGCTACCAGAGGAAGTGGTGGAGGCTGGTACAATTGCAACATTTAAAAAGTATCTGAACAGGTATATGAATAGGAAGGGTTTGGAGGGATATGGGCCAAGTGCTGGCAAGTGGGACTAGATTGGGTTGGGATATCTGGTTGGCATGGACAAGTTGGACCGAAGGGTCTTTTCCATGCTGTACATCTCTATGACTCTATGACCAACAACTGCCAATTGTGAAATACCATCCTACAACTCATCATTTTATTCTTGAGCACAACATTTTCACCTTTGACAACCAGTTCTTCAGCCAGACAGATGGAACAGCTATGGGAACCAAGTCTACACTCCAATATGCCAACATTTTAGAACATAGAACATAGTACAGCACAGAACAGACCCTTTGGCCCACGATGTTGTGCCGAGGCTTAATCCTAATGTAAAATAACTAAACCTAAGCACCCCTCAATTCACTGTTATCCATGTGCATGTCCAGCAGTCACTTAAATGTCCCTAATGACTCTGCTTCCACCAACACCGCTGGCAACGCAATCCATCCATTCACAACTCTCTGCTTAAAGAACCTTACTCTGACGTCCCCTCTATACCTTTCTTCTAATATCTTAAACTATGACCCCTCATGCTAGTCAATCCTGCCCTGGGGAAAAGTCCCAGCCTATTGACTCTGTCCTTTCCTCTCATTATCTTGTCTACCTCGATCAGGTCACCTCTCTTCCTCCTTCTCTACAGACAGAAAAGCCGAAGTTTAGTCAACCTCTCTTCATAAGGCAAGCCCTCCAGTCCAGGCAGCATACTGGCAAACCTTCTTTGCACCCTCTCCAAAGCCTTTTTATCTTTCCTATAGTAGGGTGATCAGAACTGGACACAATATTCCAAGTGTGGTCTCACCAGGGACTTGTAGAGCTGCAGCAAAACCTCACGGCTCTTAAACTCGATCCCCCTGTTAATGAAAGCCAAAACACCATATGCTTTCTTAACAACCCTATCCACTTGGGTGGCTACTTTGAGGAATCTATGTACTTGAACACCAAGATCCCTCTGTTCCTCCACACTGCTAAGAATCCTGTCTTTAATCTTATATTCAGCATTTGAGTTTGACTTCCAAAATGCATCACTTCTCATTTATCCAGGTTAAATTCCATTTGCCATTTCTCAGCCCAGCTCTGCATCCTATCTATGTCGCGCTGCAGCCTGCAATAGCCCTCGGTACTATCGACGGCACCTCCAATCTTTGTGTCATCTGCAAATTTATGCTCAACTCATCGACTGCCAGTTCCAATGTGCCACAGCAAGAAATCATAATGACTTCCTCAGGCTACAGACATGAGCTGCAATGGACAGGGTATCCTTCGTTGTCCAATACTCCCCGGGAGCCAAAAACCACACCACATTCTTCACAGCCTGCAGCACATTATCAATGATGGTGAGCACCTCGCCAAGACCTTCCGTACACCTCCACCTCTTGCCTTTAAACAACCACTAAACCTCAAACAGATAATTGCTCACAGCAATGTTCCTGGCTTTCAGGACAAAACCATACAACCCTGTAACTGCAGACACTGCAAGATGTGTCAGTGTTGACACAGATACCACCATTACAAGTGGGGACACTTACGTACTCAGGTACTCGTGTGACTCGGCCAACTTGTCTTTCTCAAATGCTGCACGCAAGGAAACCCTGAGACATGGTACATTGGCGAGACCGAGCAAAGGCTACAGCAACAGATGATTGAAATCGCACAACAATCAACAGTCAGGAGTATTCCCTCCCAGTTGGAGAACACTTCAGCAGTCTATCCCAAAGATGGACTTTGGGATAGGCAATAACACAAAGTGGCCGAGCAGATAGCCAAGTTTGGTACCCATGGGGATGGCCTCAACCAGGACCTTGGGTTCATTTCACACGACAGGTGACCCCACTGCACTACTCTCTCTCTCTCTCATATATACACACACACACACACACACACACAGACTCTCTCATACGCTCACATAAACACACCCACACTTTACACTATACCCCTTTACACTGACACACATACACACTCTCTCATAGGCACTCATAACCCCCACACACACACGCCACATGCAGACACATACAAGTTTGTACTTAGAATTATATTATATTTTGCTCAAAAGCTGCATGAATCATTGTAAGATTCTGTAAATCCCTTTTTGAGAAATAGAGTCAGTCTGAACACTGGGGCACAGGCAACTTCACACCAGGCACCTCACACCTTCAATGCATTATCTGAGACGACATGGCACCGATTGTTAAATCTCACTTGAGAATTTATTTTTTTTTAAAAAGTTCTGGGACTTACATATGAAAGAACTGAAACCAACGTGGTCTTTCTAAATGATGAGAGACTTAATAAACAATCTTGGTCTTTTTCAATATATAATTTCAGTTGCATCACACTATAAACTTTTCCTATAAATTGTGTCTCAAGATCTTATACTCCACAATCACCTGATGAACGAGCAGTGCTCTGAAAGCTAGTGCTTCCAAATAAACCTGTTGGACTATAACCTGGTGTTGTGTGATTTTTAATGAACGCAATGAATTAAACGCGAAGTTAACTGTCAACAGGTACAATATGACAATGATTATGGAGACATGGGTGCTGTGTGACCGAGGCTGGAAATGTTCAAAAGTCTTGAATCTTTAGGAAAGATAGGCAAAAAGGAAAAGGAGGTGAGGTGATGTTGTTAGTGCAAGATGAAACCAGAATGTGGTGCTGGAAAAGCACATCTGGTCAGGCAGCATCCGAGGAGCAGGCGAATTGACGTTTCAGGCATAAGCCCTTCATCAGGATTCCAACTCTCGACTCTGATCTCCAGCATCTTCAGTTCTCACTTTCTCCAAGACACAGTAGTGAGAAATTGTGTTAACGTAGGAAATCTAGATGTGGAATCAGACTGGATGGAGTTGAGGAGCAACAATGGCAGAAAACATTAGTGATAGTCATATACATAGATCTCCAAGCAGTACATGCCAACCAGATATCCTAAACTAATCTAGACCCATTTGCCATCATTTGGCCCATATCCCTCTAAACCCTTCTTATTCATATACCCATCCAGATGGATTTTAAAAGAGGGTGCAGAATGTTCTCAAAGGGGAGAGGTCCCAACAGGAGGTCATTGTACACATTGGTACCAATGACATTGGAAGGGTAAAGGATGAGATTCTGAAAGGAGAATACAGAAAGTTAGACAGGAACTTAAAAAGGAGGTGCTAAAGGGCAGTAATATCTGGATTACCCCCAGATTACTCGGATAATTGAGACTTGGATAATCGAAGTTTCCTTGTACTGAAGAAAGAGATCAATCTGAGACTGGTACAGTTGAGAAAAGAAGCAAGTCAAACAGTCAGGGCAGACAGGAACAAAGCAGAGAAAAAGGAAGGGCGGATAAATTAAACTGCATTTTAACGAGTTTGGAGAATATTTGTAACTCAGGTTGATGTTCTGGATGTAGGTTTGCTTGTTAAGCCTGGAAGATTCATTTCTAGACATTTCGTTACTAGATAACATCTTCTGTAGGCCTCAGGCAAAGCAATGCTTGAAAATTCCTGCTTTCTATTTATATGTTTGGGTTTCTTCAGGGTGGTGATATTATTTGTGGTGAAGTCACTTCCTGTTTCTTTTTTCAGGAGGTGGTAGATGGGGTCTAACTCAATATGTTTGTTGATAGAGTTCCGGTTGGAATGCCATGCTTCTAGGAATTCTTGTGCATGTCTCACTAGTATCCTCACATATGGATGAGGAAGGACACTACTTTGACTGGGACAACACATCCATCCTAGGACAAGCCAAACAAAGAAATGCATGAGAATTCCTAAAAGCATGGCATTCCAACCGGAACTCTATCAATAAACACATTGAGTTAAACCCCATCTACCATGCCCTGAGAAAAGGAACAGGAAGTGACTTCACCACCGGAAATAACATCACCACAGGAAATGACATCACCAACACAAAGAAACCCAAACATATAAATAGAAAGCAGGGATTTTCAGTATTGCTTCACCTGAGGCACACTGAAGATGTTACCTACTAGGGTAACGAAACATTTGGAAATGAACCTTGCAGCTCAGTGAGAAACCTACATTCTAAACTGCATTTATTTCAATGCAAGAGGCCTAACAGGGAAGGCAGATGAACTCAGGGCTTGGTTAGGAACGTGGGACTGGGATATCATACCAATTACAGAAATGTGGCTCAGGGATGGCCAGGACTGGCAGCTTGATTTTCCAGGATGCAAATGCTATAGGAAGGATAGAAAGGGAGGCAAGAGAGGAGGGGGAATGGTGTTTCGAGGAAGGATATTCCTGGGAATACATCCAGGGAAGTTATTTGGGTGGAACTGAGAAATAAGAAAGTGATGATCACCTTATTGGGACTGTACTATAGACCCCCTACTAGTCAGCAGGAAATTTAGAAACAAATTTGTAAGGAGGAGATCTCGGTTATCTAAAAGAATAATAGAGTGGTTATGGTAGGGGCTTTTAACTTTCCAAACTTAGACTGGGACTGCCATAGTGTTAATGGTTTAGATGGAGAGGAATTGTTAAGAGTGTACAAGAACATTTTCTGAGTCAGTATATGGATGTACCTATTACAGAAGGTGCAAAACCTGACCTACTCTTGGGAAATAAGGCAGGGCAGATGACTGAGAATTCACTGGGGGAGCACTTTGGAGCCAGTGACCATAATGTATAGGAGATTCAAAATAGTGATGGAAAAGGATAGACCAGATCTAAAGGTTGAAGTTTTAAATTAGAGGAAGACTACTTTTGACAGTATTAGGCAAGAACTTTCAAAAGCTGATTAGGTGCAGAGATTCGCAATTAAAGGGATGGCTAGAAATTAGGAAGCCTTCACAAATAAGATAACGAGAGTCCAGAGGCAGTATATTCCTGTTAGGATGAAAGGAAAGTCTGGTAGGTGTAGGGAATGATGGATGACTTGAGAAATTAAAGGTTTGGTTCACAAAAAGAAGAAAGCATATGTCAGGTATAGACAAGAGAGATCAAATGAATCCTCAGAACAGTATAAAGGTGAGTTTTGAGATGATTTGTAGCTCAGGTTCAGGTTCTGGATGTAGGTTTGCTCGCTGAGCTGGAAGGTTCATTTTCAGACGTTTCGGCAACATACAAGATAACAAATTCAGTGAGCCTCCAGATGAAGCACTGCTGACGATTCCTTCTTTGGGTTGGTGATGTCATTTCCTGTTTTTTTTCTCAGGGGGTGGTAAATGGGGTCCAACTCAATGTGTTTGTTGATAGAGTTCTAGTTAGACACCATTTACCACCCCCGAGAAAAAGAACAGGAAATGACATCACCATAGGAAATGACATCACCAACCCAAATAAACCCAAACATATAAATAGAAAGCAGCAAGCATCGGCAGTGCTTCGTCCAGAGGCTCACTGAAGATGTTACCTAGTATGGTACTGAAACGTCTGAAAATGAACCTTCCAGCCCAATGAGCAAACCTACATCCAGTACAAAAGCAGTAGGGAAATCAGGAGGGCAAAAATAGGACAAGGGCTAGCTTTGGGAAATAGAGTTAAGGAGAATCCAAAGTGTATTTACAAATATGTTAAGGACAAAAGGGTAACTAGGGAGAGAATATGGCCCCTCAAAAATTAACAAGGCAGCCTTTGTGTGGAGCCACAGAGAATAGGGGAGAATGAGGGAGTATTTTGCATCAGTGTTTACTGTGGAGAAGGACAAGGAAGATATAGAATGTAGGGAAATAGATGGTGACAAATTAAAAAATGTCCATATTACAGAAGAGGAAGTGCTAGATGTCTTGAAATGCATAAAGGCGGATAAATCTCCAAGGACTTGATCAGGTGTACCCCAGAACTCTGTGGGCCCCTTGCTGAGATATTTTTATCATCAGTAGTCAGAGATAAGGTGCCAGGAAACTGGAGGTTGGCTAACGTGATACTATTATTTAAGTAAGGTGTTAAGGACAAGCCAGGGAACTATAGACCAGTGGGCCTGACGTCAGTGGTGGGCAAGCTGTTGGAGGGAATCCTGAGGGACAGGATTGATATGCATTTGGAAAGGCAAGGACTGATAAAGGATCGTCAACCTAGCTTAATGTGTGGGAAATCATGTCTCTCAAACTTGTTCTGAGTTTTTTGAAAAAGTAACAAAGAGAATTAATGAGGGCAGAGCAGTGGATGTGATCTCTCTGGACTTCAGTAAGGCGTTCATCAAGGTTCCTCATGGGAGACTGGTTAGCAAGGTTAGATTTCAATGAGAATTAGCCATTTGGATACAAAACTGACTTGAAGATAGAAGACAGAGGGTGGTGATGGAGGGTTTGTTTTTCAGACTGGAGGTCTTTAACCAACGGAATGCTATAAGGATCAGTGCAGGTTCCACTACATTTTGTCATTTATATAAATGGTTTGGATATGAACATCCGAGGAAAAGTTAGTAAGTTGCAGATGACACCAAAATTGGAGGTGTAGTGATCAGATGGACCACTGGGCTGAGGAGTAGCAGATGGAGTTTAATTTAGATAAATGTGAGGTGCTGCATTTTGGGAAAGCAGATATTAGCAGAACTTATACACTTAATGGTAAGATCCTAGGGAGTGTTGCTAAACAAAGAGACCTTGGAGTGCAGGTTCACAGCTCCATGAAAGTAGAGTAGGATAATGAAGAAGGTATGCCTTCCTTTATTGGTCAAAGCATTGACTATAGGAGTTGGGAATTCATATTGCAGCTGAATAGGATGTTGATTAGGCCGCTTTTAGAATATTGCATGCAATTCTGGTCTCCTTCTTATCAGAAGGATGTTGTGAAACTTGAAAGGGTTCAGAAAAGATTTACAAGGCTGTTGCCAGGGTTGGAGGATTTGAGCTATAGGGAGAGGCTGAATAAGCATGGAGTTAAGGGTCTTGTGAGGGAGCCGTGGTTTAATAAGGAATTGGAATCCCTTGTGAAAGGGAAGAAGGCGGCATATGTAAAGATGAGGCGTGAAGGTTCAGTTGGGGCGATTGAGAGTTATAAGGTAGCCAGGAAGGATCTAAAGAGAGAGCTAAGAGCAGCGAGAAGGGGACATGAAAAGTCCTTAGCTGGTAGGATTAGGGAAAATCCAAAGGCTTTCTATAGGTATGTCAGGAATAAAAGGATGACTAGGATAGGTATCGGTCCAGTCAAGGATAGTAGTGGGAAGTTGTGCGTGGAGGCGGAAGAGATTGGAGAGACACTAAATCAATACTTTTCGTCAGTATTCACTCAGGAACAGGACACTGTTGCTGATGTGAATATTGAGTCACAAGTGATTAGAATGGATGGCATTGAAGTATGTAGGGAAGAGGTTTTGGGAATACTGGAAAGGATGAAAATAGATAAGTCTCCTGGGCCTGATGGCATTTATCCTAGGATCCTCTGGGAAGCTAGGGAGGAGATAGCAGAGCCATTGGCCTGGATTTTTATGTTGTCATTGTCAACGGGAATAGTACCAGAAGACTGGAGGATGGCGAATGTGGTCCCCTTGTTCAAGAAGGGGAGTAGGGATAGCCCGAGTAACTATAGGCCAGTGAGTCTGACTTATGTGGTGGGCAAAGTCTTAGAGAGAATTGTAAGGGATAAGATTTATGAACATCTGGATAGGAATAACGTGATCAAGGATAGTCAGCATGGTTTTGTGAAGGGCAGGTCGTGCCTCACAAACCTTATTGAGTTCTTTGAGCAGGTGACTAAGGAGGTGGACGAGGGTAAAGCAGTTGATGTTGTGTATATGGATTTTAGTCAGGCGTTCGATAAGGTACCCCATGGTAGGCTAATGCAAAAACTACGGAGGTATGGCATTGAGGGTGCATTAGAGGTTTGGATTAGAAATTGGCTGGCTGGAAGGAGACAGAGGGTAGTAGTTGATGGTATAGGTTCATCTTGGAGTGCAGTTACTAGCGGTGTACCTCAAGGATCTGTTTTGGGACCATTGCTTTTTGTTATCTTTATAAATGATCTAGAGGAGGGGCTTGAAAGCTGGGTGAGTAAGTTTGCGGATGACACAAAAGTCGGTGGAGTTGTGGATAGTGAGGAAGGATGTGGCAGGTTACAGCGGGATATAGACAAGTTGCAAAGCTGGGCAGAAAGGTGGCAAATGGAATTCAATGTAGCTAAGTGTGAAGTCATTCACTTTGGTAGGAGTAACAAGAAGATGGATTACTGGGCTAATGGTAGGCTACTTGGTAGTGTGGATGAGCAGAGGGATCTTGGTGTCCATGTACACAGATCTCTGAAAGTTGCCACCCAGGTAAATAGTGCTGTGAGGAAGGCATATGGTGTACTGGGCTTTATTGGCAGAGGAATTGAGTTCCGGAGTCCTGAGGTCATGTTGCAGTTGTATAAGACTCTGGTGCGGCCTCATCTGGAGTATTGTGTGCAGTTTTGGTCGCCATACTATAGGAAGGATGTGGAGGCATTGGAACGAGTGCAGAGGAGGTTTACCAGGATGTTGCCTGGTATGGTAGGAAAATCGTATGAGGAAAGACTGAGGCACTTGGGGCTGTTCTCATTGGAGAAAAGAAGGTTTAGGGGAGATTTGATAGAGGTGTACAAGATGATTAGGGGTTTAGATAGGGTAGACACTGAGAATCTTTTACCGCTAATGGAGTCAACTGTTACAAGGGGACACAGCTTTAAATTAAGGGGTGGAAGGTATAGGACAGATGTTTAGGGGTAGATTCTTTACACAGCGGATTGTGAGTTCATGGAATGCCCTGCCAGTAGCAGTGGTGAACTCTCCCTCTTTATGGTCATTTAAGCGGGCATTGGATAGGCATTTGGAAGTTATTGGGCTAGTGTAGGTTAGGTAGGATTCGGTCGGCGCAACATTGAGGGCCGAAGGGCCTGTACTGCTCTGTATTTTTCTATGTTCTATGTTCTATAAGCAGGGGCTGTTTTCCCTGAAGCATCGGAGGCTAAGGGGTGACCTTATAGGGGTTTACAAAATTATGAGGGGCATGGATAGAATAAATAGACAAAGTCTTTTCCCTGGGTTGGGGAACTAGAAGGCATAGGTTTAGGGTAAGAGGGGAAAGATATAAAAGGGACCTAACGGGCAATTTTTTCACACAGAAGGTGGTGCGTACATGGAATGAGCTGCCAGAGGAAGTGGTGGAGGTTGGTACAATTGCAACATTTAAGAGGCATTTGGATGGGTATATGAATAGGAACAATTTAGAGGGACATGGGCCAAGTGCTGGCAAATAGGACTAGATTAGTTTGGGATATCTGGTCGGCATGGACGGGTTGGTTGGACCAAAGTGTCTGTTTCCATGCTGTATATCTCTATGACTCTGTGAAATGTTGTAATTGTATGTGCCTTACCTATGCCAATCTCCTACATTTTCCACATATTTTTGCACACCATTTCTATCCAAATAATCATCTGATGCTCTCTTGAATGTACCAATTGAAACAGCCTCCACCAAATTTCCAGGCAGCACATTGCAGCTTTTTTTCCTCACATTACTCTTGCTTCGATTGCACATCATTTTAAATCTTTGCCCTCATTTCTCTTTAACAAGTGGCAAAAGCTTCTCCCTATTTATAATACCTAGCCTGCTCATGATATTGAAAACCTCTATCAATTCTCCTCTTAGCTTTCTTCGCCAAGAAGAACAGTCCTAACTTCTTCAGTCTGTCCTCATAACTACGGTTCCCTCGAGTTTTCTTCCCAGCTGCAGAGCATCCAAAGCCTGTGCATGACGGTGACATCTAGAACTGGAGATCAATGGCGTGATTGATGTGCTGATACTGATCATTGTGCACAGAACGTCAGAGCGGTAGAGTTAATGCGGAGCTTTGGTGGAATGTTGGTCATAATTGGGAGTTTTTCATTTCTGGAACCATTCTTGCAAATCACTGCTGCACTCTCTCCATTCATTCATGTCATAGCTACGTAGTGCCCACAATTGTACTCAATACTTCAGCTGAGGTCCAACAAGTGTCTTGTACAAGTTCAACATTATTTCTTTGCTCTTGGACTCAATGCTCCATTAATAAAGAAAAAAATCCAGGAATTCCCTCCCTACTGGCATTGTGGGTCAACCCACAGCAAGTGGAATGCAGCAATTCAAGAAGGCAGCTCACCACTACCTTCTCAAGAGCAAATAGGGATGGGCAATCAATGCTGGCCATCCAGCAATGCCCAAATCCCACAAATGAATAATAAATAAAACTATATTTTATTAAGTGCTTTCTTCACCTGTCCTGCCATCTTAATTGATATGTGCACATAAACATCCAGGTCCCTCTGCTTCTGAACCTTCTTTAGAATTGTATGCCCTATTTTGTATTGTCTTTCAACGTTCCGACCAAAGTGTATCACCTCCAACTTCTCTGCACACATCTACTACACACCCACCCACTCCACCAATGTCCTTTTGGAGTTCCACACTGTCCTCCTCACAATTCACAATTCTTCCAAGTTTCATGTCATCTGCAAATATTGAAATTGTCCCTGCGCACCAAAATCCAGATCATTTTTAATGATTATATTTAATCTCCATTCAGACAGAAAACTACATTAGTAAGAATTCTGTGGCAGGCTATCCTTGATTTGACAATGATAAGCAGTTAGTTAATTATTTCCTGCTTCCCAAAAGCCACTTACTTTCTTAGTACATGTGTGATGATTTATTTGTCTTCTCTGTGAAGGCAGAAGAAACGTAGCTGTTTAATTGCCCTGCTGTTTCCTTGCTCTCTATTATCAATTCTCTAGGTTCAGATTGCAAAGTCCTCTATTTGTCTTCACTGATTTTGTTTAACATGCTTATAGAAGCTCTTAGAGTCCACTTTTATGTTTCTTGTAGGTTTACTCTGATATTCTATTTTACCTCTCTCAATCAATCTATTGGTCGTCTTTTATTGAATTCTAAACAGCTCCAAGTCCTCAGGCTTGCTACATTTCAACCAACATGGACAACTCCTAGTTAAATCTAATTTTCTCCTCAATTTATTTTGTTAAACTTAGTTGAGACACTTTTCCTTCTGCATTCTTTTGTCTGAAAGGACTGTATAACTGTAACAATGCATGTATTTGTTCCTTAAATATTAAACATTGCCTATCCACTCACATACCTTTCAATTTCATAACCCAATTTATCACAGCCAACTTACCCCGCATACAATAGACAATAGGTGCAGGAGTAGGCCATTCTGCCCTTCGAGCCTGCATCACCATTCATTATGATCATGGCTGATCATCCTCAATTAGTATCCTGTTCCTGCCTTATCCCCATACCCCTTGATTCCACTATCCTTGAGAGATCTATCCAACTCTTTCTTAAATGAATCCAAAGACTGGGCCTCCACTGCCCTCTGGGGCAGAGCATTCCACTCAGTCACCACTCTCTGGGTGAAGAGGTTTCTCCTCATCTCTGTCCTAAATGGCCTACCCCTTATTTTTAAGCTGTGTCTTCTGGTTCGGGACTCACCCATCAGCAGAAACATGTTTCCTACCTCCAGTGTCCAATCCTTTAATAACCTTATACGTCTCAATCAGATGCCCTCTCAGTATTCTAAACTCAAGGGTGTACAAGCCCAGTCGCTCCAATCTTTCAACATAAGATAGTGCTGCCATTCCAGGAATTGACCTCGTGAACCTTTGCTGCACTCCCTCAATAGCCAGAATAACTACATACCTGCTGAAAGGATGGGATTAGACAGTGATGATGGATAAGAGCTTAAGATGGTTCTGAAGGGGGCGCTGACTACAGGAACAAGGGAAGGATGAAGATAGGGGTGAGAAGGGGAAGATAGGAATGATAATGGAGGCTCTATGATCATACTGTTGGAGTTGGTGCCATGGTGGTAGATTATTAGTAATGATGGATAAGAGTTGAAGACGATGCTGAAGGGATGATTATGGGAATGGTTGAAAAATGGAAATGTCAGAGGGATGAATATGAGGATGAGAAAAGGATAACAAAGGGGTGAAGATGGAAATGAGAGAGGGATGATGATATTGGCATGAGAAAGGGATGAGGATAGGGATGGAGGTTCAATCATCCTGAACTTGGTGCCTATGGTGGTGGTTTTATGTTGATGATGGGCAGGAGTTGAAGAGGATGGCGAAAGAGATGATCAAGAGGATGGTTAAAGATGGGGAGGTGAAAAGGATGAGGGAGGGATAAATATAGGCTTGTGAGAGGGATGAGGCAGGAATGAAGATGGGAATGTGGGAGGTATGTGAAAGAGATGACGGAGGGATGAAGATGCGGATGTGGAAGAGATGAAGACGGGGATGTGAGAGGGATGAAGATGGGGATGTGGGAGGGATGAGGATGGAGATGAGAGATGAGGGAGGAATGAAGACGGTGGATGAGGACGGGGGATGAGGACCGGGGGATGAGGACCGGGGGATGAGGACGGGGATGTGGGAGGGACGAAGACGGGGATGTGGGAGGGACGAAGACGGGGTTGTGGGAGGGATGAAGACGGGGTTGTGGGAGGGAAGAGGACGGGGATGTGGGAGGGAAGAGGACGGGGATGGGGGGGGTGATGAGGGCAGGGGATGAGGGCGGGGGATGAGGGCAGGGGATGAGGGCGGGGATGTGAGAGGGATGAGGACGGGGAGGTGGGAGGGATGAGGATGGGGAGGTGGGAGGGATGAGGACGGGATGAGGACAGAGATAAAGGAGGGATGAGGAGGGAGATGAGGGAGGGGGATGTGGGAGGGATGAGGAGGGGGATGTGGGAGGGAGGAGGACGGGGAGGTGGGAGGGAGGAGGACGGGATGAGGAAGGGATGAGGACGGGGAGTGGGAGGGATGAGGAAGGGATGAGGACGGAGATGAAGGAGGGATGAGGAGGGAGATGTGGGAGGGACAAGGAGGGGGATGTGGGAGGGACGAGGAGGGGGAGGTGGGAGGCACGAAGACGGGGAGGTAGGAGGCACGAAGACGGGGAGGTGGGTGAGACGAGGACGGGAGATGAGGACGGGGTCGGGCAGGTGGGAGAAATGAGGACGGGGACGAGGGAGGAACGAGGGAGGAACGAGGGAGGAACGAGGGAGGGATGAGGATGGCGATGTGGGAGGGACGAAGGCGGGGATGAGGGAGGGACGAAGGCGGGGATGAAATCGAGGATGAGGAAGGGATGAGGATGGGGATGAGGGAGGGACGAAGACGGGGATGAGGAAGGGACGAAGACGGGGATGAAGGCGGGGATGAGGAAGGAATGAAGACGGGTATGAGACAGGGATGAAGACAGGGATGAGGGAGGGATGCAGACGGGTTGAGGGAGAGATGACGACAGGGATGTGGGAGGGATGAGGACGGGGATGTGGGAGGGATGAGGACGGGGATGTGAAAAGGATGAGGACGGGGATGAGGGAGGGACGAAGACGGGGATGAGGGAGGGACGAAGACGGGAATGTGAGAAGGATGAGGACTGGGATGAGGGAGGGATGAAAACGGGGATGAGGACAGCATGAAGGCAGGGATGAGGGAGGGATGAAGATAGGGACGAGGGAGTGATGAGGATGGGGATGTGAGAAAGATGAGGACTGGGATGAGGGAGGGATGAAGACGGGGATGAGGGAGGAATGAGGACTGATATGGGAGGAATGAAGACGAGGATGAGGGAGGGACGAAGACGGGGGTGAGGGAGGGACGAAGACGGGGATGAGGGAGGGACGAAGACGGGGATGAGGGAGGGACAAAGACGGGGATGAGGGAGGGACAAAGACGGGGATGAGGGAGGGACAAAGACGGGGATGAGGGAGGGACAAAGACAGGGATGAGGGAGGGATGAGGACTGGGATGAGGGAGGGATGAAGGCGGGGATGAGGGAGGGATGAGGATGGGAATGTGGGAGGGATGAGGAAGGGATGAGGATGAGGATGAGAGAGGGATGAGGATGAGGATGAGGGAAGGACGAAGGCGGGTATGAGGGAGGGATGAAGGCGGGGATGAGGGAGGGATGAAGACGGGGATGAGGGAGGGATGAAGGCGGGGATGAGGGAGGGATGAGGATGGGAATGTGGGAGGGATGAGGTCGGAGATGTGGGAGGGATGAGGTCGGAGATGAAGATGGGGATGAAGACGAGGATGAGGGAGGGATGAAGACGGAGATGAGGGAGGGATGAAGACTGAGATGAGGGAGGGATGAAGGCAGGGATGAGGGCGGCATGAAGGCAGGGATGAGGGCAGCATGAAGGCAGGGATGAGGGCAGCATGAAGGCAGGGATGAAGACAGGGATGAGGGAGGGCTGAGGACGGGAATGTGAGAAGGATGAGGACTGGGATGAGGGAGGGATGAAGACGGGGATGAGGTCGGGGATGAGGGAGGGACGAAGACGGAGATGAAGGCGGGGATGAGGGAGGGATGCAGACGGGGATGAGGGAGGGATGAGGACGGGAATGTGAGAAGGAGTAGGACTGGGATGAGGGAGGGATGAAGACGGAGATGAGGGAGGGACGAAGACGGGGATGAGGGAGGGATGCAGATGGGGATGAGGGAGGGATGCAGATGGGGATGAGGGAGGGATGAGGACGGGGATGTAGGAGGGATGAGGACGGGAATGTGAAAAGGATGAGGCCGGGGATGAGGGAGGGATGAGGACAGGAATGTGAGAAGGATGAGGACTGGGATGAGGGAGGGATGAGGACTGGGATGAGGGAGGGATGAGGACGGGGATGAGGACAGCATGAAGGCAGGGATGAGGGAGTGATGAGGATGGGGATGTGAGAAGGATGAGGACTGGGATGAGGGAGGGATGAAGACGGGGATGAGGGAGGGACGAAGGCGGGGATGAGGGAGGGACGAAGGTGGGGATGAGGGAGGGACGAAGACGGGGCTGAGGGAGGGACGAAGACGGGGATGTGAGAAGGATGAGGACTGGGATGAGGGAGGAATGACGACGGGGATGAGAGAGAGGGATGAGGACGGGGATTAGAGAGAGGGATGAGGACGGAGATGAGGGAGGGGTGAAGACGGTGTTGAAGGCGGGGATGAGGGAGGTATGAAGACGGGGATGAGGGAGGGATGAAGGCGGGATGAGGGAGGAATGAGGACGGGGATGAAGTCAGGGATGAGGGAGGGACGAAGACGGGGATGAGGGAGGAATAAGGACGGGGATGAGGGACGGATGAAGTCGGGGATGTCAAAGGGATAAAGGAGGAATGAGGACAGGGATGTGAGAAGGATGAGGTCTGGGATGAGGGAGGGATGAAGACGGAGATGAGAGAGGGATGAGGACGGAGATGAGAGAGGGATGAGGACAGAGATGAGAGAGGGATGAGGACGGAGATGAGAGAGGGATAAGGGAGGGATGAGGACGGGGATGTGAGAAGGATGAGGGCGGGGATGTGAGAAGGATGAGGACTGGGATGAGGGAGGGATGAAGACAGGGATGAAGGCGGTGATGAGGGAGGAATGAAGACAGGTATGAGGGAGAGATGAAGACGCGGATGAGGGAGAGATGAAGATGGGGATGAGGGAGAGATGAAGATAGTGGGAGGAGTAGGCGGTGACAATGATGCCGATGGCAGTAGGTCTATAGTGGTGACGGGTAAGAATTGAAGAGGATGCTGCTGCTGGGGGAGGGTTGAAGACGATGATGCTGAAGGAGGGGCTCAATATCCCCCTCACTCCTCCCACCGAGAGGAAGCCCCGAGTCAGACTCGGAGCGGGGAGCGAGCGGGACGGACAAGGGGAGTGATGGCGAGCAAGACGGACACTCACAAAACTTCCGATTTTTATCGGAACGAGGTAAGAACAAACGGATCCTTTCTTATCAAGTGAGTCTTTACAAAAAGGGGGAGTAATCACATCTAACAAGCAATGAGGGTAGAAAGTGTTTTATTTTAAAACAAAACCGTTCCACGTATCCCCTTGTTCATGTCCCCGGCGTCCTCCTTAATAATATCCCATGGCTTCCCCCTGCAAATTCTTCCTCCCGTTTCCCGGTGACGGGAATGCCATTTCCCGAGCGAAAACAGGAAAGATACCGCGTTTTTAATTTATTATTTCTCCCTGGCTCAGGTATTCGGCGGATTCATGGCGCAAGAAAAAAAAATCCTCCCGGACCGACAAAAGAACCCACCCAGTCAACCAACCAAAATCAAAACCCTACAGCGCAAATAACCGTTGCCCTTTCTAATATAAATAATATAGTGAATACATTTTAAACTCAAATAAACGGTACTGTTCTCTTTATAAATTGGAAATTCAAATGAAGAGGATAGCCCCCCCCCCGCAAAAAACCCACACTACAAACAACCGTTGTTCCTCCTAAAGAGAAGGGTAGAGTGTGAATAAATGTTCAAATAAAATAAATATTACTTACTTGTTGTACAAAAGAAAATTTAAGAATCCCAATGAAGAGGATGGCGATGCTGATGGCGGTAGGTGACGGTTGGTGGGCAGCTCGGCACGTGGCCGAGTTTTTTTTGTGAATGGAGCCCCCCCCGGTTCATAATGGAAACCGCCCACTCCCCCTCGTGTCCATAATGGATAGGGACCGCGACATTTTTTAAAAAAAGGGGAGCGTTGATTTTTTTTCTTGTTCTCGTGCCTCCCCCCCGGGTCCTGAGGACACGGTCGGTATCTGAGGCGTTGCGGATAATGGCCGCAGGTTGGTCCGTGGGTCACACTCTCCGAGAGAGGGAGATGCTCCCGTTCTCACATCTCACGCATGTTGGGTTTGGGAAGCCTCCTAGTGGCTTCCGTTGCAATTCCTCTCCGTCTCTCAAGATGTCTTTATTTTCCTTCTCTCTTTCCCCCGCCGCACCCCCCAATAGAAAAATGACCCCCTCTTGCAAATAACGACAACTTTCCTGTCTCCTTTCTTTTTCTTTTTGGAGACTTGTATGTCGCATTAACTAGCTGAAAGGCTGTGAAGGACTTTCCCTGCCCTGTGCGTTTTTTTTTCTCTGAACCCTTTTAAAATATGCTAAAAGCGAACCCCATCAGTCCGTCTTCCTTCCTCCCATCCTAAAACAAAACAGCCAACTGCAAGACTTTTTGCCTGCTGTTGCTGTTGACCTCCCTACCTTAAAAAGAAAAATGCCACTGGTTCATTTTGTTTTAAGAGGAAGCCTACACGAGGTTTGCAGTCAGTGAAGACTGGCGAGTATAATGTTTATTGAAATTCTCTCTCTACAGGAATGTGTTGTAAGAATTTGAGGGCATCATGCAATTGAAATAAAATCGTGAGTGTAAAGCAGTGGTAAGATGTGGGTACATATGCTCTTTCCCCACACAAGTGGATTTCTTACCCAGGGGTGGAGGCAAATGAATTGAGATGCTATCTCATGGATCTGTAAGCAGCTGGTGACAGAATGGTGGTGGTGATGTTCTAGTGGCCTCCTTCAGTACTACTGGGGTGCAGATGTTTTTAAAATGGGGCAGAAAAGTGATAGGGGCAAGCAAAAGTAATTATTGAGTATGGGCATCGTGTCTCTGTAAGTTGGTGTTCCAACATGCAGTGCTACTAAATGCACGCACTCTTTGTGCAGATCAACAGATTTCTTTTCTCCGCCTTCAGCTTTTGTACAAGCCAAAAATCTGCCAAAATTTGCTTTGCTTCCCACTCTTTACCAGTCCTGTCTGTGTCCTTGTGCAGTTCAACTAGAACAGCAAATTTGGGAAATACTTGACAAATCATGCAACATCTATGAAGAGCGAAACATAGTTAATGTGTTCAAGTTTATGGAACACCTGCAGGCAAGCAAACAGGTGGTGGAACCATGAATCAGGACATGTGCATGTGCTAGTCTACCCAACCCACTTCTGCCAGGACTTTACTGATGTTGGTGGAGAGGTTGGGTGGGTTGTTTGTCCATGGTCCAATTGAGACCCTTAAATGGGCCTTTAATGCCCAATTAAAGGCCTCATTCTGCCACTGTTCTGTTATTATGTACAGGGGAGCAAAGCCTGCACTCAACCCCAGCCTGACAGTTTTAATCCTGCAGGCTGCTGGTGGCTCAAAATGAGTGGGGTGCCCCTTCTGTGAATTGAGACAGTTGAAGGCCACTCTCCCACATCTTTGCCTCTCTGTATCCACCGCACCCACTCTTTTCCAACATGAACCACTATTCCTTCACTGTGGCCGATCAGCTTGCCCCCAGTGAGATCTCAGACTTAACTGAATGTCCGGGTCCATTGCTGAATGCTACTTCTTTGGTTTGCCTGCAGTACTGGCTGCAGCCACCACTCCTGCTTGGCACTGTTGGTGTGCAGAGTTGCTGACCTTCAGTTAGGAGGGTTTGCTAACTAAGGTGGCTTCCTCCTGAAATTTATACTGGGGTTCACAGCACCTGTCCTCAGCACAAAATGAAGCTGAATATTTCTGGTCAGTGACCTTTTGGCAGAACTGGAGAAAGTTAAGAGATTTGGTGTGTTTTAAGCAAGTAAAACTCACTGCATCTCTCTCGTTTCCTAGTTCTGAAGAAAAGTAATTGACCTGAAGTATTAACTCTGTTTCTCTCTCTGCAGATGCTGCCTAACGTGTTGAGTATTTCCAACACTTGCTGTTTTTAACTTCAGATTTTCAGCATCTTTGGTACATTGCTTTTATTCTTGTACATTACATTCCATTTCCCAGGTTAATATTGTCAAGATTCAGTACTCCTTTTGAATGAAGGAGAGGGGGATGGCAATAGTGTCTCCATTGTACTTGTGGAAATGTTCCATAAACTATGATTGGACTCTGATGTTAATAAAACCCTCTCAGCTGCGTTCTGGAGACCAAAGCGATCCTAATTTCTGATAAGTGTTACCAGGGCTGAATTCTGACAATAACAGCTGAATAAGGCACTTGCATAAGTGTGGGGAAATGGAATGGACAATGTACGCTTGGAATTAGATATTTGGGTTATTGTCAGAGGCATAGAAGGATTGAGGCTGTTTGTTTGTTTTTGTGCACAGAGGGTTGAAGATGGAAACCAAGCACAAGAGAGTAGATGCATGGAATTGGGTGAAGAATAGGAAGTTTAAAGGCAGAAGATAAAGGTTCAAAATACTTCCAACAATTGAAAGCTATGTTATCGGTTTGTCAGATGATTGAGGAGGGCAGTCATGCAATTAGTTGATACTTTCGGTCAAAAGGAAAATGGAGATGATGTATGAAAAAATGGAAAGGGAGCAATCAGGGTAAAAGTAAGGAAAAAGAATTCTGGTGGAAACTGATGGATTTAAATTGTGCATGGGTTGATTAGTTTGGAATCGTATATGCCACATATTGGAGGAAGTGTGCATGTATGTTGTTGAGAGAAATGATTAGGTGCACTTGAAAATCCGGTTGCTTCTGTAGTAATGACTGTAAGAACCTAATCTAACTACAACTAATAGCTTTTTATAACAATACAAGATGGTTACTAAAAGGAGAGGAGTGCTATTGATACAAAGGGATCGGGTAATCGGGTAAAGATGCCACAGTAAACAGAGAGAATTGAAAGGAAAAACACCTGGGGGAGAAAAGTCAAGTGAGGCTTGCAATTCGATGGCAGAGAAGGGGAACCAGGATCCTGACGGAGCACAGTAGAAATGAGAAAATGGATGTGCGAAAAATTTGGGGGATGGAACGATAGGATATTGATGAATGGCACTATGAAATGTTAGTGCAAAGAAAAGGGTGAACTTAACAGTGCAGAAATGGAGCCCATGACTGAGGTTGGAAATAATGAGTTTGCTGCAGTGATGTGTGTGGGTCTGGCCATGGATGCTGAAGTGGGGAGGATAAGAATGGCTTTTGGCATATGGTATTGTGGAAGTTAATAGTTAAGTTGAAAACATTTGTGGTGAATGTGCTCCAAAGAGAACCTGGTCTGGGAGTTGCCATGCCAATATGAATGGCAAGCAGCACCATGTAACATGGATTTGGAGGTAGAAGAAAGTTTGAGATAATAGACAGATGTAAAACCGATGGGCATACACTGATGTGTTGTACAAGAGAAGTAGATAGAAGTTAGGGCAGAAGGCGATGAATGGGGGACATTTGTACTGGGCATGGAGGCAGGCTCCTGAGACGAGATTGGGAAGCATTGTTAATGAATTGAGCTGAGTCAGCATTGGTGTCCTAATTCATAGGATGGGTGATAGAAAATATCTGCAGAAAGGGAAGTTTGATATACTTGGATGGAAAAAGCATAACATGTTTGTGGAAGAATGCATGTCAAAAAGCTAAATTATTTGCATTTTAAAAACGTGGTGGATTTTGTGGTCACAAAGGCTGGAGTGTCTGCTAAGAAAGAATGTGCAGAATAACTGTGAAGTTATTTTGTATTTTCTATCACAGTAGTTTAACATTTCCATTGCCTATTCCGGGTATCTTTTTGTAGTTTCTAAAGAAATAGTAATTTAATGCTAATTATAAAGGGAAGTTTCACATAGTAGGATTAGGTTAAGGCTGCCCAAACGCATCTCACTAGTCTGGGCTGAGATTGATTTCTGAAATTCCGAATTGATAGAAGTGCGTTGTCAATATCACCACCGAGTTCCTAGGCAGTTACATTTTATGCAAAAGCTGCACAGTATTCTTGATACAGATCAGTCATGTGCCATTGATTTCTGTGTGTCATATTCTGTATTGGATGTGCTGTTAGAATGTGTTTGCACATGCATTGAGCCATTTTGGTGCATTGTATAATTCAATTCATGAAGCTATCATTAGTATCTTTACTCCATGCAGTGTGTCTCAAATCCAGTCATGGAAGACAAAATAATACATTGCATTGGAGTAAATTACAGTTGTAATTTTGAATGATGGCTGTTTTCATGTTTTATTTAGTTTCAAAGAGGGGTGGGTATGGTTGGTGCAGCTACATTACTGTGAAAAGATTGGTTTGTAAGGATTTACTGATGCATTAGTTTTAATGTTTGGTCTGACTGGCATTGTTTTCAGAGCTGAATACATTTCTAATAACCCAATGTAAGTAAATGCTGTGTGACAAGTGTTTTTTTTCTGTGTGTGTATATTAGGTGGAATAACAGCAGGGTACAGCCGGAGACAGCTGTAACAACAACAGATGACTCTCAGATTTGACCTGCTGGTTTGTTTAGAGCACTTGAAAGGTCTGGAGAAATTTTTGCTGGAGTACCAACTGGTAAGCCAGAGCTCTTCCATGGCCTCTGTGCTCGTAACAACGCAGGTTCAATAAGTAATTCTTAACTGATTGAATTTCTGCGCACAAGACAGACATCAAGGTGACGGCTGTGTTTGGGAGAGAGCTCCACAAATAAGAGCAGGGATGTGTGAAGCTTTGCTGCTGGTATTCCATGTCAACTGTTTGGAATAATACAGGATGTTGAAGTGCAACTGCATCAGCTCTTGTGTTCCTGGCATAAACATGGAGGCCTAGCTAAAGCAGAAACAAACTCCTGCAATTCTGCTGTCATGATCTTGAAGAAGACTGTAAGAATGACAATATCTCTCAGATGTTACAAACGATGGAGTATGTCAACTTAATCTGAACCAGTGGTCTAAATTGCTTTGGACTGTTTTGAGTCCACAAGTAAAAGATGGGTTCTCTGTAGCCTGCCAAACAAGGTTATAATGTTCCATCTCTGCTGACGCAGACTTTGAAACTATCAAGCCTTCAGAAAGGTGGTGAGGTTTAGAATTCCCATTTTTTCTTCCAGCATTTGATGAATATCGGTCAGTTGCCAATGCAACTCTGTTTAAAAGTTGAGATACAAATCAAATCAATGTCACGGAAGAATGCATCACCACAAGAGCTTCGTAGTGTCTTTGCAATTCTAAATAACCAGTGTGATGTACTTGACATTTCCAACTTATGATCATTTAAGTATCCACAGAATATGTAAGACGGTGATGTGCCATACCAGGAATATCATCATGGATTTGTGCTGTAATCGCTGCTCTTGCCAGCTCAAGTAGTCAGGAGTTGCTTGGGGAAAGAACAACTGCTTTCATAGTAACATCTTGATATATGCATGTCAGTAATTTCACTGGATTATCTTGTGGGTGCTGTGCAGTAAGGCTCACCATTACTGTAAATAATACAAAGTGGATTTTTTTTGCTAAAGTAACCCTCAAAATGCCAGCAGAAGCAAGGAGTTCCAAGCTTCTAAAGTTTCGTCAAAATTGATCCAATGGATGAATTTCCACATCCGCTTTTAAAGGTTTTGATCCATATTTCACCATGCTGAAATAAAGCTTGTGATAAATCTTAAAACTACTCTTAATATGTTAAAGTAGGTTTGTGTCCATTATATGAATCACAAATGACTAAAACACTTCAAAAATCCAACAATTAATTTTCCGCTTCCTGATTTGTTTTTTGTTTTGTTAAAACTTTTAATTTATTTCTAGTACTTATTAATATTTTTGCCAGGTTCCTTCAGACATTTTGAAATGAGGCCCCAAATTAAATAACATTGCAACTAACTGAACTGATTGCAGAGAATGCACTTGTTTTAGTCACTAACCGCTGGAAGTCTGAGCATTGTGATCATGTGGATGTGACCATCTTAGATCAACCAAAACAGATGTTTCAAAGTTTCTGTTCACAAATAACTAATGATGAGGAATAACTTAAAAATCAAGAACTATATTTACGTGTGTGATGATTATATGAATCTGAAGTTCACCATAAATGTTCAACTAAATCGAATCAACCTCTTGAGCCAGTCTAGTTTCCTGGAGCCTTGGTTCTAATGTGGAACCAAGTAAAAACGCTTAGAAAACTCAACCACCTCAAGGATTGTATGACAGCTAAGAGGGAAATGAAGGGGGAATCCAGAAGAGGTTGTCCATGCCCTCCATGGGAAGGAATGTGTGTAGTCAGATTGGAAACTTCGGGGGAAAATCAAACCAGCCAAACAAAAGAATGGAGGAAATACTGCAAAATTGATATCCAGAGTCCCTTTTCCAGAGAATTCATCGATGACTTCAAACACTGGTTAACTGTCAATGACCCTGGAAAACTGCAATTGCAAAATTCCATTAATTATACTTGCTGCATTGATTTTTGTATTTGGCTTGATATACTAAATCAAGTACAACAATTTCGTCCGGTATCTTCTGGTCTGTGTAATCCATGTATTAGGCACTGTCAAAAGACTGTTTCAATGTGCTCCATTATAACCCTTACAAAGCTGTGTTAACCTTCTCTGCAACAAAAATGAAGAGTTGCATTGCATTCCTTAGTGCACAAGGGGGCTCATCTGATCTTCAAAATGAATCACTTAATGATACTCAGATGAAATCCAACACACAATTGAATCAATTTTGATCTAATTAAAGTTTGATCTCTCAGATATGAACTAGTGTTGCGTATTCTTGAACTGGTGGGAAAAACGTGCATGTCCTACTTAGTTAGACTTGATCATTTGTGGTTTATTTCCTGTATTTATATTTGAAGGAATTGGAAGAAAATTCTATTTTTTTCCAATCAAAATCAAACAATGTATCTAGCAAACTTCTGGTTTAAATAAATTGAATCAACTGAGCAACTTATAATGCAACTACTACATTTCAGAAAACCAATTTTGGAGGGAAGTAGTAAAATACTTTAATGCGTATAATTTTTTTTATAAAGTATATTGTACGACACTAGCTGCACCTTTGGTGGTTCCTTCCTTGTAGAATTACATTCTACAATCTGTATCTGACACAGCCAACCGAAGGTCTGCTCTACGCTGATGATGCCTGGGGCTGCAAGAGAAGATGAATGGTTTCCTACACCACATGGAAAAGCAACTCTGTCACACTAGGACAATGTTGAGTTTTAGCAGGCTTTGCACTAACTTTGGGGAAGGTAATTATTGGATTTAATCCTAAATTCAGAAGGCAGAAGCATTCATTTTGAAGAAACGTTTAATACCTCTGACTCGTACTTTTTCACAAATATTGCTTATGTTTTGTGCTAAGTATGAATCTGGTATGAATTGTACAGTTGCAGGGCTTTAATGTTCACTTGTCTGATGCATTATACATAACATGTAATTTTTAAATTGCCAAGTATGATTACATCATTGTGTGCACTATAGGTGTGATATTTTACTATGACTATAAATCACATGTATTGTACATATTGAGTTGACATAGCTCGCTACTTTCAATGTATATATAGTTTGAAATAAGGGCAAAAGGATAAGTAAGCATCATGTACCAGAAAGCTTTAGAAAATTAAGTTTCAGTAGTAGGAATGGCTAATGAGCAGCAGATTTTGCTTCAATGTTTAAAACTCTGGAATGGTAACCAGTTACCATAATTTAAAAAAAAATGTATGCAGAAGCAATTAAAGATTGTTTGTTTGAAAAAGTAAATGCATTCTCTTGTGTTACATAATAAAATAACTATTTTGCTGTCAGTTCCCTACCTATGAATATTTGAATTAAGAGCAGAAGTGGGCCATTTGATTTAGTAACCCTGCTCTGCCAGTCAGTAGGATCATGGCTGACCTGCTTGTGGTTTGAATTCCATACTCCCACCACTCTTGATTTTCTTTGATTTCCTCTGCTGAACAAGAATCTACCTGACTCTTAAAAATATTGAATGAGCCCATTGCCTTCTGAGGTTGAGTTCCAAACTTGCACAATTTTCCTAAAGAAAGAGAGAATTCCCCCTCACCTCTGTCCTAAAAGTGACGCCTAGTTCTAGCCTTCCTTACAAGAGGAAACATCCTTTCTATATTCACCATGTCAAGGCTATTCTGATTCTTTTAAACTTCCAATTTAACTTGTATATGTACAACATTGTAGATCACACTTCCTGGAGGTTGCAATTGCTTTGTCAGGTCTGCATCATTCTACAATCCCAAAGACTGTGACCATATTAGACTGACTGCAAAGAAGAAAGATTGTGACTTCCATTAATGCCATGGAGGAAAGAAGCCAGATGCTGACTTGTCTATTCTCATTTCCTGTTGAAAGACTATGCGATTTTACATCTTATGCAGGCTTTTACAGTTCCCAACCTTTGTTTCCTGCTAGCTCTGTGGTTTGTGCTATGAGGGGGATGGGATACTCTTAAATCCGGTACTTCATCTAGGTATTCATATCTGGCTTTCATGAGAACTCAGCCACTGAATCCTAGGATTTGACTTCCTAAAATCAGCAACAGTTGCTGAGTCTTTGAACTATCCACTGATGGTTCTGTTGTGCTAATTATGGGAATGAATATCTAATTTTTGGCTTCTATGTCTTGCCACTGGCCTTCATCTTCACATTTCTCTGCAGGTAGGATCCTGTCAATTAAAATATATCTTGTGAATGTTTTATGCCAGTTGTACTTTATGCTGCAGTTTCAATGATGCAGTGATTTCTTGGTTAACTGAACTTCAAAGGTACAAAATAAAAGTGAACAAATAATCAAGAATGTGTAAAGCCATCTTGAAAAGGAAACCTCATCAATGTAAATACATTTGGTGCAATATCCCACTTTTTACTTTATATTAAAAGGTAAGTTTTTTAAAAGTTGAAAACGTAATTTGGTTGCCTGTTGTGTGGCTCTTTGTATTTTAATAATGGAAAAGAACTGACTCCCTCCTTAACATTTCAGCCATTAGAAGGTAGAGTATGTGCAGAAGTCGGTGAAGAATGCCCACTTGCATGTGTTATCATGTGTAAAATCCCCCTCTTCCCTTGCTTCAATGTCAATCAACAGTTCTATATTGCTTCCTTCTTGCACTAGTGAATGTGATCATGCCATGTGTATGTGAACCATGACTTTCTATTCCTTTTTCACCTCTATCCTTTTGTGTTTCTTTCCTTGCATATCTTTCTATCGCTTTCTTGAGGACCTGCTAGATGATTGCGTTTGAAATGATGCCATTCTTTCTTGTGCTTCACCATGGATGAAACTAAACTAGACTACTGGGAATTAGTACTTGCCCTTTTGACAACTAATTCAGCCACTAAACTAGTTTTGCTATTTGCATCAGGCTGCACACCAAACTTCTGTTGAGAATGGATGGGATTATTTGTAATTTTTTAAATTAACCCTGCCTTCTTAAATTACTTCATTTCTGGGGAACTCCACTCTTTAATGTCTGAAATTCTTTATCCTCCTGTTGTACTATAAAGTTTATAATTGTCAGCATGACCTTTTGCAGGAAATAAATGTTTATGTTTTCTACTAGAAATAGGTTCTTAATCTAAATTTGAAAATTATAAGATTATGTGGAAGGTACCAATTATCTGAAACAAAACTGGATTGTCATTGCGAAGAAAGCTTAATTCATGCACGATAACAAAAAAATCTCTGCTACCATGGCAATTGACTTCACCTGATGAAGGAGCAATACTCCGAAAGCTTCTGATTTCATATAAACCTGTTGGACTAAAGCCTGGTGTTGTGTAACTACTGACCATGTACAGAACTACAGACGAAAAAAATGAAATGGGTCACATTTCCTGTCTGCAAGTTGTACATATGAAGAAATCCTAACTCTCAGACATCTTGGGACTTTCTTCCAGAACTTAAAGAGCTCAATTCAAAAATATATTAAATAAGTGCTCTTTTTTATAGATATTAATATAAAATGTCTCTTTTGGAGATTTTAAAACCAGTCTTTCAAATAATTTGTCATGTAAAAATCATGCAGATAAAATGCATGCACAATTGAAGATTGATGCTTGGCTGCAAATATTCTTGTAGAACATGCACCAATTGCCTCTGATACATTATATTCGTCTGGTAAATGGTAGAGAAGAGAGGAAGCTGCATGTAGCAAGTGAATTAGTTTTGCCTGCTTTGAAATATTCGATATCCAGCTTTAACCTATTATTCTTCCCTTCAGCCATGTGATATAGGTTTTTGGGGATGTTCCTGGCTTTGGTGCAGGTGAAGGGACCAGACTGGTAAGAACTTATGCGTTCCAGTTGTACTAAGAATGTTACCTTTTACCTTTAATGCCTGCTGAACGTTGAGTAAGATCTGAGTGCAGGTGTTAAGTTGGGTGTCAGGAACTGGCACTAATATAGGGCAATGGATCAACAAGTTACAAATAACAAATCCAAGGAATTTACACAAACCAGTGCATGTTGAACAGTAACCTGTTCAGTATCATTAACTTAATAACTTTGTTTTCTAATTTATTGCTTTATCAAATTCACCTCCACCAGAAGTCCATCCCAAAAAGCCTGCACCTTGCTGCAGGTTTGAAATACGTTTTGTCCGGTGAGTGTATACTTAACACATCCACCTCAACAGATACACTTGTTTTGTGTCTCTGTTATTTACAGATATTGCTATTGGTATTCACCTGCTTTCTTTTCAGCAATGTGGCACAAGGGACTATTATTGAGAATGTAACTATGCCAAGTTCTATTCTGTAGGTCATTGAGCTCACTCTTGTGTTGTGGAAACTTTTTGCTATTGCTATTCCTTTGTTTTGTTGAATGGATCAAGACATCATCTTGACTTAGTAATTATTAGATTTTATGAACAGGCAGATAAAGTAGCTTCTGTAAAGGTTTGGCATTGGAGAGTGATAAGTGCCTTTAGTAGGAGAGTTGGGGTGGGTGCGGGGCAAAAAGACATTTGTGACCAGATTATAGTCTTCTCTTTAGATCTGTAAAACAAAGCTCTCACAATGTCGTCACCCTGTGGGATATTACTTTTAGATTAACTTCATAAATTTAGAGGATAGATTAAAATTTTTTATATACGATTAAATGTATGTATATATGGATAATTCCTGTGAAGAGAACAAATAAAAACACTTTAATGTACTTAAAATCATGCAAATGTTCCTTCAGACCAAAATTTGACCACTTTGTTTGTAGCAGCAGGCATAGCATCAATCGAATAATTGATGAACGTAAGAAATCAAATGAGTTGAAGCATGCCATCCTGATAAGCCTGTGTTTTGATGTGATTAATATCATGATTAAGTATCTATCTGTAAATCTAGTTCCCTATTTATTTCACCATAATTTTGCAAGGGGCTAATTCCTTTGAGTAGGATGAAAAGGTAAAAAGCTGTTGGGGGCAACTGCTTTCTCTGAATTCTGGATATTGAGAGGCTCACTTTATTTTAGGACTTTTGAAATGAAGTACATCATATTTTGACTTTGTAGTCAAAATATGATTGTCATGGCAGCAAGTATGTTAAAGTAGTTTTTTAGGATTTGACTTATCACTTCATGTGAATGGGCATATTTGGTTTCCATTTGACTGGAACAACATTAATTGATCAGTTAAATAATGGTATAACTAACTTTTCGATAAAGTGTAATCGGAGTTTAATTTTCTACACATTGTAGATCCTGACTTGAGAAATCACCCACCATGCAGTTCATATTCAAATATTCAGATGTTGCATTTTCAAAGGGAAAGTCTTCCAATGTAGGTGACATGGTGGCTTTACAGCATGAGGGACCTGGGTTCGAATCCAGCCTTTGGTGACTGTCTGTGTGGAGTTTGCATATTCTCCTTGTGTCCGCATGGGTTTCCTCCCACAGTCCAAAGATGGCTAGTGAATTGTCCATGCTTAATTGCCAGTAGTGTCCAGGGATGTGCAGGCTAGGTGGATTAGCTATGAGAAATGTAGGATAACGTAGAGGAGGAGGGTAGGTCTGGGCAGGATGCTGTACGGAGGTTTAGTAGGACTGAATGAGCTGAATGGTCTGCTTATACACTATAGGAATTCTACAATTATATAATGTCTTTAACAACCACAGAATTCCTGTTCTTTGTTGAATTGTGCCACAGGATTCTTTGCACAACCTGTGGCACTCAGCTTAGTATTTCACTTCAAAGGCAGTAGCACTGATTGGTGCAGTATCAGATCGCATTGTGCTGATATTATTCCACATTATATTCTCACATCTAGTTTGGGTGCTTTACCCTTTGTAAAGTTTAATCTCATGCTGCAACAAAATAATAGGGCATGAGTGCACTGAACGGTGAAGTATAATTGTGCTCAAAGACTTCAAAAGTGGGACTTTAATTGAAACCTAGAGATTTGGCCATGTAAAAAGGCTTATGGAATGTTGGCCTGTATCTTTAGCATATTCTGTGTTTAAAAATGAAATGATGTTTCAGTTGATAGAGCCTTAGTCACACCCCCATCTGGTGTACTGGGTTCACTTATGAGTGACAAATTCAGGAATGATATGATCACTTTAGAAAGGTATCATTAAATTCATCAGAGTAATGATGAACTAAGGGATATTAATAGACTAAGTGAATGGGCAAAACAAATAGATTTAAATGTAAGCAAATGTGAGGTTACCTTTTTTTCTGAAAAACAATAGATCAGGGTACTTTCTAGATGGCATGAAGTTAAATATAGTGGATATCCAAAGAGACTTGGGGATTAGTTACATTGAAGTTTAAAATGCCACAAACTGATGTTGAAAATAATCAAGCTATTGGCTTTTATAAAATCTGAAGACTGCAGTATAAGGATTAAGAAGTTATGCTGCAGCTACACAAACCCTGGTTAGACTCCATTTGGAGTACTGCGAGCAGATCTGGGTACCACGCCTGAGGATGGGTATATTGGCCTTGGATAGAGGAAAACATAGGTTTAGAAGAATAGATCTGGACTTAATAGACCTGTTATCAGGAAAAATTGTACTAATTAGGCCTGTTTTCTCAAGAATTTAGTAGAAAAAGGGATGATTCTTCAAAATATTAGCAGGAAAGAGCAAAGTTGATAAGCTAAACTGTTTCCACTGGTTGGAGATTCTAGAACCAGCAGACATTGGTCTAGCCCTAATTTTTAGACATTCAGGAGAGATGTTAGAAAGCACTTTTCCACATAAAGGATAATAGAGATTTGGAACACTCTTCCACAATTGACACTTGATGTTAGATCAGTTGTTAACATTAAGTCTGAGATAGATAATGTTTTGCTAAAAGTTATTAAAGGATAGTATCTAAAGGCAGGTCTGTGGAGTTAGGACACAGATCAGCTATGATCTCATTGACTGTTAGAACAGGCTCAAAGCGCAGAATGATCTACTCCTATTCCTATGAGTCTAAAGAAAGGAAGACTTTGAGCTATTGTTTAAAATGATAGATATACACAAGGTTGACAGAGAAATTGTGGGAAATTCACAAGGAGATTTAACAGGCAGTTCCGGGATGCAAATGGATTCTCTTCTTGAGTCAATTCATATGTAAGTCAGAACACAATGCAGGACAATATAAAGTTGCCATTTGTAATTAGGAAACATTTGTATATCAGATCTTTAAAATTGCACCCTTTATAGGATTGTGTTCATAAATCAGATATTCCCCTCTAATTTTTAAAATTAGAACTGAATTATTGAAGAGTAAAGTCACAGAATTCTCCTTCATTGAAAAGTTACGGAAAATTCAAACAATCCACTCTCAAAAAAAGACTGACTGCTGAGCTGGATTGACAGATTTCAGGACAGGTTTATGAATTTTTGTTAAATAAGGCTGTTATAGGAAGTGGAACTAAAGTGTATCAGTCATAATGGGGATGTCAGTGAATACTGGAGTAAGCCACATAACAATTACTGCTTCACTAATGCACTGAATCAAGGCTGAATTGTGTCGTCTTGAGAAAGAATTAAGTATTGCTATTTGCCCCTTATTGATCATAGCAGTTGACCGCCAGTTTTCTTATAATGTGTAATGTACAATTGCTAATAGCAGTAATTAGCAATAAGTAGTAATGGTTAATGACTAATCCCTTGGATTTAACTTTCAAGATGTTAGATATTTGGTAGAAGTGCTCCAAGAATTTTGACTTTGTGAGCTTCAGGCATGTACAGGTAGTTCTGGGAAAAACCATGTTTCAGCAGCACAATTTGGCTACAACGTTGCTGCAGAATTAGGGAATGGTACTTTTCAAAATACTTGCTTCTGTCTGAAATAGCACTATTCCAGCGGGGATCGGTTCGTGCACTTTGTTTTGCGCGTGTGCTGATGTCCACACTGTTCTGCGCATGTGCCATGTCAGCTGCTGACAGAGCAGCTTTTTGTGACAGGTAACGTATAGAGAGCAGCTTTTTTACATTTATTAAATATACTGTGTTAAATTTACTTTTATTTTGTTAATAAATATGATTTCAACCTTTTAGGCTGTGCAATACGTTGTGTTAGACTTTTGGTTGGTTTTTGAGTGATCATGAGTGATTTTTTTTGCTGTCTGCCCCAACCCCACTTTTCCCAGAAGCCCCATTATTTCTATTAAGCGATTTTCTATTTAAAGAGGTTTTACTGCAACGCAACTACAGTGTTATAGGAGAACTACTTGTATGACCTAAATTTTAGACACCCACATGTAAATTTGTTTTCCATTCAATTTTCACATGTGGATATTAAAGAGTATTGGTGTGCTCACTTTGGTAAGACAAACCCTATGTGTCAAAAAACATTAAGAATATTTTTTTCTCAAATGAAATTCAAACTGAATAATAAATACAAGTGCAAATAATTCTGCTCTTCCAAGAGGTATTGTGTGTTCCATGAACTATTAGTTGGACTGCTGATCTATGTCATCCAACTTTCTAACGTGCAATTCTGATGTCCTTATTCTTAAAAGGAAATGAAAGGTTGGTGAAAGGTCAGAACAGGAATATAAGGATGATACTAGAAATGTGTGCATTCACATGTCAAGAAAGGATTGACAGACTGGTCACTTTTCTCTTGGGTCATTCTCCGCTTCATTTTCTAATAGAACTTCATAAAGTTATGAAAGGTTTCGATAGAGTAGACACAGAGGATATTTCCCATTGTTGGGAAGAGCATATCTAGAGGCAGTCAGTGTAAGAAAGTTACCAAGAAATCCAATAAGGAATTCGAAAGAAGCTTCACCCAAGGCGTGTTAAGGACATGGAAGTTGCCATCACAGGGAATGGTTGAAATGAGCAATATAGGTGTATTTAATGGCAAGCTAGGCAAATTTTTAAGGGAGGAGAACAAATAGTGACAGTGGTAGATTTGGCTGGAAAGAGTGCATTGGTAAAAGCTAAATGGCCTATATCTATGCTGTATATCTTGTATACTCCTGTGTAATTTTGAACGAGTAGTTCACACTGATTTACACATCTGGATTTGGTTAGTTGCTTAGTTATGTTTAAATAGAATTTTTGCTACTGTACTTGGTTTTCTCTTCTGGCATTAGACAACTTTGCTTGATACGTGATGATGTGAAGCTTGCAATTCTATTCATTGAAGAGGGGTTGGGAGGTAATGATACTGCATTTTCTGTGAGAAGTATAGTTTTCTTAAAGATCGAAATTCTTTCCATCAACCTTGACAATATGAGAAAGAGTTGTGTAGCTTGAAGCTGAATAGGGACTTGTAACTCTGAAATTTTTATTGAGATTTCTTTTCTTCAGTTTGTCTGGTCTTCTGAAACTTGTAATTTTAAATAATGTATTAGCATATTTGTCCTGCGCATTGGTTTTTCCATAATATTCATAATGTAGAGTATATCAGCATGATCACAGACCTTTTGACCAAACTGACTTAATGCCAATTATGCTCCCCCGTCAGCTTCCTCAGTTCAGTAAGTGGTTTGGTTTATGTGAAATACTGAATTAACTTCCTGTAGTTTACTGACATGCTTCAAGGTCTTACAGAGAGCTCACATTGAGCCCAGAATTCTGATTTTCGTTATCCCAAATTAACTGCAGAATTAAGCCTATTTGAAGATAATTAAACTGTACTGCTGACCTAAACATGCAGTTACAGAAGGGGATTTTCATTCTGAATTTGGACTGTCTGTACGAGATTATTTTCGATCATAAAGCGATTTTATTCCAGAAGTGGTATTTGTCAAAAGTCTGTGATCAGTTGGGGCTCACATACAATGGATCAGATGTTCTGTGGTGCTGTGGTTGAAATTTCTACAACACACTTTTTGTACACAGCTATGTAATAAACATGTAACATTATATATAGGCCCCCAAGCTGTGGGGGTGATGTTGGGAATGATGTTGAACACAAAACTAGAAATGCACGAAATAAAGGTACTCTGTGTAATAATGGATGATTTTAATTTGCATATAAATTGGACAAATTAAATCAATAACAATACTGTAGAGGAGAAGTTCCTAGAGTGAATATGCCATGATTTCTTGGACCAGTATTTTGAGGAAACAACAAGAGAACAGGCCATCTTAGACTGAATATTGTGCAATAAGAAAGCAACTATTGTCAGTCTAGTTGTGAGGTCCTTTGGCGATGAGTGACCATAATAGGATAAAATTTGTCATCAAAGTGGAGAGTGATGGAGTTGATTCTGAGCCTAGGGTCCTGAATCTAAATAGAGGAAATTATGATGGCATGAGACGCAAGTTGGCTATGATAGACTGGGCATCATTACTTAAAGGAATGATGTCGAAAGGCATTGGCAAACATTCAGAGAACCCATGGGATATTGCAAGAACTGTTAATTCCTGTCTGGCACAAAAGTAAAAAGGGTATGGCGCTTACAGGAGAAATTAGAGAAAGTATTAGATCCAAAGAAGGAGTATACAAATTGGCCAGTAAAGAACAACAGACGTGAAGCATGACAGCAGTTCAGAAGGACAAAAGAATTGATTAAGAAAGGGAAAGTTCAGTGTGAAAATAAGCTTGTGGGAAATTCAAACAAAATGACTGTAAACATTTCTACAGTCTGTGAAGAGAAAAAAATAAGTGAAGGCAAATATTAGGTCTCTTACAGTCAGAAAAAGGGAAATTTATAATGGGGAGCAAAGAAATGGCTAACTAAATACCTACACAAACAGAAATAGTTAGAAAGGCTCAGTACGTCTGGCAGTATCTGTGAAGGCTGCAAGATTGACATAAGAGAGAGGAACAGAAATTAGGCCATTTCTGTTGGGCCTCTCAAAATAAAGGCCATCATTGCATTTGCCTTCCTAACTACTCACTCAACCTGCAGGTTTACCTAGAGTGTGTCTTGGACTTGAACTCCCAATTAAGTCTTTTTGCACTTAAGACTTTCAGTTTTCTCCCCATTTAGAAAATAGAGCATACTTCTATCCTTCCTACCAAAGTGCATGAGCTCACACTTTCCCACATTGTATTCCACCTGCCACTTCTTTGCCCACTGTCCAAATACTTCTGCAGCCTCCCCACCTCCTCAATGTTACCTGCCCTTCTTCCTATCTTTGCATCATCTGCAAACCTAGCCAGAATGCTCTAAGTTCCTTCATCTAGATTGTTAATGTATAAAATGAAAAGTTGTGGTCACAACACTGAACTTTGCAGAACATCACTTGTCACCGGCTGCAGTGTTTACAATCTGAATAGTACACTGCATCAGCAGACTAAGGCTCCTTTGATAGCACCTCTCAAGTTCGTTACTTACCACCCAAAAGGATAAAGGAGCTAAAAATCACACAACACCAGGTTATAGTCCAACAGGTTTAATTGGAAGCACACTAGCTTTCGGAGCGCCGCTCCTTCGTCAGGTAATAGTGGAAGACGCTGAAAGCTAGTGTACTTCCAATTAAACCTGTTGAACTAAACCTGGTGTTGTGTGATTTCTAACTTTGTATACCCCAGTCCAACACTGGCATCTCCAAATCAAGGGAGCTGATGAGTGTGAACATCACTGTGTGCCAATTCCTCACCAAGCCCCACACCATCCTAACTTGGAACTATATTTGTTTCTTCATTGTTGCTAGATAAAAATCCTGGAACTTCCTAACAGCATTGTAGGTGTACCTACACTCAGCGGACTGCAGCTCAGTATTACATTCCCCAGGGAAATAAATACTGGACCATACAGCAAAACCCATATCCTAGCGAATGAAAAAGGGAAAAACATTATCCAGAAGGATCTTTATCATTCAGCAAATAAAAAGCAACTATTTTTACCAATTTATTGTTCAACTGATTTTCCTGTCTTGCCATCTATACTGTTAACTGTTAGATATCCAGAATTATTATAGTGAAATGGAAAAAGCTGAGGAAAATTGTGATTTCAATGCATGGAGGCAGAACCATTATTCTGACATAATATTGACAATGCTGATTTGGACTCCTTGAAGGTGTTTTGTTTCCATTATTCTTGCCATTGATAAAATGGTTTGTCTGTATCGTGGATAAAGGGAAGAGTGGGGCATTCACTTCCTTAACCATTGGTGCACAGTGTGTACTATTCACTGTTGCACTTCAGTAATGCACTAAGTCTTCAACAACCTTCCAAACTTGCAATCTCTGTTATCTAGAGACAAGGGCAGCAAATGTATGGAAATGTCGACCCCTGCAATTTTTTTCCTCCGAAATACATACCATCTTGACTTGGAAATTTATCACTCTTCCTTAGTTTCACTAGGTCAAAGTCCTGCAACTTAGAATACTGTGGCTGTCCATACACTCAGGACTGCAGCTGTTCAAGAATGAAGACAATAAATGCTGGCCTAGGCATTGAAACCCCCCTCCTGTCAACAATTTTTTTTAAAAAAAGAAAAATTTAGTGTTGTTGTTGCTGCTGCAAGGAGCGGAAGGGTGAAATTTGTCGGATTGATTCTTTGAAGAATTATGAAATATTATACTTGTGTTTTTGAAATATTTTCAGAGGTTGTGTGAGTATTCAGTCGCACAACCCCAAGACAGTTTAACAAACCAATCCATTTCATATGATTTGAAAGTATGCTGGATAACAGGATAGTTCAATTCATTATGAATAATCTGATTATGCAGATAATTAATATCCATTTTATGATTGAGTTAGCAGTGGGCCCAACTCCATGGTTTCTAACTGGATACAGTTGATCTGGAGGAGCAGTACATAAAAGTGTAGAAATGCAGGCTCAGTCATGACAATTACAAAGTGATACCACTGCCAACAATTCAGAATTCAAAAGGCTTGCTGATGTTAGTCAAGTGATAAATGGGGAGGATATTCCTACTGATCCTTTTAACATGGAAGAAATTAACTCAAATATGAGTTTCAACAAGTAGAATAAAAGATAAAACAATAATCAGTCCATGAGTAGAGTAGAAGGATAAAGCTTGAAGAAATAAATTTTCAACATCTCCAAAGATGATTTGTCACAAATTTGCTCATTCATGAAGGCAAATAGAAAGCTCTCAGCTGAAAGCATGAAGACATATTAAACAGTGACAGTTAAACAAACTTTCTTGCAATTGTCTGTTAACACAAACATGGTCTTCTATTTATAATAAAAGTCAGAAAATAAGATATAGATAGTAATGATATGATTTAGTCAGCTGTTGCAGCCAACTCAGGAGATCTGCACAAGTGCTATGCCTTGCTGAACCCTCAAATGGATGGTTCTTATGAATTTAGGAAGCTACCCAGATGGATCATTCTTGGAGGGAGGTGGATAGCAAGAAAAATCTGTTCAATAAGGCTTTTCATATTCAATTTAATAGAGATACTTGTCTGTGAAATCGATGTATTTCTGTGCAAGACCAACAGAATTTCCCTACTCTTATCACAATGGCAAGAATGGTTGTAGGATGTTCCAGGGTTTAAATGTTTTAAAAGGAATAGGGAGGGAAGTAAAAGAGATGGGGGAGTGACATTGCTAATCGGATAGTATAACTGCAGCAGAAAGGGAAGTTGTCGAGGAGGGTTCGTCTACTGAGTCATTACGGTGGAAATCAGAAACGGGAAAGGAGCAGGCATTCCTTGAGTGACCTCACAAAAGCAACCGAGATATGGGCGAGCAGATTGGGAGGCAGTTTTTGGAAAGGTGCAATAGGGTTATTGTCATAGATGCCTTCAACTTCCCTAATATTGATTTGAACCTCAGTACAAATAGTTGGATGGAGCAGACTCTGTCAGGTATGCCTGGGAAGGATTCCTGACTCAATATGTAGATAGGCCAACTAGAGGGGAGGCCACTATTGGTTCTAGTGCTTGGCAACGAGCCAAGTCAGTTGTCATCTCTTGGTGGGAGTGCATTTCGGTGATAGTGATCGCAACTCCCTAACCTTTACTATAATCATTGGGAGGTATAGGAGTAGACAGTATGGGAAAATATTTAAATGGGGGCGGTGGAATTATAATGCTATTACACAGGAACTGTGGAGCATGAATTGGGGACAGATATTCTCAGGGAAATGCATGACAGAAATGTGTAGGCTGTTTTGGGAGCACTTGGTGCAAGTGCTGAATAGGTTTGTCCCACTGAAGCAAAAAAAGAAATGGTAGGGTGAAGGAACCTTGGATGACAAGAGATGAATAACTAGTCAAGAGGAAGAATGAAGATTACTTAAGATTGAGGAAGCAAGATTCAGATAGGGCTGTAGAGGGTTAGAAGGTAGACAGGAAGGAACTGAAGAGTGGACTGAGGAGAGCTAAAAGGGAGCATGAATTAGTTTTGGCAGATAGGATTAAGAAAAATCCCAAGGTGTAATACACTTATCGGAGGAACAAGAGGATGGCCAGGGGGCCAATCAGGGATAGTGGAGGGAACTTGTGCCTGGAGTCAGAAGAAGTAGTGGAGGTCCTTCCTGAATACTTTGCGTCAGTATTCATTTGTGAGAGTGACCTTATTGTTTGTGAGGACAGTGTGAAACAGGCTGATATGCTGGAACTGGTTGATATTAAGAAGGAGGATGTGCTGAAAATTTTGAAAAACATGAGAATAGGTAAGTCCCTGAGCTGGATGAAATATACCCAAGGTTGATTACAGGAAACGAAGGAAGATGTTGCTGCACTTCACGATGATCTTTGCATCCTCCCTCTCCACTGGAGTAGTACCAGATGATTGGAGAGTGGCAAGACATTTGATAAGATTCCCCATGGTCGGCTCATTCAGAAAATAAGGAGTCATGGGATACAGGGAAAGTTGGCTCTCTGGGTTCAGAATTGGCTGGCCCATATGAAACAGAGGGTGGCCCATTTGTGACAGAGGGTGGTAATAGGAAAGTAATCTGCCTGGAGCTCAGTGACCAGTGGTATTCTGCAGGAATTGGTTCTGGGACCTCTGCTCTTTGTGATTTTTATAAATGACTTTGATGAGGAAGTGGAATGGTGGGTTAGTAAGTTTGCCAATGACACAAAGGTTGGTGGAGTTGTGGATAGTGTGGAGGGCTGTTGCAGGTTGTAACAGAACATTGACAGAATGCAGAACTGGGCTGATAAGTGGGAGGTGGAGTTCAACCTGGAAAAATGTGAAGTGATTCATTTTGGAAGGTCAAATTTGAACGCAGATTACAGGGTTATAGGCAGGATTATTGGCAGTGTGGCGGAACGGAGAGATTTTGGGGTCCATGTCCATAGATCCCTCAAAGCTGCCACCCAAGTTGATAGGATTGTTACAAAGGCATATGGTGTGTTAGCTTTCATTAGCAGGGGGATTGAATTTAAGAGCCGCGAGGTTATGGTGTAGCTCTCTTAAATCACTAGTGAGACCACACTTGGAATATTGTGTTCAGTCCTAGTTGCCTCAATGCAGAAAAGATGTGGAAGCTTTAGAGAGGATGCAGAGGCGATTTACCAGGACTGGAGGACTGAAGATGATGATAGGCATAGATAGAGTGGATAGCCAGAGACCTTTTCCTATGGTCGAAATGGCTATCACGAAGGGGCATAATTTTAAGGTGATTGGGGGAAAGTTTAGAGGAGATGTCAGAAGTAAGTTCTTTACAGAGTGGTGGGTGTGTGGAATGCACTGCCAGCGGTGATAGTAGAGTCAGATACATTAGAGACATTTTAAGCAACACTTAGGTAGACATATGGATGATAGTAAAATGAAGGGTATGTAAGTTAATTTGATCTTGGTATAGTATAAAAGGTTGGAACAACATGGAGAGCCGAAGGGCCTGTGCTGTGTTGTACTGTTCTTGTTCTTAACTCGGGTGTTGATTCCAAAGCATTATTGATCCTGCTTGAGGATGTTGTGCTGAAAGGAAAGTGTGATCAGTGAGAAAGAAATAAGTCTGTCAATGCAAGACTACATTAAAACATGGTCACAAGTAGAATGGCAATTTTCTTCCCTAAAGGACATTAGTTAACGAGGTGGGTTTTTCCTGACAGTGGATCTATGGTCATTGTTAGTTACTTAATTCCAGATGTTTACTGAATTCAAATTTCACCATCTGCATGGCAGGATTCGAACCTGGTCCCCAGAACCAATCTCTGGATTAGCCATCATCTCGCCAACAAAATGTCATGACAAAAACTTTAAAAAATGGAAGCTTTACTCAATTCGTTCCTGACAAATACAAAAAGGTTTCCATGAATGACACAACAATAGCCTAATTATTGCTGAGCACTGTCTTGAATGTTTGGTCTGCCACACTGTTCAAGAAGAATCTAGTTTCGACTTGCAAATGAGAATGACAAGAACTTGTAAAATGATGAAAAATAGCTTAATAAGTAGAATATATTTATCAGCCATCTCTCGAGCATTTTTCTGTTACTTTCATTTTTAATTCAATGTTGACTCCAATATATCAACCTCGGGTTAACAAGGCAGTCAGTGCTGATCAAGTTCTCCATGGTCCAGACTGAAGTTAACTCAAATGCTTAAATGCAGAATATTAATGGCAATAAATACCAGAAACTTGTCAGGCTTTGAAGGTAAAATAGCAGGGTTTATAAATTTGCGATAGTTTGAGATGATAAAAGCTGTAGAAAAATGAAAACAGGAAAGAAAATACAGCAATTTATTACAGAAAACGGCCAACTGCAATAATCGTTTTCCACGAAGAAGTTATTTGTGACCAGCCAGAACTTGTAACTTTTAAAAAGAAAAACATTTCTTTGACGTATCTGATTTTAACAAGGCCAGTTAAGGAAGAAGGACATTTGCCATCAGTACTTCAGGAAATGGACAAATAACACATGTTAAGTTCTTCATATTCACTGTAAAGTGCAGACGAGGTTCAGCTATTCTGTACTGAAGTTCCTAATATTTTTGAGATCTTATTAAAGGTGCTAGTTTTTTTTTTTAAATAGTCCACTTTTTATGTTGGTGTGTATTTTCTCACTAATGTTTTCAGTTGCAAAACAACTTCAAATTGTGAGCACTGATTCAGGGATAGACTAACCAGAATATTTGCCTCGAAGTATTGACTTCAACTCTTCTTGAGTTAACTTCAGTCTGGACTATGGAGAACTTGATCAGAACTGACTGCCTTGTTAACCCGAGGATGATATATTGGAATCAACATTGAATTAAAAATGAAAGTAGCAGAAAAATGCACGAGAGATGGCTGATAAATATATTCTACTTATTAAGCTATTTTTCATCATTTTACAAGTTCTTATCATTTCCATTTGCAAGTCGGAACTAGATTCTTCTTGAACACTGTGGCAGACCAAACATTCAAGACAGCGCTCAGCAATAATTAGGCTATTGTTGTGTCATTCATTGAAACCTTTTTGTATTTGTCAGAAATGAATTGAGTGAAGTTTCCATTTGTTAAAGTTTTTGTCATGACATTTTGTTGGCGAGATGATGGCTAATCCAGAGACCCAGATATTGTTCTGGGGACCCAGGTTCGAATCCCGCCATGGAAGATGGTGAAATTTGAATTCAGTAAACATCTGGAATTAAGTAACTAACAATGACCATAGATCCATTGTCAGGAAAAACCCACCTTGTTAACTAATGTCCTTTCGGGAAGGAAACTGCCATTGTTACCTGGTCTGGCCTACTTGTGACTTCTGACCCACAGCAATGTGGTTGGCTCTTAACTGCGCTCTGAGTAAATTAGGGATGGGCAATACATGATACCTTGTTAGCAATGCCCTCATCCTGTGAATGAATAAAGGAAAAACAAAATTTGGCAAATAACTAATTTATTTTCAGGGAGTATTTTAGCTTAAGTTTAAAGAAGATTAGTCTATCAAAGTCTTCATAATTCAGTATATAATGCCAGCTTGTTGTACAGCCAAACATAAGTAGCTCTTTATGAAGCATTTGTTAAATTCATTTGATGTGCTAAATTCTACTTAAAATATGCTTTATTTTGAAGAAAACATTTGCAAAAATTGCCAGCTACAATTGCACATTTTAATCGTGGTACTATTGTTGTCATTGTACAATTCTTCCAATTTAATTACTTGGAATGTGTCAGTTTGCATTGATCGTCTGTAGTATGATGCCAAAAATAGTAAAAGAACAAGCTCTTATTTGCAATAATGAACATTTTGTTCTAGTTTGGTCATGTACTCATAGATTAGAATTTTGTTCTTCTTTGGGTAGAAAACTGAAGGCTGTTTATCATTGTTGATGTTGCAGAAATTTCAGATGAGTCAAAGCCATAGCAGAAATAGTTTTTTTTCCTAAAAGAATACAAAATTCTGGGTCATACAATAGAAAAATGAGCAAAAAGCAGTATTTTGCTTAGACCTGGTGAATTGAGTGATATAAATTAGCATCGCCATAATTAAAGACAGAGATTTGTAAACATCTGAAAAGGAATGGGTAGAATTAAGAGTACCTTGTTAGACCACTTTCATTGTGAAAGAGACAGAAATATTCTATTTGTGATGGCTCTCAATGGCCAAACTTGAAATGTTACATTTTTAACTTCTGATCTAGAGAGCTGGTGAAGGCATTTACTCCACCCTTTGGTTAGCTTGCATTTGATGCCTTCTCACTTTTCCTTTCTGTTCTGATATCCTTTCCAGTCGTATCTAAAATGATATCACTGCTAAATATTCACTTTTTTTTCCAGGGTTGGAGGATTTGAGCTGTAGGGAGAGGCTGAATAGGCTGAGGCTGTTTTCCCTGGAGTGTCAGAGGCTGAGGGGTCACCTTTTTGAGGCTGATAAAATCATGAGGGGGATGGATAGGGTAAATGAGCAAGGTCTTTTCCCTGGTTTGGAGGAGTCCAGAACTAAAGGGCATAAGTTTAAGGTTAGAGGGGAAGGATTTAAAAGGGACTTAAGCAGTAACTTTTTCATGCAGAGGGTGGTGTGAGTATGGAATGAGCTGCCAGAAGAAGTGGAGGCTGGTACAATTACAACATTTAAAAGGCATCTGGATGGTTGTATGAATAGGAAGAGTTTAGAGGGATATGGGCCATGTGCTGGCAAATGGGACTAGATTAATCTAGGATGTCTGGTCAATGTGGACGAGTTGGACTGAAAGATGTGTTTCCTCACTATACATCTCTATGACTCTTGTAACATTTAGTGTGATCTTATTATTTTCATCTTTGCTGGTTAACTTGTTTTCTGAAGTTCTTTTTTGTCAATTACATTTTTTTTTTCTTGGTCCCAAGCTTGACATTTCAAGACTCTGGATAACCTGAAACATGATTAGATAAGGCCATAACACTTATCCCTGCTCAGCAAGATCCTTGGGTGGACATCCTATCCCTATTTAATTATTTATATCTTTCCACTATTCTGTTTGATAGATATGAAAAACCAGTGCTACTTGCTGTTTGGTCTTTCCTGCAAATGTATACACCATTTCCTGATAATCGAAGCAAATATCAATCTATTCATTCTAGTACTAGGCTTCTTAAATGTATATCTCTTTCTTCCCATATCATTCATTATCTGTATTACAACCAGATAACTAAAATCCAAAATAAAGAAAATATGCACTTGTATATATTATCAGTTCTGTTGCCGCTAATTTCTGGTGGACATTACAGGAACTCCTGCAGAACTTCATCATGAATGTGAATTTGCTGCCTTGATCTTGCCTATCGTTAGATTGTTCTTACTGCCATCCATCATTAGCCTTTTTCATATTCTTAATATTATTTATAAAGATTTTTCTGCTTATTAGATAATTTTCTTAGCCACTTGGGATTCTACAAAGACGTTGGAGTAAAATTCAGTATCACGGTTATTCGTCTATAAAGTGTGAAATCATACCAAGTCATTTCAATGCTTCCACAGAAAAGAAAATTCTCAAGGAACAGTTACTGGAATGAGACAATGTAAGCATGCATGTGTCACTGTAGAGTCATGTTAAATGCTTCAAATTCATTTAAGTTAAAACCTTACATTGTTTATGTTTCATAGTACTTTTAAACAATGTACAATGTTAGCTAATTGTTACAAAATAAAGATTATTAGTGTTGAATTTTCAGCTTTGAAGTTGAAAAATCTTTGCATGACACTTCAAGATTCTGAATAACCTGCAACACGATTAGATAAGGCCATAACACTTATCCCTGCTCAAATGATTTAGGATACAATCTTGTAAAACCATCTTAAATTATTAATAGTGTTAATTCCCAGCCAAGAAAAAAAAAGTTTTTTTATTTTAGTGAAGGATCACATAAATTACGTGGGTGATTTTTGTTTTTAGTTTGAATTCCAGATTGGTGTTCCATGGTGTGAAACTCTGGCAAAAATGACAAATAACAAATAATTTCAAGTGAGTACGCAGCTGAATGGAAGAATTAAAATATTGTTAAAGTCCACCCTCCAGAACTCCTTTTGATGCCTTATTGGAATTCTCAAAACCTTTTGTTGTAGTCGTAGAATTCAGTTGCACTTAGATTTTGATTTTCTTTCAGCGGTTATTTCCGGAGATGTCTGTAGCAGCTTCTCTGTGGACACATTTGTCTTTTCAGTTAACAAAACGTATTGTTACAATTTTCATGTGAGATGGATCATTCTCAAATTTGCCAATAACACATGGTTTTCCCTTTGATCATATACTTGACCTCCACAGATTAATGTGTAGTGCTTATGGGTAAGTATCAGTGTTTGGATTTCCCTTTTCGTCTTGAATGAATAGTAGCAAACCACTTTGTTAAGATGAAAGGTCAAATCCACTACAGATCAGGATGTTTTAGCTGTATTTGTCACATTTTTCACTATATTTCCTTGTCAAAAATTAGCCACACCTCCAAGGCTTGCTTCTAGTTTCAGTCAAATGAACACTTGTAGCCTAGTTGGTTGCATTACTATATGGTAAGAACTGAATTTATAAACAAGATCTTTGTGGTGGGAAACAAAATAAAGACATTATTATGAATGGACATTTCATACCATTGAGCTTCTATTTAATGACCAAAGAAATGGATATCTTTTATGGATGGGAGACATGTTGGTGTTTTAGATTACAGACTTTTTCATTGGGTAGTTGTTTAAAGTTTTACATTGTAACAGTAAATTGGTTGCAGTGACAAATGAGGTTAAATTAGGCCATGTTTTTCTTTGTAGTTTATTACATAAAGACTTTATGATTGATTAATTCATTTTAATCTCTACATTCCATTAAGACGACTTGTTCTTTAGTTGACTGCTGAGTGAATTATTGTTCCTAAGAAGAGACATTTGACACAAAGCTGTGAGGTCTTTTGGTAAGTGCAGATCCACAGAGTAACACAAATGCAGCCAAATATTGAAGTAAACGAAATGGACTCTGCCTAAGCACCTGTTATGGATTGTGCCAGAGGTTACTGCTACTACTAACTACAGCAGCACTTAATTCTGTTAAATGGAGCTGTTGACAGTTGTAATACCAGGAAAACAAAATGACAATAAGGTCTCTATCTTTGATTTCATTAAATACAATTTCACTTTTAATCCATTTGGACTTGACTTTTCATGCTCATTATTTACACTCAGTACTAATGTATCATAACCATCCTGAAGCAGTCTGGCTGTTGATCACAGCACTGCGTTTTATTAGAGTGATAGAGATGTACAGCACGGAAACAGACCTTTTGGTCCAACTCGTCCATGCCGACCAGATAGCCCAAATGAATCTAGTCCCACCTGGCCCATATCCCTTTCTATTCATGTACCCATCCAGGTGTCTTTTAAATGTTGCAATTGTACCAGCCTCCATCCCTCCCTCTGGCAACTCATTCCATAAACGTAGCACCCTCTGTGTGGAAAAAGTTGCCTCTTAGGTCTCTTTTATATCTTTCCCCTCTCACCCTAAACCTATGCCCTTTAGTTCTGGACTCCCCCCACCCTAGGGACAAGTCCTTGCCTGTTTACCCTATCCGTGCCCCTCATGATTTTATAAACCTCTATAAAGTCAACCTTCAGCCTTCGACGCTCAGGGAAAACAGCTTTCTTAATCTACTTTATCTAGAACTATTATAATTTGGTGCACATCAATCACATCTCTCCTCAACAAGTAGCTTGCTCTAACACTTAATGGTAAGGTCGTAGGGAGAGTTGCTGAACAAAGAGACCTTGGAATGCAGGTTCATAGCTCCTTGAAAGTGGAATCGCAAGTAGATAGAATAGTGAAGAAGGCGTTTGGTATGCTTTCCTTTATTGGTGAGAATATTGAGTACAGGAGTTGGGAGGTCATGTTGCGGCTGTACAGGATATTGGTTAGGCCACTTGGAATATTGCTTGCAATTCTGGTCTCTATGGGAAAGATGTTGTGAAACTTGAAAGGGTTTAGAAAAGATTTACAAGGATGTTGCCAGGGTTGGAGGATCTGAGCTACAGGGAGAGGCTGAACAGGCTGGGGCTGTTTTCCCTGGAGCGTCAGAGGCTGAGGGGTGACCTTATAGAGGTTTACAAAATTATGTGGGGCATGGATAGGGTAAATAGGCAAAGTCTTTTCCCTGGGGTCAGGGAGTCCAAAACTAGAGGGCATGGGTTTAGGGTGAGAGGGGAAAGATATAAGAGACCTAAGGGGCAACTTTTTCATGCAGAGGGTGGTACATGTATGGAATGAGCTGCCAGAGGAAGTTCTGGAGGCTGGTACAATTGCAACATTTAAGAGGCATTTGGATGGATATATGAATAGGAAGGGTTTGGAGGGATATGGCCGGGTGCTGGCAGATGGGACTAGATTGGGTTGGGATGTCTAGTCGGCATGGACAGGTTGGACTGAAGGGTCTGTTTCCATGCTGTACATCTCTATGACTCTAAGTCATTTCAGAGACAATCACATAGCTGTGGCTCTGAGGTCACAGTCAGGTCAGGTAACAACAACAGATACCCTGTCCATAAGGACAACCAAATGGATGTATAAAGTTATTGATGATGGTGTCAGTAATGATAACCATGAAGCTATCCTTTAATTCTCAATTCGTTAATTGAATTGTAGTTTTGGTTGGTTGGACCAGCATTTATTGCCTATTCCTAGTGGTCCTTGAGAAGGTGGGGGTGAACTGCCTTCTTGAACTGCTGCAGTCCATGCACTGTAGGTACACCCTGTGATGGAGCAGACCAGATCCCCTCAATATTTTAAGAAAGTAGCTTAGACCCTAAACTTCTCTTATTTTTAAAGGCAAATTGCCTGTTCCAGATGCAATGCGACTGGTCAAACTACTCAACGTTAAGTGAAACAATTTAAATACTGGAGTTAAAATGCAACCATTGAAGGAGGGATTTAGAACAACCTAAAGCCTTTGGAAACTCAACAGAATAATAGATACAGTAACTATTACTAAGTAATTACTACTGTTCTAAGTTACTAACATCCCATAAACAAATCCCTTGGCCGAAAAAGGGAAACTCGGGCTCACTGAAGTTAGTCCTTTCCTAATTTTAATGTTCTACATTAAACTGTCCGTTGATCTTCTCCATTACTAATCTAAACTTTATGGCACTATTATCACTGTTAGCTAAGTGATCCACATGCACTCAGTCTGAACCACTAACACATAATAAAGTAACATGCTATACAAGGAATTCTGTTAAACACATGCCAGAAATTCCTCTCCCTCCTTTCATTTAACTCCAACATTAACTTTACCAATATTTAGGAAACTTATCTCCCCACAATAACTACCCAATAGCTTTGCATATCTGTGATTTCCGTGAAGATGTGCTCCTCTCTATTTCGAGGCAGAGATAATATTACAAATCTAAAAACTTAAATACCAACCTCAGAACTGTCCCATCTTCGGGTAAAAAATGAGGTCTGCAGATGCTGGAGATCACAGTTGAAAATGCATTGCTGGTTAAAGCATTTTCAACTGTCCCATCTTCACCCAATTTCAGTGAGTTTCCGTCTTCCAAGTCCAAAAGCAAGCCTTTGAAACAAAAATCCCAACAGTAGATTACTTAGTGTGGGAACAGGCCCTTCGGCCCAACAAGTCCACACCGACCCTCCGAAGAGCAACCCACCCAGAAACATTCCCCTACGTTTACCCCTTCACCTAATACTACGGGCAATTTAGCATAGCCAGTTCACCTAACCTGCACATTTTTGGACTGTGGGAGGAAACCGGAGCACCCGGAGGAAACCTGCGCAGACATTGGGAGAAGTGCAAACTCTACACCGACAGTTGCCCGAGGCTGGAATTGAACCCAGTGTCTGGCTCTGAGAGGCAGCAGTGCTAGCCAGTGTGCCACCTTGCCACCCATCAAGGTTTTGTAGCCAGTACCTTGAAGATTAATCTCAACAATTCAAACAGTAATATTTGACCTGGTACTGTTCTAGATTGGAGAGTTGGCTGAGCTTGTAAGCTACAATCAATGTAAGAATTGTCATCTAAAATTATACATGTCAAAGAAGTAGAATTAATTGAGTAACCTCTTACAAAACAGGAAATTGGTCTTAATTTTTAAATGTATGTGTAGTATCTCTGATGCTGAATTAATTATTAAGGGCATTTAGCGCCTAGCAGTCAGAAGATAATGCTCTAAAGCAATCAAGTCCACTGGCTAGACGTAATTCGTGGCTTTATGAATTGAAAGTCATTTATTGTTTTTGTTTCCTGAATGCAGTCAGACTATCTGGGACATCCCTAATCATAAAGTTAAGAGAGTGAAGATCTTCCAAGTTTAACATGAGATCACGCAATATTAGTTGTTAATGAGTGGTTTTGGTATAGAGTGCTGGGTTACTAGGAATTCCTAGTCCATGATATTAGTTGAATATGAGATATGCAAAATTACGTACAAAGCATGAATGTAACTTGATTTTTTTTTCTTGGCGAAGATAACTGTTGTGTATTCATTATAACTGTACATGAGACTGAGATTGTCTTGGTGTACTTTGGCTACAGATGTCCAAATCCTTAATCTATGCAACGTTTGTTTCCCTGAGAAAAACAAATGAATGCAAAAATATGATTAGCAATTAAAATTATGCAGTGAATTCCAATTAGGAGAAATTGAGGACTACAAATGCTGGAGATCAGAGTCACAAGTGTGGTGTAGGAAAAGCATAGTGCAGGCAGCATCCGAGGAGCAGGAGAATTGATGTTTCGGGCATAAGCCTTTCATCAAGAATAAGTTTATGCCCGAACTTTGATTCTCCTGCTCCTTGGATGCTACCTGACCTGCTGTGCTTTTCCAGCGCCAAACTCATTTGACAGTGAATTCCAGTTCCAAATCAAAGCTATTTGGATGTTTGTTATTCTGGCACTGGTGCCTGACCATGCATGTGGCAGTCATACTAACTTGGTGTAAGTTTTCTCAGCATTATGAAAGTTGATGGATCAGCAGTGATTAAAGGTGCAACAGTATAGAGAAGACCCCCTGTTTTTTATTGATATGTATCCACTTTAAAGGGTCCATAGTTCTTGATAACCCACTGGAATGCAACATTGGAAAGAATCCATCTCTCACTTTGCATCTGAATTTATACCAGTCTCATGATTCTTAGCAGCTTAGTGTCTGTAGGACAGAATTGGTGAATGTGTTAACCTGATTTCAGTATTTGAAATAGTCAAATTTTCAACCTTCAAAAGAAGCTCAGAATCTAAGTGTACATTTAACTTGTTGAAAAATCAATAGCACACAAAATAACAGTGATCCTTAGTAAGGGGTATAAGAGATGAGTGTGCTGCAATGGCAGGTTTGATATGGCTGACCTATTTTGCTATGTTGTCCCTTTATGAACAGCATATATCCAGTTCAGGCTCATATCATCACTAACCAGTTTTGTTCAGAGATGTAGCCAAACTCATTTAGGTAGAGAAAAGTATTCAACGCTGACTGACAACTAAATTATCTCAGCTTAATCAAAATAATTTGATCAATTACACAACGTATTGCTGCCCCAAGCAAGATACTGAAGCCACCAGCTACTTAACAGCACTGTCGAATGGAAAATATTTATTTGTACACAGCCTTTTATAACCCTGACACCCCAAAGTGCTCCACAAACAATGTAGACAGCTCCTACGCTCAGCAATATCATATTAATCAGATTGTCTTGTTTTTGTGATATTAGCCAGGACACTGAAGATAAATCTCATCTTTTGAAATGGTGGCATGGAATGTTTTGCACTCTGAAGAAAGAAGATGGGCCCAGATGAAGGGCTCATTAAAAAGATGATACCTCTGTCAGTGCAGCACAGCCTCTGTGTTGCAGCTGGACTTTTATGCTCCTCTCTGGAGTGGGGCTTTAACAGTCTTCTAATACAGAGGCAAGAGTATAACTGACTGAAACACAGATTATGCACTTTTTTTATTGACTCATGAGATGTGGGTGTTGCTGGCGTTTATTGCCTAATGCTAGTTACTCTTAAGAAGGTGGTGATGAGCTGCCTTCTTGAACTGGTTGTCGTTCATGTGCTGTAGGTTGACCCACAATGCAGATTATAAGGAAATTCTCGAATTTTGACCCAGCGATGCTGAAGGCAATATTTCCAAGTCAGGATGGTGAATGGCTTGGAGGGAAATTTGCAAGTGTGTATGCATTCTCATATAGATTCAGTCCTTGTCCTTAATAATAGTGGTAGTGGGTTTAGAAGATGCTGGTGCATCTAAAGGAGTCTTGGTGAATTTCTGCAGTACATATTTTGGATAGTATACATTGTTGGTACTGAATCTTCGTACTGGAGGGCATTTTTAAAAATTCATTTGTGAGATGAGGGCAGCGCAGGCTGGCCAGCAATTATTGCCTATCTCTAAGTGCCCTTGAGAAGGGGGTGGTGAACTGCATTCTTGAACTGCTGCAATCCATGTGTCATGGGTTGACCCACAATTCCCTTAGGTAGTGAATTCTAGAATTTTACCCAGCAACAGCAAAGGAACAATGATATTTTCCAAGGATGCTGAGTGGCTTAGATGGGAACTTGCAGATGGTGATGGCGTATAAGCTGACATCCTTCTAGATGAAAGTGGTCATGGGCTTGGAAGGTGCTGTCTAAGGATCTTTGGTGAATGTCTGCAGTGCAGATAGCATACACTGCTATTCCTGAGCATTGTTGGTAGAGGGAGTGGATGTTTGTAGGTGTAGTGCCAAACAAGTGCTACTTTGTCCTGGATGGTGTCAGGCTTCTTGAGTGTTGTTGGAGCTGAACCTATCCAGACAAGTGGGAGTATTCCATCACACTCCTGACTTGTGCTTTGGAGATGATGGGCAGATTTTCGAGATTCAAGAAATAAGTTACTTGCTGCAGTATTCCTAGCTTCAGATTGCTCTTGTAGCCACTGTTTATATGCCCAGTTGAGTTTCTGGTCAATGGCAATTCCAAGGATGTTGGTAGTGGGGGCGTTCAGTGATGGTAATGCCATTGAATGTCAAGGGGCAGTGGCTAGATTGTCTCTTATTTGAGATGGTCATTGTCTGGAATTTGTGTGGTGCAAATGTTACTTCCTACTTATCTGCCCAAGTCTGATTATTGTCAGGATCTTGTTGCATTTGAACATGGACTGCTTCAGTAACTGAGGAGTTGCAAATACTGTTAACATTATGCAATCATCAGCAAACATCAGCTGACACTTGGGCTGAAGTCTTCCACAGATGACTGGAGCTGAAATGACTGGCCTCCAACAACCACAACCATCTTCCTTCATGCCAGGAATGATTCCAACCAGCAGAGAGTTTGCCCTTATACTCATTGATTCCAGTTTTGCTGGATGCCAAACCTCAGTTGAATGCAGTCTTGATGTTAAGGACTGTCACTCACATCTCTGGAATTCAGCTGTTTTGTTCATGTTTGAACCAAGGCTGTAATGAGGTCAGGAGCTGAATGGCCCTGGCAGAACCCAATCTGGGTGTCACTGAGAAGGTTATTGCTGTATAGATGTAGTTTGATAGCACTGTTGATTCACCTTCCATCACTTTGCTGTTGATTGAGTGTAGACAGTAATTGACCAGATTGGATTTGTCCTGCATTTTTGTGTACAGGGTATAGCTGAGCAATTTCCCACAATTTGTTAGATGCTAGTGTTATAATGTACTGGAACTATTCTTGGTTATGGAAACAGCAAGTTCTAGAGTACAAGTTTTCAGTACTGTTGCCACAATGTTGTCAGGGCCCACTGCCTTTGCAGTATCCAGTTCCTCCAACCACTTCTTGATAGCAGTGGAGTAAAGTGAATTGGCTAATGACTGGTATCAGTGATGCTGGGGAGGAGGCAGAGATGGAGCATCCAATTAGCTCTCCTGGCTGAAGATTGCTGCAAATGTATTAGCCTTATATTTTGAACTGATGTATTAGGCATTTCCATCATTGAGGATGGGGATAGTTGTGATTCCTTCTTCTCCAGTGCGTTGTTTAAGTATTGATCATCATTCACAACTAGATGTGTCAGGACTGCAGAGCTTAGATCTGATCCGCTGGATGTGAGATTGCTTAGCTCTGTTTATCATTTGTTGCTGATGTTGATTGGCATTCATGTAGTCCTGTTCGGTAACTTCACCAGTTTGACACCTCATGCTTAGCTATTTCTACTGCTGCTCCAGGCATCCTTTCCTGCACTCTGCATTGGTAATGGTTGAGTGGAGGATACACTAGACCAGTCTGTTGCAGATTATGCTGGAGTACAATTTTACTGCTTTTGATTACCAAAAGTGCCTAATAGCTGCCAAGTCTTGAGTTACTCAGTCTGTTTGACGTCTGTTACATTTAGCACAGTGATAATGCCACACAAAACAATGGAAGATTTTCTCAACGTGAAGGCAGGACTTCATCTTCACAAAAATTGTGTGGTGGTCACCCTTACTGATTCTGTCTTGGACAGATGCATCTGCAGCTGGCAAATTGGCAAGGATGAGGTCAAGAATGTTTTTCCATCTAACAGTTTTCCTCACCACCTGGCGGAGACCAAGTCTAGCAGCTATGTCCTTTAGGACCTGACCAGCTCAATTGGTAATGCTGCTGCTGAACACTCTTGGTGGTGGATATTGAATTCCCCATTGAGAGTACATTTTTCACCCTTGCCACCCTCAGTGCTCCCTCCAAGTGTTGCTCAACACTGAGGAGGACTGATTCATCAACTGAGGGAAGACAGTAGACAGTAACCAGCAGTAGACAGTAACCAGCAGGATGTTTCCTTGCCCATGTTTAGCCTGAAGCCGTGAGACTTCATGACGTTCGGAGTCAATGTTGAGGACTCGCAGGACAACTCCCTCTTAAAAATACTACTGCTGCTACCTCTGCTGAATCTGTTTTGCCATTGAGACAGGACATGTGTTGATAGTGTCTGGGACATTGTCTGTAAGGTATGAGTCCCTGAGTATGACTGTATTGGACTGTTGCTTGACACGTCTGTGAGACAGCGTTCCACAGTTTGGCACTAGCCCCCATATGTTGGTAAGAGCGACTTTGCTGGTTCGACCAGGCTGTTTCTGCCATTGACTTTTCAGATGCCTAGGCTAATGCTAGATGATCTATCTGGTTTCATTCCTTTATTGAGACTTTGCAGCGACTGATACAACTGACTAGCTTAATAGGCCAACCCAAAGGAGAATTGAGAGTCAGCTATATTGCTGTGGGTCTGGAATCGCATGTAGGCCAGACCAGTTGAGGATGGCAGATTTCCTTCCCTGAAGAGTGTTGGTAAACCAGATGTGTTTTTTAAACAATTGACAATAGTTTCATAGTCACCAAAAGATTTTTAATTTCAATTTTTGTGAATTCAAATTCTACCATCTGCCATGGCTTTGAACCTGGGCCGCCAAAACATTCACTGAGTTTCTGGATTAATAGCCTCTCAATAATACCACTAGGCTGTCACCTAGATTGTGGATATAGTGCCAATCAACTGGCCTAATGGCAAGCTGCTTAAGTGTTTCTATAGGTATGGTGCACTCCAAAACACATTCCTGACTTGTGCCTTGTAGATGGTGGACATTATTTGGGGAATCAGGAGGTGAGTACTCACAGCAGGACTCTTAACCTTTTATTTTTACTCTTAACCTGTGACCTGCTTTAAAGCCATTGTATTTATGCACTAGTTCAGATCAGTTCGTGGTCAATAGTAACCCCAAATACTTTAACAGTGGGGATTTTTGGGATAGTAATGTCATTGAATGTCAAAGGACAATAGTTTTATTCTCTTTTGTTGGAGATGGTAATTACATGGTACCCGTGTGCAACAAATGTTGGTTGCCAATTTGTTAGCCCAAACTTGGATATTGTCCAGCTGTTGCTGTATTTGGACATGGACTGTTTCAGTATCTGAGGAGTTGTGAATAATGCTGAGCATTGTGCAATCATTGATGAACGTCGCCACTTCTGCTTTACGATGGTGGCTTACTCATTGATGAATCAGCTGAAAATGGTTAGGCCTAGGACACACCCTGAGGAACACTTGCTGAATTATCCTGGAGCTGAGGTGAGTGACTTCAAACAGCCACAACCCCTTCCTTTGTGCGAGGTATGACTTCACCCAGCACAGAGTTTTTCTTGATTCCTATTGACTCCAGTTTTGCTGGAACTTGATGCCACGCTTGGATAAATTGATGTCAAAGGCTATCACTCTCACCTCACCATTCCAAACTTACAAAAGCTAATCTTGATATGAATAATCACACAGGGTGTGAGGTGATAGACTGCAAACAGGTATATATTCATCAGAAGTCACAAGAAATGGGTTATACTTCCAACTCCATCTTTTTATAAGATTACTTGCAATTGTTATTATTCAGTTTTGGAATGTAAGCTTTGTCAAGAATTTATTGTCCACCCTTAATTGACCTTGGAAGTCTGAACTGCTACAATATGGTGTCACTGCATTTACAATTCTGGTTTATCGCATTTCACTTTTTTTAAAAAAAACATAATTTGGCACCCTACTGGGCCAGTTTCCACGTCACCTCTGCTCCATGCTAGCAGCGTACAATGCTGTGCCGCCACATTTCCTCGATTTCTTCTTAGTGTTTCCTCTGAGTTAATTTAATTCTCTGAACAGCTGTTTTGACTCAATTTGAACAATTACATCTACTAATCTGTCTTAAAAAATCCTTAACCTTCCTGTTTAGTTTCCTGTACTAATTCCAAGTAAATAACGAAACAAATCTCCAGTCCTCTGAGAAGGAGAGGAATGTTTGAGTCTGAAGGAAGTGTAGATAACGAAGAACAAAGCTCAAGAATTTATTGAGTTTGATAAAGTACCATATCAAAGGTTACTGTGGAAAATAGAAGCTCATACAAATTGGTATGGATTTAAAGATTGGCTAGCTAACAAGAATCAGAGTAGGAATAAATTGATCTTTTTCAGGCTGGCTGGATGTCATGAGTGATGTGCTACAGAGGTCGGTGCTAGGGCCTCAACTCTTTACAATCAACAATTAGGATGAAGGGACAAAAGTTATGGTAGCTAAATTTGCTGACAATAAAAATAGGTAGGAAAATGAGTTGTGAAAAGGACATAATGACCTATAAAGGGTTATGCACAAGTCAAGCAAGTGGGAAAAGATCTGGCAAATGGAGTCTTATGTGGGAAAATGTGAAATTGACAAACATTAAAAAAGGTACATATCTAAATGATGAGTGATTTCAGAACTTTGAGATGCAAAGAGATCTGGGTATCCTACTGCATGAATCATAGAAGGTTGGTATGCAGGTACAGCAAGTAATCTAGGAAGTTAATAGAATGTTATGTATTATTACAAGGGAATTGAATGCAAGAGTAGGGAGGTTATGCTTCTGTTATATATGGCATTGCTGAGACCACTGCTGAAGTACTGTTCACAGTACTGACCACTGTACTTACAGAAGGATGTTAATACATTGTAAACCGTTCAGAGAGATTTTACTAGACTAATACCTGGAATGAGTAGAATACCTTATGAGAAAGGGATAAGTAGGCTCAACATTTATTCTCTGAAACTCAAAAGTCGGAGGTGACTGACTTAATTGAAATATATAAGAGCCTGAGGGTAGATGTGAAAAGGATATTTCCTTTTGTGGGAAAATCCAGAGCTAGGGGTCATGATTTAAAAATAACTGCTTGCCCATTTAAGACAGATATAGATGGTTTTTGGTTATTATAGAATAATTAACATATCAAACTCTGGACCTTTCACACAAAAAAACTGGAAAAACTAATTGGTCAATCACCTCTGCTTAATTGCAAGTGGATATGTATCCAAAGCCAGAAAACTAATAAACTAGTTGTACATGGGAATAGGAAGACGGTTGTGTTTTGGAGTGAAATGTACACTGTTTTCAGCTTTTTGGATTATGTTTACAGGAAGCATCTTTTCTAATACTGTTCAGGACAGAATTTTCACTTGCTGACCTAGCTATCAAATTGAGCAGAGAATGTAACTAATAATACAACACCAATATTTTGTTCAGTTGTATGCCACGAAGATAGCTTATCTTTCAACATTGCTTTGCAGAATATACACAAGAACACAGTGTATATTTATATTTTAAGCAACATAATTTAAATTTAAAACATGTATTTAGACCTTGTTTCTACAGGTCAGAAAAAGCCTTGTCTAGTGTTTTATATATAACAATTATAACTTCAGAGGCTTCACTTAAAAAATGCCTCAGTAATACCTTAATCCAAATATCAGCCTTTCTACTTCAGCAATTCCCTTTTATCTACTAGTCCATGATCATCTTGTGTAATATAGAGTGCAGTTATGCTATGACATCGGATTAGACCAGCAAGTATAATTTTACACAGTTTAAGAGTACATTGGCAAAAAGTTTGGGAACCACAAACTTGATCTTTGTGACAGCATTATTGGTTTGGTGGATACCTTACGTGTAGATTTAGGCTGAGTAAATTATTATAGGTTGTCATTTTGCTTAACTGGTCTTTAAAAATCTCTTCATTGACTTCTCATCTTATTCCAAGTAAAACTGGTATTCCACATAAAACGTTTCTTTTGGGGTGGGGGGCAGTGAATCTCCTTCTTTTACTATTTGCAAGCTTTTAACACTAGAATGGAAACCAATAAACTTCTGAATAATGTGTTTTGTATGAGCACTAAAACTACCTGATGATCCTCAGTGGTGTGTGATATTTATACAAAATAACATGAATTAATATACTTGAGTTTTTCTGGAAGAAATATAGAAATGTATGACCCATTGGAACAAGATAGGCTAGGAAATAGTATTCCCATTCAAATATAATACAAGGACTTGGGAAACAAGGTAAAGCTTTTCTATAAAGATCCAAGGGGAATGTGAGGGGCTGTGTTTTGTATGCAACAAATGGCAATCACCTGGAATTTGACAAAGCATTCCAGTGATTTAAATAGAGTAGTAAACCTTTAACACATCAAGCCTGAACTACCATTCCATCCAATCATAGCTGTTTGCAACCAAACTCCATTTGTTTTAAATTTGTACTTCAAGGGATGCAAGCGTCTAGGTGAGCATTTGTTGCCCACCCTTCATTGCTTTTGAGATGTTCAAGGAGAACCATCTTTTTGAACTTTTTGAGAGGAACAACAGGTTGCAAAACAAAAGGGTAGGTAACCAGGAGCACGTCTAGAATTGATGGTACATCTCACTAATGTTTTTAAATGTTTCTGCCAAAAAAACCCTCCAGACCTGTGGTTCTGGACAACATTGATGTTCATCATTGGATTTCTTATGGCCAAAGCAGCACTTATGCTGAATTCTGGCGCTGTTGGGATTTCTAGAGCTATTGGTCAATCACGCACATTGCAGATAATACTTAATAGAGAAATATTAAAAATTACATTTTAGGAGGAAAATTGACAGCAATGATTTAAATAAATGGTATAAAGGGAACACATAGAACTGAGATGTATGTATTGAAGATGGCTGTACAAGTTCAGATTTTCCCTGCTTTCCACACTGAGTCATAATGACCTGAAACACTCTGCCTCAGTAGAAAGCATGAGTGGAAGTAGGTCTTTTGGACCTTTGAGCCTACTATACCATACAATGTGATTATGGCTGACAATCAAACTCAGTCCCTGTTCCAGCTTTCCCCCCGTGCTCTGATCCCTTTAGCCCGAAGAGCTATATCTAACTCCACTTTTTGAAAACACTGGGTGAAGAGGTTTATCTTCATCTCAGTCCTAAATAACTTATCTTGTACTCTTAAACTAGATTCCTAGTAATCAGGAACCTCCTTCCTGTGTTTATCCTGTCTAGTCTTCTTAGAATGTTATAGGCTTCCATGAGATCGCCCCTCTAGTGAATATGATGCTAATTGGGAGTCAGCTCAGGTGGCTAGATATTTACGACACAAAGTGATACCAACAACACTGGTTCAATTCCCACACTAGCTGAGGTTACCATGAAGGACTCTCCTCAACCTATCCCCTTGACTGAGGCATGTGACCCTCAGGTTAAACCTTCACTGATTGTCTGATGAGAGAGCAGCCCTGTGGTCGGCTAACACTATGGCAACTGTGGTCTCATAAGACTCTGGAATCAAACCAGCTTCTCTTCGTACATAAATACTGCCATTCCAGGAATCAGACTGATAAACCTTTGCTGCACTCCATGGCTAGAACATCTTCCGATAAAGAAAACAAAACTGTACACTATTTCAGTATGTGGTTTCACTAAGGCCTTGTGCACTTGGCATGAAAGCCAACTTGCCATTTGCCTTAATGTCCTGCTGCACCTGCATACTTACTTTCAGTGACTGGTGAATAAGGGCACCCAGCTCTCGTTGCACCATTCCTTTTCCCAATCTATTGCAATTACAATAATCTGTTATTTAATGTTTTTGCTACTAAAGTGGATATCCTCCCTTTTATCCATATTCACTTGCTTTGCATTTCTCCACTCAACCTGTCCAAATTACGTTGAAGTATCACTGCATCCACCTCACAGCTAACCCTCCCACTCAGCTTTGTGTTGTCTGCGAACTTGGAAACATTAAATTTATTTCCCTCATTTAAATCAGTCATATAGGTTGGGCCCAAGCTTTGATTTCTGTAGTACCCCACTAGTCACTACTTGCCACTCAGAAAAAGGCCTGTTTATTTCTAATCTTTGTTTCCTATCTGCCAACTAGTTCTTTATCCACGTCAGTACACTATCCCCAATCCCAGGAAGATAGAGGAAGCAGTATTTACAAATGATATTAAAATAAAGTTGAATAGGCATGAGAGCAAATAAACCAATGGGTTATGCTGATAGAACAGAGGAATTGTTTGGAGCACAGGCATAGACTTGATGGGCCACATGACCTCCAGTGCCATAATGAGATTTTGTTCACTCATGAGATGCAGGTGTCACTAGGTAGGCCAGCATTTATTGATCAGAGAGTAGGAAAGAATCAAATTCATTGCTGTCGATCTGGAGTCACATGAAGGCCACACTGGATAAGGATGGCAGATTGTCCCTAAAGACCAACAGTGAACTAGATGGGTTTTTGTGGCCATTAACATTAGGCAGGCATTTAATACCAAGGTCAATTCTGCAAGTCAATTGCAAGCAGTTTTGGGATTATATGTATTCTGTGGGATGCTGATGAGGCATTGGTTTGCAAAGATACAAAGGGAGGAATTGAGTATGATGGAAGTGCATGGAACAACACTTAATTTGCAGGAACAAGAAAGATGGTAAGTTGTCCTCAGTAAGTGAATAGGAAATGGTTCGGGGACTAAGTTTGGTTAGAATAATTGCATTGACATGATGCTTATAATAAGGAGTTATAGCTTGTGAGATTTGGGTGCTGTGAAAGTTAAAGTGAGTAGTGGCTTTGTGATTGAGATAATAGAGAGGAGATATTGACACTTTACAGAGTGCAGAGGATCACTCGCTTTCCTGCCTTTCTGGACTTCCCTTTTCACTTGGGATACAGCATGCAAGTGGGTCCAGCTGACTTGGTCTTTTGGAGTCTTTGGAAAAAGGACTGTCCCCTCTCTACCACCTTGAGGTCTCTGCGCCTATGAGTTAATTTCCCAATGCCGTATGGGGAGGAATCGCATGTCAATACCAGATTTTGTTTGGAATCATAGTGTGCCATCATTATCACCATGTTGGTTTGGGATCCTGAGAGAATGATAGCTGTTTCTTCACTTCCTTGAAAGTTATGTTGCGGCTATGCTGTTTCTTTAAGAGTTGATGCACAGGTGACAGAATGGAGGCCAGATTATGAATGAAATTTCTGTAATAACTCATAAATCTAAGGAAAGACCTAAGCTCTGGTATAGACATGGGAGCCAGTGCATCCTTGATCATTCTTTCTTTATCCTTCCAATGGCTATAACCCAGTCTTGTCGACTCTGTAGCCCAAGTAGATCACTTGGGGTGCCTGGAACACACATTTGTCCCTTTTAAGGCGTACACCTGCCTGGGAGAAACACCTAATGACGGTGTCCAAGCTCTTTGTTGGTCTTCCCTGTTATTAGCACATCATCTAGATAAATAGTGACCTGGCACAGACCTTGTGAAATGTTCACCATTATCCACTGAAAATTGCACAAGTTGACTGTATCCCCAAATGGCAGTCTCATATATTGGTGCAAACCTTTATGGTTATTAATTGTAGCATACTTTTGGCAATCCACATCTGACTGCAATTACAAGTTCACATGGCTCATGTCCAACGCTGGAACATAGCCCCCCTACCAGATTTGTGTACAAATCCTCTACTTGAGGAATGGGTATTTATCCAATTGCAAAAAGAGGTTTACTGTTGGTTTAAAATTCCCACAAAGTTGAACCAACCCGACGAGCATCCCCAGTTGGTATAACTAGTGCTGCCCATTTTCCAACAGTACTGGTTTGATGATGCCTTTGCTTTCCAACCTTTCAACTTATGCCTGTTTACTTTTGTCTGTAAAGCAAACGGCATTAAACGGGTCTTGCAGAATTGTTGACTTTCTTCCTCATCAACATGTAAGGTGGCCTTGGCTCCGTGGATAGTTCCTGAACCTTCCTGAAAAGATTCTGTGTATTTAATTAGAACTTCACTCAGGCAGCCATTTTCTAATTGAAAAATGTTAAGCCCATCTTGATGAATCTTTCTCAACCAATTTCACCCCATCAAGCTTGGGCCCAAGCCTTTTACTGCAAACACAAGTAAATGAACCAGCTGCTTCTCATAATAGCCCAAAATCAAAATTGTGTACCCTTAATCTGAAAAGGTTATCTGATATAGGTGCTCAGTGTCGCCAAGGTCTTGTGCAAAGGTAAGGGTTGGAGTCCAGAATGAATTTTGTTAAACACTGGTTCTGCAATCACTGAAATGGCCACACTGGTATTGATCTCCATGGGTGACCATTGGGGCAGATGAACTTAATTTTGATTGATTCTAATTTAGATATTGCTAGGCAATTTAACTGTTCCAAGCCAGGTGTTTCTCCCAAGTAGGTGTATATCTTAGAAGGGATACTTTTACTGTCTTGAGTCTTCTATTAGCTGTGACTACAATGACTTGCTGGCCCGAATCCTGAAGAAAGTTTCTACCGTTTGGCCAAGGCTTGGCTTTGTTTTTTTGGGGTTTTGCTGTGGGCTCAATTCCCTTTGTTCAGTATATGTCCCGAGTAAGGCTATGCAATTGCCTTTTCTCAAGTGGTATTCCCCAAGCTCAGTCGTACTGGCGAGGGTGCACAGTCATCATCGGAATACCCTGTAATTCATGCTCCATTTGCCATGTTTTCCAATGATGAAAATCAGTTGTTGTGCCTGTCTGAGGTTCAATTGTAACGAGTAGAGTCTTCTGCATGGTTCCATCTTTAATCCCAAGTACCAAACTGTCCCACAGCATCTCATTAACGGTTAAACCAAAGTCACACGCCTCTGCTAGTCACCTTAACCGAGTCAAAAATTCTAATATGGATTTCTCGGATTCTTAAATTGCTGAGTAAAACCAATACTCAAAATTAGCCATGATGTGGAGGAGCCAGTGTTGGTCTGGGATTGATAAAGTTGAAAATAACACAACACCAGGTTATAGTCCAACAGGTTTATTTGGAAGCATTAGCTTTCGGAGTGCTGCTCCTTCATCAGGTAGCTAGCGTTTCCAAATAAACCTGTTGGACTATAATCTGGTGTATGTGATTTTTAACTCCAAATTAGAGGAGTTTGGGGGTCATAATATTCCTTAACTAAATCTGTCAACTGTTGAAAGGTTTTAGTAACTGCTGCCTCTGGGTACTTTAAGCTCCTAATAACTGAAAAAGCTGCAAGTCCACAAGCTGTCAGAATTATTCATTGCTTTTCATCTGCCCCAATGTAATTTGCCCGGAATAGATAATGCATTCTTTCCACATACTGGGCCCAGTCTTCGATGGCAAGATTAAAACAAGTCGTTTCCCAAATAATTGAATGATACCAGAAATGTTTACCCCAACTCAAAGATTATTGTTGTGAGCAAAGTTCTTCAGGAGCATGTTTTTATCTTGTCACTACTGAAATTCCTCCACAGAGAACAGTATCCAGTCACCAAGTCACCCGTTATTGATACGTGGAAAATCCTTGACTGTGATCCAGTTTCCTCAGAGCCAGCTCTGAGTGAACAGAATCTCTGACATTCCTGTTATATCTGTCAGTCAGGGCTCCCTGATTGAAGCAGGTTAACAGCCACAATTAGGAACTCACATTCTGCAAATTCCACCTGGCTGTCCTCATTACAAAATGCAGCCTTGACATCAAAACCAATGACTCCCACCTCAACTCCAGAGTTCATTATCCCTGAATGTGAAGCATTAGTTGACTAGCTATTGCTCGAGATAAAAGTTTGCAGCATTGAATGTAGTTTTAGAAAGTGAAGGCCTTACAGAAGTTTCCCAGGTAAAGAAGGTAAATAGAAAAAACAATTTCCACTGGTGAGTGAAATGGTATGAAGATGGTACAAGGTGAAGCTAATAAATCACTTAGGGAAAAATTAGAGAATTATTCTTTGTGTAGAAAATGGTTTGCATGTGAAATTAAAACCGTGCATTCCTGTTTATCAGCTAAAGGAAAATATTTAATAGCAGGAGAATCAACTGAAAGTTTGGGATTAAACTTGGGCTTGAATGTAGATAAAATGTATGTAGATCTGATGGACAAAATTTCCTTTGGTTATGGTTTAATATATGTATGCGTGTATTAGTGATTGAGGTAAGGAATGAATTCGTGTCATTTGTAAGGAACAATGTAATACATTACAAAGACAGTTCCTTTCTAAAATGGCTTCGTTTGAAAGAATCTGTTAGTTGCATGTTGAAAAGCAAATAATTTTACAATGATGATGCATTGTAGTGAATGTCAAGTGAAAGAATAAGCCATCTAATTGCAAGTGTAGTTACTAAAACACGGAAGTATATTAGTTTTTTGTACGGCATAGTCCACAAACAGCCAAACAAAAAATGACCAAATAATTCATTTCTTTTGGAATATTGGATGTAGGTTAAATATTAGCCAGCTCCCTTACTTTTCATCAAATTGTGGTATGGGATCTTTTACACCCCTCTGAGAGAGTAGAGGGCACTTTGATTCAATGTCTCAACTGCTGTACAAATACACTCAATAGTACAGCACTCCCTCAACAATATCCTGAATTGTCAGCCTAGATTATGTACATATTTCTCTGGAGTGAAGCTGAAATCACAAAGTTTCAGTTTGTCACACAGCAACAAACATAAATATGAAAGCAGCGAAGTTATATAAAAATACAATTTTTTTATCAGCCTATTGTCTCTATTTCCCGAAACATTTTCTTGCCTTTGCTAATTTTATATTGTCTTAACTTAAATTAAACTTTGTTTTATCACAATTTATTGTAATCCTTCCAGAATGCTGAGTTTCTCCAGAACTTCCTGTTTTAATTTCAGATTTGCAGCAGTATTTCACTTTTACATGTTTTCCTAATCTAATTAATTCTGCATCACACTGGGTCAAAGATTTGACCATTTGTCATCAGCAGCAGCACACAGGTAAGAGTCTGATGGTACAGATATGAGCATTACCATGACACATTCACAAGTCTATAATAAGAACTACTGTAGAACTTAGTCCTTGAAATCTCTTACATCTTTGAAAAGAGATCATGGCAGATTTGTGATCTCTATACTGACTTTGTGCCCTTTTCTTAATGCCCCAGACTATTAATTTTGAAATTAGCAATTAATTTAGGATCAATTGTGATTTGCAGAAGAGAACTTCAAACCTCCAACCCCTTTTGCATTTGGATATTTTTCCCTAACCTTTCTCCAGATGGATTAATGTTTTACTAAACCATCCCTACATCAGCCTTAGCATGCCAATCAGCAGGAATAATTTCTTATAATCTATCCTATATGTTTGCCTTAATATTCTCAAACTTTGATCAAATCATTGCGCAACTTTCTAAATTCCAGGATAAATTAGTTTGTGTAATCTCTCCATAGATTTTTATGCTGTACCAAAATAATATATCCTTCCTCAAGTCTGGTGTCCAGAGTTTCTCCCAGTTCTCCAGGTGTTTTCTCTTGTATTCTGTTCTTCCAGATACAAAGGGCAGCATTCAATAGTGTTCTTGATTATTTTCTGTACTTGTTCATGACATTTTAATTATAATGTACTGGGAGCCCAAGTCATTTTGTCCTCCGTCGTTTCTGGTTTTTCACATTTAGAAAGTACCCTGCTATATCCTTTCTGGGTCCAAAGATTTGATTTCATTCTCATAGAAATCCAAATGTTCTCATTTCCTTAATTTACCCATCTCTGTAATTTTATACTTCAAATTTTTCTTTTGGAAACAAACTTTAAATTGCTTCATTTGCTTTACTCAGATTTCATGGCCTCACCCTGTCATCTCACTAACCTTCTCTATCAACAATCAGGTCAATGAAATTCCAATTTCTGTCTTTCATGCACTTCCACCCACTTTTTGTTCTACCATTGGAATCCATGTTTTCAGCTGCCTCAAGTTGCACAATTAAAGTGTTGTATAAATCCTATTGCTTCAGCCACAATATTTATTTGTCAGCATTTCTAAGATCCTCCTTGATTTGATATCAATTTTTATGATGATGCATCTAAGAAGGTCAGTGAGATGTTAGTCTACGTTAAAGATGCTATATAAGTATTAATGATTTTTTCTGCTTGCTTGCACCATATGTTTTGATAGGAGGGGCAAGATAGAATTTTGTTTGGCTAAATGCAATTTTTTAGCCAATTGGAAACCCGAAATTGAACGTTTATTTGATTATGTCCTGGTCAGTTTCTTGCACAAACATTTGTTAGGATTGTAGATAGATACGTTAAACATTTATTGCAAGGTTTAGTAGAACATCTCTATAAATTAGGACATAAATAGATATTAATTTAAGAATTGTATATTTTTGGAATAGGGATCAACTTAGTATTACTTAAAAAGGCTGACCTGTAGCAAATATAAAACAAGAGCTAATAACTAGAGACTAATATGAAAAACTTAGCAAAGCATATTTCCAAATAGATTATTCAACTTTTTTCTTGCTTCACAATCAATGATTAGATTAGGAAATTGAATAACAGGGAAATGGTCTTGGTAGAACATGCTCTTGTGATACAACGAGAATAAACAATTCTTTTATTTTAAACAATAAATTATGATCAGGATAATGCACTAAACCCAGGTAATTTTGAAATGCACTTATATAAATTGGTAAATCAAACTTGAATCCACATCTAATATCAATTCTGTAAAACTTAAAGGGATACATTAATTATTTCAAAATTTGTCATTCATGTTAGCACATAATGTGCATCTTTGCATATTTATTTAACAGCAATGCAAATTTTAAAGAAATGAAAGAACTTGCACTTGCAAGTGCTGAGTTTGACCTTAGGATTCCCAAATTGCTTTGCAGTCAATGAAATACTTCCTAGTATAGTCACTGTTCTAAAGTAGAAAATCCATCACACAGCAAGATGCCATGAATGCTGATTTAAAAATGACAAGATTATCTGATTTAGTGATCTTGATTGAGGCATACATTTGATCCAGTCACTCGGGAGCATTCCTATGTCCTTCACATTATCTTTTGGTATTACATTTTTTAAAAGTCTTCTTTGGCTTCTAATAGCATACGCTTCTATGTGCATTATTTGAATAGGTGTTCATAAAACCTATTCCTAGGATTTCATCAATGCAGTTCTGTAGGTGATTGGAAGGAAATGTGCTGTGTAGCACAATATCAGTTATCTATGCACTTAGCTCAAAAACATTTGAGTAGCTAAATATATAAACTATCACATCCTGCTTCATTCAGACATGGCTGGGTCTGAGGGAGAGCATTGGATGATACATATTTCATGTATAATTATACACAATAAGTCAAACACATAAGTTCCATTAGTAAATTAGCAACAGTGTCAGTTGCAACAGGGAATTGTTTAGCTGAAACTAGAAACATAGTTAGCTCTATTTCAACTTCACACCCATGCAATTCTCATTTATACTCAAGATTTTAATCAGCCAGAAAGCAGAGGAGGAGAATGGTTTCTATGAAGAATTTTGAAATGGTTCTCTTTCATCTGATTACAGGTGGAAAGTTTGTTTACCTTCTTCAGGACTAAGGACCAGGAGACTTCATTATCTATTGGGTGGTTCCAAGACTTTCTGCCTGGTGGATTTAAGAAGCTCCTTGTTTTCAAATACAGCAGAATATGCATATGAAAGTTAGTTTTGCTGTACTGCACTTTTCAATAAAGAGGTCAACCTCAACTGATGTGACTGGATTCATATTTTGATATTGGTTGGATTTTGAAAAACAATGCAAATCAAACTCAATCTGGCCAAATCACATTCCTCCCTAATCTTGGAAATTATTTAAAGAGGAAAGCTGTTCCACTGGAATACCTCCATATCATTTCTTAGTGTTATAAAAGAAGATTTTTGTACACTTAATGAAAGAGACAAGAATGTATTCCTCTTATGATTTAGGCCTCAAATTCATTCTGAATAAATCTATTTTTTGAACAAATTAACATTTGCACACAAACAGGCACAAAATTAACTTTCTCCATCATGAAAGGAGTATTCACGTGCAGGCATGTTACCACCTTAGGAAAGTGCACATTTTGGCAGTAAGAACAATTTCTGATGATATGTTTTCTGACAAACGTTTAAGACCTAATTTAATGATTTCTGCTGTTGAATTAAAATCACCCGTTGAACTAATTATTGATGATAGTTTACATTTGAATAAATCAGCTTCCATTTGCTGTGTATTTAAGTACAAATTAACTCATGTAGTCGAGCATGCCAATCAGATACACAGTGCTCATGGCAGCTAAGAGTTTCAGCTGTTTATCTGGAAATGATTAAAGAAAATTTGATTCAGAGGTGGCAAATAAGAAAAGTTAAACCTGAAATATTATCCAGTTCAAAACTGAATTATCAGAGAATTATATATTTCTACCGATTGGAAATACCGTGCTTGAAGCTTACCCAGGACAGCATGGAACAACATCGGATAGTTGCAGAAACAAGATTTTGATTCCTCCTTTTGTAACTCCAGCTGAATAGTGATACTACACATTTGCACGCCATTAGAAATGTTTTATCTACCAGACAATTGCTTTAATTAATAATTCACACCAAACAATATATATGTTTGCCATCTGTGCACCAATAGAGTGTTTCACAAGTCTGTTTTCCTGTTGCCATTTAAAGTGTTCATGTAGTGTTTTACGATAATGATGTAACGCCTCTAGTTAGGTGGAGAGAGTTACTTTGTGATATGGTAAGCTGGGTGGTGAAACAGCCACATAGCGAAGACTTATTACAGTTACAGAGGAATGATAGCCGTTCATTCCCATAAAGGTTTGGGTGCCGCCAGCCAATCCAGTGGTGTATGTCAGTTGCAAGTGCTTTCTTTATCAAACAAATTCCTTCAGTTCTGTTAAATCACTAGTGTCAACACATGCCCACATTGTCTTGTATAATCTGTTAGTTTGAATGAAAGAAGCATTTCTTGATTGGCTTTTTGAGGAACTAAAATTACACCATTGGACACAAATTTTGATATCTTTGAATTGCCTGAGGATAGAGCTGAATACCAATATAAGTAGGTATGCAAATATTAAGGAGTTATTAGAGAAATAAATTTTGATCTTTTGGTTTTGCATCATTCCTGAGGTACTGGACATTTTTCATTGCGAAAAGTATGTCATATGCATTTTGCTTAACATTATAATCTGAAACGGATAAATCTTGCCATCGAAGAAGAATGGCTATGGATGAAGAGGATCTCAAACTTCCAGAGAGAGAGACATCATGGTGCGAGACTAGATCGGAGTTTAATATCCGTAGTTTGCGTAAAGCACTCTCTCCCTTTTCCATTGCCATGGCCAAGTCACCTGAAAGATACAATAAATTGTTCGAATACAATAAAACCTGCTTTTATTTGGGGGAAAAGGTTGTGCTTAAATACTACAATAAGTTTATTTTCACACTTAATTGACATTAACGTTACAAATAATTTTCAAAAAACACAGTTGTATCAAAGAATAAAAGTATCCAGTTTCTTGATTGACTGACGATAATCATAAACTAGTAATCATTTTAATGTTTTAAATAATTTTGGGTCTAATTTTAATTTACACAAAAGCTATTCTCTTATGCAAAATGAAAATTAGACCCAACATATTTGCAGATTCTAAATGTGACAACTTCAGTTTTAACTGCTCCATGATGTGTGACTGAATTGCTGATTGTGATCTTCATGTGTCCCTTTTGGTTGCACTACCAATAGAGAGGGGACTGTATTAAGATAAGTTTAGTAAAAATCATATATAATAGTGATGGTATTTAGAGTGCCAGTCCATTACAATTTTGATACTATTGGTTTAGTGCCTCTAATTATGGAGGACAGCCTTCTAACTGGTGCTGGAACTTCTGCTTAGAGATTATTCAATACCGTCTTAGCCATATACAATAACCAGAGGATCCTTGTCTTAAATGTTAAAATCATTTCTATGGATTTCTATGTCATCTAACTGATGACAGTGGTTAAAGATAATCCAATTAACATTCTTAAACTTTGTCAGGACCCAGTGGAATGCAAATATTGCCCAATGTTTTGAAACCTCTTGCATATATTTTGCCAGAAGAATTCCCTAGTATCTCCAACAACCATAATCGGAGCAATTTCCATTGCAGCTCCAATGTTATAGAAGCACGCGTCAGTGTACTCTGCAATCTTTCACTAAGGTTGTTTGAACACTCAATGAGTTCAGATTGCAAACTGTCAACAAGGTCGTTTCATATTATGCTCCATAGTAAATTCCAGTCAAGCAAAAGGTCAGTGTATTATGCATGTCAGCGTGCAATTACTGCATGGTATGCTCCACTGCATGCTTATAGGTCCATTTTGCCTACTTCTAACATCTTAGGCAACCAAGAGGTTTTGTCCATTAGATAGCTGCACTATACAATGACTCAGTGTACAGTATCTATTTGTTATCACATGAACCAATAGGGTGCTTTACATCTCTGTCCTGATGTAGTTCAATATTCACAATAAGCCATGGGTATTTGTGTCGCATAGCTGGTGATAATGTGTCTATTGTAATCGTATAGTCTCCCTGTGCTGTTGCTAGCATGGTACTCTTGGGTTCATAGTTGCGGTAGTTCTTTCTCTTAATGAATTTGGTGACAGAACCTGTACAGCCAAGTCATATGATGGTCCTGGTAAATATATCAATGAATTTCTACAATATTGAACCTCTTTATATCTTGGGACACTTTCAGCAATTTCAATGTAATAATAATTATTTTAGCATTCATTCTCTAGAATCAATGAGCCAGCTGCAATATCATAAGCTATTGAGTTTCCTGGGGGACAAAAGTAAGACTCACGTTCCTCAGCTCCTATTTGTTGCTAGTTTTTACCTGAAGTGCCCATATAGCCTTGTCTTTCTATATTTATTTTATTACTGGAACAGCATTAACTCTTAAAAACATCAAAGTTTTTTTTCATTCCTGGCAATTGCATTCAACCACTTCACTATTGCTTCCCAAGCTTGCCTGTATGTCTCTGAGTGTGTGAATATATCAAATATAGAGACCCTTCTTTGCATGGCCTCATTTGTAGACATTTCTCTTGTGCCTTTGTGAAATGTGACTTGCCCATTGCTTCTGTACCATTTTCTGCAGTGTCCTAATTCTATTGCCAAGCAGTAATTCGTAGACATCCACCAAGTTATTTCTAGTTTGTTAAAGTGGATTTTTGTGATAACTAATTGGATTACTTAATGTTTCACTGGTGGAGAATGCAGAAAACTCTGCTGAGCAGAAAATAGGCCCCTACCAGAGAAATAAACATCCAGTCAGCAGAACACACTGCAGTCCAAAATAGCAGGTGTTATTATTGCTTGGAGAACGCTGTTTTATAAGGTCTCGAAGCAAATTGTTTATTATCTGAAATATTGTACTGCATTACTTCACTTGAAAGTCAGAAGTAACAATGGAAGATTCCAAAATGGAAAGTGACTAAATGGGCTAGTTTTCATATACCAAGTGCAAGAAAGAAATGTAGAAACTTGGTAAACAAGAGCAGGAGTAAGTCATTCAGTCGTTCAAGTCTGCTCCACCATTCAATAGGAGGACTGAGCACCCAACCTGTTCCCATTTTCTCCCTGTACCCTTTGATCCTTTAGCCTGATGAACTATATCTAACTCCTCCAGAAAGCATTCAATGTTTTGACCTCAGACTCTCTTACTCCACCCCACCGCTCCCCGGAGAAGTCATTTGACCTAATCTCTAAATGGCCTAACTTGTATTCTTAGGCAGTGACGTCAGAAATTGGACAGGTCTAGCACCATCTGTGCAGAGAAAATAGAGTTAAAGTTCCAGGTCCAGTGACCCTTCTTCAGAACTGCTTCTTCAGAACCCCTTGTTCTGTCTACCCTGCCCAGTCTTATTAGAAATTTGGAGGCTACCCTGAGAATCCTCTCTCATTCTTCTAAACTCCAATGTACAACTACTCCTGACCCATCCAGTCTCTGTTCATATGACAGTGCTGCCATGCCAGAATTCTCGTAAAACTCATAAATTCTAAGGTAAAGTTAGAGTTGGGGGTAAGCAAGAAGTTAAACAAATTAATGTTTTTTTAACTTACATATTTTCTCAATTTTGCATCCATTTAGGGTGTAGGTTTGCTCGCTGAGCTGTAGGTTTGATCCAGACGTTTCATTACCTGGCTAAGTAACATCATCAGTGGCGACCTCCAAGTGAAGCTCCAAATCATTGACATCACCACAAACCCCAGGAACCCCATCCAGGAGAAAGATATAAATAGAAAGCAGGAGACAATAGCTTCGCTTCACTTGGAGGTCACCACTGATGATGTTACCTAGCCAGGTAATGAAACGTCTGGATATCAAACTTACAGTTCAACGAGCACACCTACACCCTAAACCTCAACCTGAGCTACAAACCTTCTCAAACCTTTGCATCCATTTGTTTCGACTTATAAATCCTTGCACTACTTTGACATCTTTTAGAAATAAATTGAAGATTAATACAAGTATGAACCATGCCTCCGCAGCCAGCATTTAACTCATTTACAATAATGTTCCTGTCAAGTTCCATCTTCTGCAGTATGTTTCTTTCTTAAAAGTGTTTCTCATTAATTCTTGATTATCTTGTCTTTTTTCCTATTCTTTTAATCTGTGTTTGCACGTTAGCACCTTACCTGCATTGTTCAATCATGTCTTGTAATGATCAGAACAAGCAGCCCCTCATCACAGGGCAATCTTCAGGATCTAGAAGACAAAGGAGATTCTGGGCACTATGTTCTCACTGTAAATTAATCCTATTAGTATAACAGTTTCCAGAAAATGGTGCTGTCTCTTCAAAAGGTTACGATATTCAAAATTGCCCATAGTGTTAGGTGCATTAGTCAGGGATAAAATGTAGGGGAATGGGTCTGGGTGGGATACTCTGAGGGTTGGTGTGGACTTGTTTCCACATTGTCGGGAATCTAATGTAATCATACACTGACGGGGCGCTTTTGTAGTAAACCATTGACTAAATTTTATATATTTAAAATTTCTGAGAGCAAATCATTTGTCAAAAATAATTTTCTGCTGTTCTTGAATTGGGTGAATTGTGGGTTATTGAAACTATATCTGTGAGGAACCAACCTGCTCTACAAGTGATCCTGTAGCTGTATGGCTGATTTAGAAAAGTAAAGGTGAACCATATCTCAAAATGGAGCACTTTACTACAGTATTTAGCTGTAAAACTATTTTACCTTAACTTATTTTTGTAATCAATTTAATTCTAATTAGCAATCTACTCAAAGCCATCAGGCTGGTATCCATGTTTGGTGAGAAGTATTCCATGGCCCTGTGCATTGAATCTATGACTGAACAGATCTCACGGATTGAGAAGTGGAGAGGTGCTCAGTTGTAGTATGTAGGCATTTATAAATACATGGTATCCATACCAAGGTTAATCCTTTCAGTTTTATAGCGACTCAGTTACATTTGCCCTTCATACCTTGAGAAAGTCTGATGGTGAACATGAATCTCACCAACCTGTTGTATAACGATGTTGTGGTTTTTCTTGAGGATAAGTAGATTTTCTGCTCACAACTTATGTATAGGAAATATTTAACAGTGAATATATTTCAAAGATTAGGTAACCATAAAGGAAAACAAAATAATTGCAGAAACTCTAAGAAGGGATTTCTTAAAATTTGATTTTGAATGTGTGCATCACCGGCAATGCCAATGCTTATTGCCCATTCCCAGTTGCCCTTGAGAAAGGACAGTTTCTAATTCATTTCAGTTTAAATCTGTAAAAAGTTCATGGAAGGCAGGCTGCACCATTTATGTTTTAGTTTATCATGTTCCACAAGATAACAGAAAATTGCACAACTGTGTGTTATCTCTGTTATGAAACAAAATGATTTTCACTTCTATGAGGGTAAAAGGTACAGGTCACATGGTGTCCTTTTACATTCCTGATGCAAATATTTACAGAGATCTAAATTACAAGTCAATCCAAAAGTCAGGTAAAGGTTACAACGAGAATAAAATATTTTTAAAAACTGTAATCATTGGTTTATGAAACTTTGGGGGACACGAGTTACCACACAGCAGCCTCTGAGGAACAAAACATACAATTAAATAAAAAATAGTTTAAAATATAACAAGAAGCTGCTGTTGGAACAGAGCTGTCATCCCCCTACAGTACTGTGCTTAAATAATGAAAAGTTAAGTAACACTTTTTCCAATGACTGTGTCATGCAGCTTTCAGATCAGGTTCATAAGTTCAAAATGTGACGGGACCCTCAAGTACCGGTGATAAATGTAGGGTAAGTAAACCTGCTGGGGGAACAAAAAAAACTATTCAATATGAGATATTCCAAATGAAATTATCGGTAGGCTCTGGAAAAAGGAAAGAAAAACCTGTAATTTCAGTATTTCAAAACTGTGGCTGAATTAAATGTTTTATCAATTTTTGATGGGTTGAAACTAGGCAAGGTGTGTTGGAGGGTGGGTGGGTGGCGGTGAGCGCGGTGGGGTACAGATGTGTCTCTTAGCAGGATTAAGATGTTTCTTAGGGACAGTACACTGATTATAACATTAATATTTTAACCATTTTATGTTTTAAAATGTGAATATTGAAAAGAAAGAAACTATGGCTTATGCAATTTGTGTTTCTTTTTCCTCACTGGTTTGTGGGAGGAGTTCAAGCTGCTCCATACCCCATTTATCTTCTTACTTTATCCTCATGCCAAATCTCCTATTACTTTCAGTCCTCTTAAACTTTCAATCTTTCCGAAAAGGCAGGGCAACAAGTCCCACTGATCTCCATGGCACCACAGACCCTGGAAAGGCTTTTTGACAAACTTGGCCACTTTGGAAGGTAAATGCTTTGCTCTTGTACTTATTAGCCTTTGTTCATTTTGTTTTCAGAGAAACTTAACAGCAATCGCAGTAGGATTTAAAAACTAACAGCAGCTTTGTCTGAAAACTAATTCATGCTGTCCAGCTTAAATAGAGACAATCATGTTCTTATGAAAAAAATATAAATATAAAACATATATTTTAAGATTATGTTTTGGTAAATTTAAAACTCAATTTTAATTCATTTCTCATCCTAGCTTTTGGTCCTGTTTAGAGCTTATTGAATTTTGCTATAGCATTATTCTATACAATTCTCTTTTCATTTGTTAATAATCAAAACTGGCTTTGTATTTTCTAGATTCCAAGCAGCTGTGTATTTTGTGGTCAATTTCCAAACAATAGCATGTGGGATCCACTATTTGGCCTCAGTGTTCCTTGCTGTAACACCACAGTTCGTGTGCAAGTTGCCTGGAAATGTGACCACGATCCTTGTTTCAAATACAACAGCGGGCCCTGGAGATTTGTGGAACTTGTGGACTGCAGATTCAAGCAGCGTAGTCGCTTATATGGAAAATGGAGAGATCTGGGAAGCTGAGAAATGTATTCGTTTCAAAAGAATTGGAAGCTTTGAGCTAGTGAATTACTTTAAAGGCAACAGGACACGTTATCCCTGCTCTGATGGTTATAGCTATGATCAAAGCCACATTGAAAACAGCATTGTGACTGAGTGGGACCTAGTCTGTGACAGGGAATGGTTAGCAAAACTCACCCAGCCGATTTTTATGTTTGGAGTCCTACTGGGTGCTGTGGTGTTTGGGGATATCGCTGACAGGTAATTACCAATTCTCCATTTGTTAATTCTATTTGTGAGAACTCTGCTTGTAATTTAGTTTCTCCTTCTTGTTCCCTTTCAAATTTTCCCAAACATCACACCCACCCTCAGCTGAGCTGGCAGCTTAGAAACCTGTTCTTAACTTCTACCAATTCTCTTCTCTAACTGACTACCAACATGTGCCACTAGTTTTCCTCCCAGCTGTTATTAAACAATTAGATTATCTTCACTTTTTTGCCACTGCAACATTGTTCAGTACAGTGCTCACTGTGGTGAGGAATCACAGATACAGAGCCACTATGTAGCATCGTGTGCTGATGATCATCTACAGGTGGGGTTTTTGGAAGATTGACATTTCTAAAGCTTCTGAACATTTAGCTCATCATAGTAAGTTAGGGTTCCATTGTCAACCTGAATTAAATCCCTCTATTTGTTGTGAAAGCAACCTAGATTAGAGGTCGCCCTATTTTAAAACTACGCCCCCACAAAATACCAGCTTGCAAAGCAAAAGAGAACTGAATTTTCCTCCTTTTGTATTCATGAGCACATTGGGTTGTTTCTGAAGAACCACATTAAGGTAGGCATTAATTAAACATTATATTACTTAGAAGTGCATTATTGTGAATAAAAAATAATTGTGCAAAGTGTAAGGTCTTGAAAGCAGTAGAGGTACAAGTGACCAGTCATTTTTTTTTTTGCCATGCGAATGCATGAAAGTTGTGTGGAATCGAAAATGCAAGGCACTTATTTTCAAATCCATGCCACAAGAACTCAACTGACAGCAGCTGCATATTTAGATAAAGTTGGGTTCAGTTGACTTTGTATCTGGTATATATAGATAGATAGACAGAGGATCTGAGCACATGTTCATATGAAACCAGATTGCAGTAGTTATCTTTCACCACACATCACTCTTAAGGCTGTATTGCACATTGGAGATCTGATTACAACCAACTTTCTTAACACCATGTAACTGGAGAATTTGTGCTTTGAGCTTCACGTTGATTGGAAACTGGATTAATAATGCTAGATCTGATTTACTCCTGGATGCAAAGTGCTGGTATTGGTATTTAGTCAAATGCATGATAAGTTTGTATTTTTTTGTTGTTGAGCAAAAGATTACAAAGGAGGAAAATTCAGAATGCCTGGTGGTCAGTCTGGGAGGCTTAGGATCAAATTGTAAAACAAAGGTAATGTTTTTGATTTTAAGAATTAGAATTACGTATATTGTCACATGCACTCATGAGTGCAGTGAAAAGTTTACAACGTGGTCACTTACAGCGCCATCTTAGGTACAAAGGTACCTAAGTACTTGACCTTAAGAATAAATTAGAAAAATAAAGAAATAAAAAGGTCCAGCATTCGGATCCTTCAAGCAGACCAAGCTGGGCCATGCCTCCAGACTGCACCAGACCTTGCTTCCAATCTATGCTGGGAACTTGCCTCCAGTCCATGTCAAACACACACGAACTGCACAAAGGACGCAGCCCTGCTCAAGGCACCAAGCTCCACCATAGCCATTGACCCACTGAGTTCCCGAATCCAAGCTAGGCCTACCAAAGCCAGACTCCTTGATTCAAGCATTACCAACACTGCTGCTGATGACCTCCGAAGATGAAAAAGAAAAGAGAAAGAAAAAGATGGTAAAGGAGAGAGGGGGAGAGAGAGAGAGAGAGAGAGAGAGAGAGAAAGATGTGGCCGGCCTGGAGAATTTGGGCTCAGAAGCCTAACAATCCCTACCATACTGATGCTGCTATGCAGGCAAATAACAGAAGGGCCAGAAAATCTTGAATTTTTATGGCTTTACCATTACTGAGGTATAAGGCCATAATGAATGAAGCAGATCCTCACAAGGACATCAAATAAATGCAGGGTTTTCTCAAGAGATACGAGCTAAACTCAGGTTTTTTTTATGGTGTCCCCAAATGCATCTAACATCTCTAACATCTGGGTACATTTCTACTGCTGAGCTACCTCTACAGCTCTGTGATTATTCAATTTGTGGATATTTGTTCTGATTCAGGATATTTGGAACCAGGGTTTTCATTTGCAAGTTAGGTGCAGAGAGTCAGAACTACTTCTGGCTCCTCAAAGCAGACTTCTAAAAATGGTTGCCTGGACATCAGATTTTCATTCTGTGAGGCCTGGGTGACAACAGATGTCGTGAGAATGCTTCTGGGTAAGGAGACAGGTTGTGTAGAAAGTTTGACATGGGAGTCCAGCATTATGAACAGAAATAAAAAAGAAAATCCATTCTTACAAGCTTCTTCGTCCCTCTGACATACTTCCCAGGCCCCATCCATTCTAACTCAGGCCCTGCACCCAAACCCTTCATATACTCTCCATACCACCTTATGTCTCTTGTATCCACCTTCCATAATCCTTCATATCTCTATGCTAATCTATAATTTTTTACCCACCTCAATGACCCTTTATGGGCAGCACAGTGGCTCAGTGGTTAGTACTGCTGCCTCACAGCGCCAGGGACCTGGGTTCAATTTCAACCTCTGGTGACTGTCTGGGTGGAGTTTACACATTTTCCCTGTGTCTACATGGGTTTCCTCCAGATGCTCTGGTTTCCTCCCACAATCCAAAGGTGTGCAGGTTAGATGAATTATCCGTACTAAACTGCCCATAGTTTTCAGGGATGTGTAGGTTAGGTGCATTAGTCAGAAATAAATGTAGGGAAATGGGTCTGGCTGGATTACTCTTCGAAGGGTCTGTATGGACTTGTTGAGCCGAAGGGCCCGTTTCCACACTATAGGGATTCTATCTTGTCAGTTTAGTGTCAACTCTTGTCAATCCATGCTTCCCACCCTATGCACTTAGACTTAACATCCAGACTCAACAGTCTCCACCATAAGCAGACCGCAGATTCAAGCAGAAATGAAATCTCCATTGGAAAAAAGGTTTCTTCAGAAAAAAAAATCATATTTGTGTCTCTTCAACCATATAAATCCCTATCAGCACAGATATTTGCAACAACAATTTCATTCAAGTGCATTCCCCTCTGAAAACAAGCTTTGGAATTCATAGGAGAAAGTGAGAACTGCAGATGCTGGAGATGCAGAGTGAAAAAGTGTGGCACTGGAAAAGCACAGCCGGTCAGGCAGCATCCAAGGAGCAGGAGAGTTGACGTTTCGAGCATAAGCTCTTCATCAGGATTCTGCCTGACAGGCTGTGAATTTCCAGTGCCATACCTTTTGACTTTGGAATTCATACTCCTGCTCCAAAAAGTCTGTAACCACTGACAGCTGTCAGGTTGTGTAATGGTGAAGATTCAGGCTTTGGTCTTACTGCTGACATTAAATTTCTTCTCTTACACAAATTACAAGAATATTGGAGCAGGCAGCAGCTGACAGCAGTGCTTGCTGGGATATACTGTTTTTGGAACTGCTGTTGGGTGCATCATCCAGATTGAAATTGAAGTGGGATCCAGCCAATAAATAATCCTGAGGAGAAGTATAAATTATGCATAAATTAATTCCCACTAATTTAGGCATACACAGGGATGCCAGTTTGTAGACTTGCACACAATTTTATGCGATATGTTTGAATAATAAAAAACCTTGCATTTATGTTGACCAATGTCTGTTTATACTAATTACTAATAATCTATCCTATTATGTCCACATCATATTGTACTTCTAGTATACCACTATCTTCATTGTATTTTCAGTTGTTTGATCTTGTTGACTTAGCAGAAATAGCTCTGATTTAAATCACTGTGAGCACTAATTTTGACTTTATAGAATTCTTCATCAGGAGCAATTTTGTCTAATGTTCCTTGTGAGCTAAACAATGTTTTTACACATCTGCACAACTTTAGGTTCACTGTTAAATTTTATTGAGATTGCAAATACTTGTATTTGTCATTCTTAATCTGTTTCTTAATCTGTCTAGGTTGGGACGACGCTATATTCTATGGTTCACAAGCACAGCTCAATTTGTGTTTGGAGTTGGTGTTGCGTTCACCAATGATTATTACAGCTTCATTGTTGTTCGTTTCCTCCTAGCCCTGGTATGTATTGTACTGCGTAAGTCTATTTCCTTTTACTAGGTATTGGGTAGCCAGCTATTTTAGATAAAGATTTGATGCACGCTTCAAATTATCGACAGTATTAAACGTTTCAGTTGTAAATCTCATCAACAAGTTTAAGAACCAATCAGAAACCCACATTACTTCCCTGGGAAATGCCCATCTGAATTAGGTATTTTCTCAAGCAGGAACTTGGCAACACCGAACTCTCTCCATAGTTTTGCATATCAGCCAAGAATTACAAATGCTGGAAATCTGAAATTAAAAATAATAAGTGCTGAAGAAACTCAACAGGTCAGGCAGCATCTGAGAGAGAAAAAGTTAATGTTTCATGTCCAAACAGCTCCTCTTTAGAACTATAGCCCTAGCTGTGGAAACCCTGCACTCTTGGAGCTTTGATCATTGCCAGACATGCTACTGGTAGCTGTCGTTGCTCCTGGTTGTGCTGCAGGGAGTTCACCAAGTGTTATCTTTGAATTCCTGGATTCAGATGAAGGTAGAGATTCATGGGGTAGTAGGAGCAAGGAGGTTCAGGTGTAGGGGCATAGTACGGTTTTCAGTATTCCCCCCCCCCCCCACCAACCAACCATCTTTGCCCATTACTTCATCCCCAGATTATACACCGTGTCTGACATGAACTGACCCCATCCACCCTGATAGTCTTTGGGGTTATGGATGAAGGAGATGGGAGTAAAATGAAGTTGAAGATCAAACATGACCATAGAAAACAGAATTTTCAGTCGGCTCAGATTGTCATATACGTTGTAAGGGGCATATCATATTGTAGAGTTGGAACTGTGTAATTTAACATTGGATGGGGAAAGGAGATTTCAATCTTTTGAGTTGAATATAATGTCAAAGTTGTGTGCAATTTGACTCAACATCAGCCAGCAACTAAAACAGGAAAACTGTTAATGGCAAGGATGCCGAGTGTTTTTATAGCACTTGAAAACCATTACTTTGATCTTTCTGAAGTTCTATTTAGTTTTAGCTTCAGGTTTTATGGCAATCCACAGTGTGTAGCCTTTACGTTTCTTTTTGTAGGCAGTAACCAATTTTATGATGCAGTTATGTAGGGGGCTAGAAACCCCCTGAAAATTTATCCAAGTGCAATTCTTCAATTTAATCTGTTCCCTAGACTGTCTGAATTATCTTATTCCAGACAATGAAACATAATGAATCTTGGGTTAGGAGCTCAGACATCCGTAGCAGCTGAACACAAGGGAAAACATTGTTTGATTGGCACCATTCTCCATTGTTCAATATTTGTTCACACAAGACTGAGAGATGTCAAATGTTTACGGTTTCTGCCGTGGGTACTTTTAAAAGTCAGGTTCATTCATACTTTTTAGAGACATGATATAAACAGTTTTCTTCAGAAATTTATGAATGAAGTGTTATAAAGCATTTTCATACATGACATTATAAATGTAGACTAAAACAAAAGCACAATATTGTGGATGCTAGAAATGTTAGAAAAACTCAGCAAATCTGGCAACATCCATGGAGAGAGAAGCTGAGTTAACATTCAAGGACCGGTGCCTTTTCTCCAGGGCAAAAGACAAGGTTGCAGCATTTGTATTGATCTTCACTAGAGGTGCTGAGTGGTTAACCTGTCTTGGCCTCTTCTTGAGGGGTGACCTTATAGAGGTTTACAAAATTGTGAGGGGCATGGATAGGGTAAATAGGCAAAGTCTTTTCCCTGGGATCGGGGAGTCCAGAACTAGGGGGCATAGGTTTATGGTGAGAGGGGAAAGATATAAAAGAGACCTCATGGGCAACTTTTTCACACAGAGGGTGGTACGTATATGGAATGAGCTGCCGGAGGAAGTGGTGGAGGCTGGTACAATTGCAACATTTAAGAGGCATTTGGATGGGTTTATGAATAGGAAGGGTTTGGAGGGATATGGGCTGGGTGCTGGCAGGTGGGACTAGATTGGGTTGGAATATCTGGTCAGCTTGGACGGGTTGGACCGAAGGGTCTGTTTCCATGCTGTACATCTCTATGACTCTGAATGACTGAAGGCATTGGGTACTCCAAAGGCTATGTTCCCTGACAACATTCTAGCAATAATACTGAAGGTGTGTGCTCCAGAACTAGCCACAAAGCCAGTCAAGCTGTTCCAATATAGCTATAACATTGACATCAACCCAACAACATGGAAGATTGCCTTGGTATGTCAACAAAAAACAGGAGAGACACAGCCTATCCAATTACCATCTTATCAGTCTTATCTTGATCATTATCAAAGTAATGGAAGGTGTTGTCAACTGTACAATCAAACTGCACTTGCTGAGCAATAACCCATTCCCAGATGCTCACCTTGGGTTTTGCTAGGGCCACTCAGCAAATAATTCTATTACAACTGTGATCAAAAAGTGGGCAAAAGAACGGAACTTCCAAAGAGAATTGTGGATGACTGCCCTTAACATGAAGGCAGCATTTGAACTGGCCATGGCATCAAGGCTGGGTTGTCAAACATGAAGAAAAATACTCCCAAAAGCAGTTTTGGAGACATTTGCTAATCAAAGTTTCACTAAAGCCTGGGGACATTACTGAGAAATCCATGGGACCTGTTTCGAATGCACTTCCTGTTTGATGTGCAGACATTCAACAGTAGCCATCTGTGGTCCATATTTGTCTCATGTTAAAAGTTGGATGTTAGAATACAAGATTTATCTTTCTTTGCACAGTTTAAACCTTTTTATTGTCAATAATCTTTGCATATTTGTTTCAGTTTTTATTTGTAAGGTAGTTACTTATTGTTGACTAAAGAACCTTGATTAATGTGTTTCTAATGCTGGACCAGAGACAGTCTAAAATCTAGATTATTGGGAAAAATCACTGTGTTGGTTAACTTTAAAACTTGTTGTAATTTGTGGAGGAGTGAGACTAGAAAGGAACCACTACACCCCTCCAGCTGCAGTTGCAACAGCTAAGTGGTGAATAATATTCATTCCATACAACTGCTAACCAGTGACCATCTCAAATAAGAGCAAATCCAACCATCACCCTTTGACCTTCATTATCATCACTGAATCCCTCACTATCAACATCCAGGGGTTATCATTGCCCAGAAACTGAACTGGACTAGACAAATAAATACCGTGGCTGTAGGGGCAGGTCAGAACCTTCGAATTCTGTGATGAGTAATTCATCTTTTCAATCCTAATGCTTGCACACAAGCTACAAGGCATATATCAAGGTTGTAATGGAATACTTTCCACTTGCCTGCATGAGTGCAGATCTAGCAACACTTCATAAACTTGACACCACCCAAGAGAAAACAACCCACTTGATTGGCACCCCAATCAAACACCTTCAACATCCATTTTGTACATCAGAAGGTAAATGTTTCTGAACGGAATACATGTCTACATTTTTTAGTGAGAGCCTTATTTCAGTTAACCACATTTCCATAAAACCTATGCCACACTGATTATTAATTTTCCATACTGTACAGCTAATTTGCACCCATTTAACCCTTTAATATATAGTCATCATCTGTTGTGTCATTCCATCATATCTCAGGCATTCCTTCCCCTTTTAATATATTAAATATATATAAAGAAAGAAAACAAAGACAACAACATAATATATTGCAGTTCTTTTACTTTCCACATGAAAGTTGCAACATCCTTTTTTCCAGTATATTCTACAGTTCTTTGAATAAAATGACCCAGCGCAGTTTAGAGATTTCTCCATTCTCCAACTCTCTTTAAAACTGCAATATCGATCTTCAGTTTTTTTGCAGTCACACATTTTGTTGAGTGTATGTTATCCCATAGTGACTTATCCCACAGTGACTTGGAACCAGATCTTAATTCCTTCGCTACCACTGGGTCAAAATCCTGGCACTCCCACCATCACCGCATTGTGGGTGTAACTAGCCATGTGGACAACAACAAATCAAAAAGACACTTTGTCATGTCTTATGAATGGGCAATAAATATCTAGCCAATGATCTCCATGACCCATGACCAAATATGTAACAAAAATATAAGAGAGTAAAATGTATAACAGATGGATTCTCATGCAACCTGTTTCAATCCAACAAGTTAGGTTAAAATTGCCTACTTTGTGTAAAATTCCTTTGCTACCACAAAATCTCTTTTATACCAGTTTTGGCAGTATTGGCCTTTCATATCCTTATGTAGTAAACTAGGCTAAGAAGCTGCACTTTCAAGAGCTGAACACGGTAATGTATTTATTGGCATTAAGTAAATAAAAAATGAAAGAACTTGTACAATTATGTGTAATCCTTACTTTTCTTTGCATTTTAAACAGGTTTCTAGTGGCTACCTTGTGGTTGTTTTTGTCTATGTGACAGAATACACTGGATTGAAAGCCCGCAGTTGGGCATCTATGCATGTCCATGCTTACTTTGCTGTTGGCGTCATGGTAGTTGCCTTGGTTGGATTCCTGGTTCGGGCCTGGCGATTCTACCAACTTGTTTTGTCACTTGTGACAATACCATTTATATTTTGCTGCTGGCTATTGCCAGAGACACCCTGGTGGCTTCTGGCTAAAGGACGGCTTGAAGAAGTGCAGAAACTGATTGACACAATTGCTCGATGGAACAAAGTCAAGATCCCATGTCATGTCTCTGTAATGCAGATGAATAGTCCTGATGATTCAACAGACAAAGAAATTGCAATAAAGACAAGTGAGACCAAAGAAGACAAAACCAGTATCCTAGATCTTTTCCATACCTGGAATTTGGCTAAGAGGACCATCACAATCTGGCTTGTGTGGTTCACTGGGAGTCTGGGCTATTATGTTAGCTCTTTGGGTTCTGTCAATCTGGGTGGAAACGAATATTTGAATCTTTTTCTGGCAGGTAAGAAAATGTTTGTATATGCTAATTGAGTATTAAATATAGAAGGCAGTCAGTTCCTTTTATAGCGTTTCAAATGTTCTGGTTACCTAGTTCTACAAAACAAAGAAAAGCAATATATGTTTTCATGTTGTTGCCAGTGTTAAATAATGAATGGGAGAAGTGATTTTATTCAGGTTTTCCCACGCTGAAAGTCACAACCCCTGGTGGGGTAACAGCTGAAATTTTGGAGTCATGAGCATGTACTAAAAGCAGTGTGGCTGTTTTTTTCTCCCCTACAGTATGGAAACAGGCCTTTGGACCCGACAAGTCCACACCCACCCAAACCCATTCACCTACCCAATATTTACCGCTGAATAATGGGCAATTTAGCATGGCCAATTCACCTGGTCTGCACATCTTTGGACTGTGGGAGGAAACCCATGCAGACACAGGGAGAATGTGCAAACTTCACACAGACAGTCATCTGAGGTGGGAATCGAACCGGGGTCCCTAGCACTGTGAGCCACCGCACCGCCACATTTTAGATTAGATTAGATTCCCTACAGTGTGGAAACAGGCCTTTCAGCCCAATTTCTTCAAGTGGCCATGAACTAGCCAACCAGAACTAGCCTGAATGCTGTGCTGAGAAACTTTCTGGAGAAGTAGGTGGTGCTTTAACTTAAGAACTTTGTGAAATACAGTCACTGCCTCCGCCGACTGTCAAAGGGCCTTCCCCCATTCTTACATGTCTCACTTCACCCTCACCTCTGCTCCTAACAGAACTTCCCCACACACGCACCTGCTTGTCCCAAAGACCAGGTCTGGGCTATGGCTGTTGGCAAGCACCATACAGCCACAATGGAACAATGTTTGGGAAGCACTGATTTAATGTGTAATGTTTTCACTATCTGACCATTCTTTCTGTAGGATAGAAAATGAAATAACTCAATAACTACTCTTGGATACCAGATTGCATGTAGTACTGAAGAATCAAAGCATTGTTAATGGCCTTGTAGATTCAGTTTAATTTGTAACATTAACCTCAAAGTAAAATGGTGGCAAGTATTATTCTTAGTGGACACAACAGCTGATGAGAATGGGATTTCCAAGAGTTAGTAATCCTACATACTTACTTTAATAAGGGATTCGTGGGAAGCAGAGTCGAAGAGTGTGGTGCTGGAAAAGCACAGCCAGTCAGGCAGCATCCGATGAGCAGGAGAGTTGAAGTTTCGAGCATAAGCTCTTCGTCACTCTCTAAGTGGTACAAAAATCTTAAGTAAAATCATTCATAAATAGGCATGTTTGATGAGGCAGAACATTTCAGTTTTATAGCAAGGCACACCTGCAGTACTAAAACAGAATAGAACATCAAGAGAGAGTATACACAGACCCAGAATCATGAACAAGGTGAAAGAGATTGTGTCTATAGGAGAAAGAAAGATCCCAGAGGCTTAAAACAGAATGAAAGGGTGTGTGAAAGAATGGACCTAAATGTTAAAACAACAAAAGTGAGCACTTGGAGCTGAATCGTGAATTAGTATAGGAGGGATTGCAAGAACATGGCTCAGATTGCAGATCAATTACAAACAGAAATATCAAAGCAATGTATCACACTGAAACATGTAAATGATTGGTTCATTACCGAAATTGCTGGAGAAACTCAGCAGATCTGGCCGCATTTGAGGAGAGGAAACAGAGTTAACGTTTTGAGTTTAGTGACCCTTCTTCAGAATGAATTAGTTGGTGTATATTTTTCTCACTTATCTTTCAGAAAACATGCAATTTATTCATTAGCACACAATAAAGGTGGCAGAGTAGTAGGGGACAGTATTGTTAGAGGAATGGATATGCCAAGAGTGAGAGTCCAGGAAGCTGTGTTGTTGCCTAATGCTATTGTTTGGGACATCTGATCTGGGCTGGAGAGGAACTAGCAGTGGGAAGGGGAAGACGTAAAACTCAGTAGGTCTGGCAGTATCAGTGGAGAGAAATCAGAGTTAGTGTATTGGGTTGAGTGACCCTTCCTCAGAATTGATGATAGCTAGGAAAATGTTAGTTTATATGCAGATGATAGGCTGGGGGCTGGGGGAGGGGATAAAGAATGATTGATAGATGGGGATAGTGTCCAAAGAGAGAGAAGAAAGTTGGATGGATAAAAAAGTGGATGACAATCTGGTTAGCAGGGTAAATAACAGTTAATGGGGACTCTTAATAGCTAACAATAGGTCATATGTAATGGCAGACTATGTGATAACAAGGCCTGGTGTGTGGGGGTTGGGATAAGGACATGGGAGAGCTCAAGCCCTAAAACTGTTGAACTCCGTATTGAGTTCAGAAGGCTGCAGGGTCCCCAAGCGGAAAATGAGGTGTTGTTCTTTCAGCTTAAGCTGATCTTCACTGGAGCACTGCAGCAAGCCTGAGACAGAGATGTTGGTCAAGGAGCAGGATGGTGGCAAGCAACTGGAAGCTCAGGGTCTTTTTTGCAGACAAACCATGTGCCCTTAGATACTGAGGGTGGGGAAAGTAAACGGGCACCTGTGTTTGCAGAGGAAGATGCCATGGGGCTGTGTCTGGATGTTGGGAATGAAGGAAGGGTGGTTCAGGGTATCCTGGAGGAAATGGTCCTTGCAGAAGTCTGACAAAAGAGGGGAGGAAAATATATGTCAGTTGGTGACATCTCTCTGGAGGTAGTGGAAATGGCAGCTGATGATCCTTTTGGTGTGGATGCTAGTGGGAAGTAGGTAAGGACAGGAGGGACTCTATTGCTGTTGCGGGAAGGAAGAGGGGGTGAGAGCTAAAGTGTGGGAGATGGATCTCCTGTGGCTGAGGACCCTGTCAGCAACAAGGCTGGAGAATCCTCAGTTGAGGAAGAAGGTGGACGAACCAGAGGCTCCCTTATCGAAGTTGGCATCATCAGAACAAATGCAATGGAGACAGAGGAACTGGGAGAATGGAATAGTGTTTACAGGAAACAAGGTGTGAAGTGCATAGTCAAGGTAGCTGTGGGAGTCTGTGGGTTTATAGTGGATACTGGTGGCTAGATTTTCCCCAGAAATACAAATAGAGATGTCAATGAAGAGAAGGGAGGAGTTAGAGATAGTCCAGGTGAAAGTGAAAAATGGAAGCAAAATTGATTAAACTTTTCCAATTCTGAACGGCACTGATGATACCATTGATGTACTGGAGAAAGAGTTATAGCTGGGGCTGGAATTGGATTGGAACAGGGAATGTTCCACATACCCCACAAAGAGACAGGCATAACTGGGGCCCATGCAAGTGCCCATGACCACTCCTTTGACCTGAAGAAATTGAGAGGAATTAAAAGAGAAATTGTTCAGGGTGAGGAGGAGCTCGGCCAGATGAAGGAGGCAGATGGTGGGTGGGGACGATCCAGGCCTTTGTTCCAGGAAGACGCGGAGAGCCATGAGACTATCGTGGTTGAAGATGGACCTGCAGAGAGAATGCACCTCCATGGTAAGGAGGAGGCCACTGGAGACCACAGACTTGAAATTCTGAAACTGGTGTAAAACATCAGAGGAATTGCAGATGTACGTGGGCAGGGAGTGGACCAGGGGAGAAAAGATTGGGTCAAGTTAGGAAGAGATGAGTTCTATGGGGCAGGAGCAGGCAGAAACAAACGGTCTGTTTGTGGATTTTGGGAAGGGGATAGAAGGGGACTGTGCGGCGTTGGGGAACTATCAACCTCTTACTGGGGATGCCAGGTTACCAGATGAAATAAGGCCGATGACTGTAGTTGATACAATGGCGTGATGTTCCATTGTGGGATCATGGTCTAAAGGAGATAGGAGGCTCCTGCTGCCCTGTTCACAACTTGCTTTCTGACCTATCTTTGAATCATCAGCCAATTTTACTGTAAAACCTTTAGTCCCTTCTTGCTAATTGTGATACAAATTGTAAAGAGTTGAGGCTTTAGCACTGACCCCTGTGGGACACCACTTATGACATTCTGCCAGCCCGGGAAAGACCTCTTTGAATCCTGTTAACCAGACAATGTTCTATCCATTCCAAATGATTATCTTCCACACCTTGAGCTCCTATTTTCCACAATAATCTATGATGTGGCATCTTATGAAACGCCTTCCGGAAATCGAAGTACATTACATCCACTGGTTCCACAGCACTTGTTACTTCTTTGAAGAACTCCAATAGATTAGTTAAAAATGATTTCCCTTTGACAAAACCATGTTGACTCTGCTTGATTACCTTGTACTTGTCTGAGTGCCTTGTTACAATTCGCTTTTTATTAATAGCTTTTAATACTTTCTCTATGACTGATCACCATTGCCAAATCTCCTCTGTGTTTTGCTCCAAACAGCATAAAATCCTAGCCCTATGTTATTCCCATTCAGAATCACATTAGTAGATCTTAACGCAAACGCTGCCATCCTGAAAAAACCCATTTATTCCTACTCTGACTTTTATTAGACAATCTTCCATTGCGACATTACAAGTTTTGCATCTGAATTGATGTATTATTCATAACAAAACATACGTTGTCAGTTTAAATGGAAATAGATAACTGTGGTCTGATAGTAATTGCAGAGATATAAATATTGAATATTGAAGGAAATATTGTGGGCGGCACGGTGGCACAGTGGTTAGCACTGCTGCCTCACAGCGCCTGAGACCCAGGTTCAATTCCCGACTCAGGCGACTGACTGTGTGGAGTTTGCACGTTCTCCCCGTGTCTGCGTGGGTTTCCTCCGGGTGCTCTGGTTTCCTCCCACAGTCCAAAGATGTGCGGGTCAGGTGAATTGGCCATGCTAAATTGCCCATAGTGTTAGGTAAGGGGTAAATGTAGGGGTATGGGTGGGTTGCGCTTCGGCGGGTCGGTGTGAACTTGTTGGGCCGAAGGGCCTGTTTCCACACTGTAAGTAATCTAATCTAATTTTGTACATGACATTTGAAAGGACAGGCCACAATGAAAAGTGGTTGGTAGCTCTGTTAATAAAGGATGACATTAGTATAATGGAGAATGATGATTTTAGTTATAAAGATCAGCATGTAGTGTCCATTTGTATAAGAAATAAGAAAGGTGAAAAGTTATTGTAGTAGTTAACCAGCATCCTTGATAATAACTATAATGTAGGATAAGGTATACAGTAATGGTGGCTTGTGAGAGAGGTACAACAATAATCATGACTGATTTTAATTACATATATAGTGAGCAAATTATATTGGCAAAAGTAGCTGAAAGATTAGTTCTTTGAATGTTTTTGGTTGTGTTTCTTACAGAAGCATTTGCCACGGCCAACCAGAGAACTGATTATTCTAGATTATTAGATTAGATTTGCTCCAGGCCCTTCAGCCCAACAAGTCCACACCGACCCTCCAAAGAGTAACCCATCCAGACCCATTTCCCTCTGACTAATGCACCTAAACTATGGGCAATTTAGAATGGCCAATTCACCTGGCCTGCACATCTTTGGACTGTGGGAGGAAGCTGGAGCATCTGTAGGAAACCCATGCAAACACAGGGAGAATGTGCAAACTCCACACAGACAGTCGCCTAATAGATCTGGTAATGTTCAACAAGACAGGATTAATGAATGGCCCAATTAATTAATAATGGTACCCCTATGTACCAGTGATGATAACATGATTGAATTTTGCTTTCAATTAGAAAGAGAGGTCTGGGACTGAGATGAGTTTTTTTACAATTTAAATAAGGTCAGTTAGGAGGATATGAAGTTAGAGCTGGAAAATTAGATCTTAACACTGAGCAAAGATATATGCCAGTGAGAAAGAAAGATGTGAGGGAAGAATGCGCCACCTGTGATTAGCTAATGAAGTTAAAGATATTGTATAGTTTTTAAAATGGAAGGGTTTATTCAGATTTATTACACGGAAAAATATTTTAAGATGTATTGCACCATCACAAGGTACGCTAGAAAGAAAATTTGGGAAATTAAAATGGAAAATAAGGAAATTCTGGATGAATTAAACAGATATTTTGCACCTATCCTCTCTATAGATGATACAAACCACATGCCAGAAATAATTGTGAGGCAAAAGATGAAAGAGAGGGAGGAACTTCAAGCAATGACAATCACCAGGGGAAGAGTACTGATAAAATTATTCAAACAAAAATCTGATAAGTTCCTAGGTTCTGATTAACCTAATCCCAGAACCTTAAAATAAATAACTGTTGAGATAGAGAAGCATTAGTATGAAGATACAGCAGGTGATTAAGATGGAAAATTGAATGTTGTTTATCATAAAAGGAATGGAGTATAAAAGTAGGATGCTTGCTACAGTTTATTATGCATGACATTGATGAGACTACTGTTAGAGTGTTGTGTACAGTTTTGGCCCCTTATTCAAAAATAAACGCAATTGCATGAAAAGTAGTTCAGAGAAGGCTCACTCGGTTGATTCCGAGGATAAGGGATTATCTTATATGTATAAGTTGGATGTGTAACTGTTGGAGTTTAGGAGATCTTACTGAAACATAAAAGATCCTGAGGAGCCATGACAGGGTGGATGCTGAAAGATGTACCCCATTATGGAATAAAGTAGAAGTAGGCAATATTGTTTAAAAATAAGGGTCTCTTATTTAAAGTGAAAATGTATTTTCTTTCACAGGGATGTGCATGTAGTGCTGGATTAGATAATTGGATATTGTTAAGACAGACCTGGAATATTTCTTAACACACAAGGGAGTCAAAGAACATTGGGGGTGGGCAAGAAAACGAAATCAAGGCTACAATAAATATAGGGATTATGAGTAGGCCATTCAGCCCTTAAAGTCTATCTTACCACTTGATCAGCCATGATCTTACAAAATGATAACATAGACTTGTAGGGCTGAATGGTCTACTCATAATTTCTATATTTCTGTGTCACCTGTTTACAATTATTGTGCACCGTAGGATAGAATTTTACTTTGTACTTTAGTCAACAGCAATGACAATTAAATTTATGTTGAATAAATAGTTAATTTTATATGCCAGTCAGAGCAAGTATTCTTCATGATATAATTTGCTTTTGTCATTTATTTAGTTTAAAGTTATCTGATGGAAACCTCAAAATTGAAATAAACTACAGTTTTAAGTCAATATTTTAATCTCTTATGATGACATGAAATTTGATTTGATGGAAGAGATCATTCATCACATCTTATAGGGAAATTGTTATCCCTTAGTGATATTATTTTTTAATTTACATCATTAGCTGAATTTTCACAGCTTTTGGTCTTATTTATGAATGGAGCACCCTGCCACACTAAAGAAAGTAATTTTGAGGAATGAAGAAAGGGCAGACCCACTAGCAGTGGTACACCTATTGTTTAATGAAAGAGTACCATTGAAAGGGTGATCTCATTTTCTTTTCAACACAAGAAGTTTTGCTGAAACAAAGTAGTTCTGAAATCGGTAAATTAAAAAATGGAAGTACAGTGTTAAGTAGCTTTGGAATATAGTGTGTGACAACTCGTTAGATCTGCATGACAATGAAGCATGAAATAGCATTTCTTGTTCCCAAGTGAACTTCTAGTACATTATGTGGTGCCTTTTTAAAAGGCATCAAGCAGAGGATAGGTTTATCCTTATAAGCCAACAGCTGCTATAGTTCACCTGGTCACTGAATGCAGGATGACATTGACAGTGACCCTACATTTTTTCTGTCTTTTCAATCAAGGACAGCATGCAGTAAGGACAATTGATCATGAGGAAGGATATAATAAATGATTGAATGCTCTATGTTAAGTTTTGTAATTTTTGAATGTGTAGCAGTTGAGTTCTTACCTGGGAGTGCATCACCTATCTAAGGAATATTTTTCAGGTGAAAAATCGGGGCGGGGTAATGATCTGAAGTTTGTGAACTCAATATTGAATCTAGGAGGAGGTAAAGTGCCTTATCACAGGATGAGATGATGCTGTTCATGCTTACGCTGAACTTCATTGATACAGTAGGAGTGCTCAGAGTAGGATGGGCTTAACAATTAAAATGAAAAGCAGCATAGAGCTCAGTGCTGGGCTTGTAGACAAAATGGAGATGTTTCAGAAAGTGGTCACCTAAACTGAGTTTGATCAGTTCGGTATGTACTGGAGACTGTATCCTGTACATTATCCTAAATTAAAGGAAGCAATTTCTGGTCCAATGAGTTAAGCCCACATCCCCTGAATTAATGTTTTTTAAATAAAGCACATGTGCGTCAGCTGGTATTAGGTGCCCTGGGTGGTGTAATGTGATGAGGTACAATTGCAGCTATTAAACTTCCTAAACTTGCACAGAAGGGGGCAACTTGCTGAGAAGGGGACAAACAGGTAATGGTCTGTCCCAGTGCCAGCAATGTAGAGGATTTAGGTTTAGGGTTAGAATTATATGGTGCTTGGAAGGGAAATTGCAGACTTCTAATTTGTAGAAGTCATTTGTTTGGCGAATGCTATCAAAAGGAGCCTGAGTGAATTGTATAAGATGGTATACGCTGTTGCCAAAGTATCAAATGGAAGGAACAAATGTTTAAGGTGAGTACAGTGATCATCAAGCTGTTTTTATCCTGGATAAGTGTTGTCAGAATTTTACTATCTGTGGAGGTGTTGGGCTAGTGGCAATGTGACATGACTAGTAATCTAGAGATCCAGGCTAATATTCTGGGGACATGGACAATGTTCCCTCTAAAGTGTGTGGCCGTGCAATCACAAGGACATTCTGCAAATTGCAAACAATGTACTGACACATGGGCGGGCTTCTACTTCCAGACACTGCTGCGACACTCAAAGCTTGGAGGGTAACAGGTGAAAAAGAAAATCTGCCATCCTTACCCAGTCTGGCCACAACGTGACTCCAAACCCACAAATTTAGTTACATTTTAACTGTTCTCTGAAATGGCAAAAAGAGCCAATCAGTTCAAGGGCAGCTAAGGATGGGCAACAAATGTGAGCCTGAGCAGCAATACCCCCTATTCCTTACAAAATCTTAAAAAATAGGTAGTCACAGTGGCTCAGTGGTTAGCACTGCTGCCTCACAGCACCAGGGACCCAGGTTTGAGTCCACCCTCAGGCGACAGTCTCTATGGAATTTGCATGTTCTCCCCGTGTCTGCGTGGGTTTCCTCCAGGTGCTCCAGTTTCCTCCCACAATCCAAGGGTGATCAAACAGGTAGATGAGGGTAAAGCTATTGATGTAGTGTATATGGATTTCAGTAAGGCATTTAATAAGGTTCCCCACAGTAGACTAATGCACACAATACAGAGGCATGGGATTGAGGGTGATTTAGCGGTTTGGATCAGAAATTAGCTATCTGAAAGAAGACAGAGGGTGGTGGTTGTTAGGAAGTGTTCATCCTTGTGTTCAGTTACTAGTGGTGTACAGCAAAGATCTGTTTTGGGATCACTGCTGTTTGTCATTTTTATAAATGACCTGGATGAGTGTGTAGAAAAATGTGTTAGTAAATTTGTGGATGATACTAAGGTTGGTGGAGTTAATGGTAGTGCCGAAGGATGTTGCAGGTTACAGAGGGACATAGATAAGTTGCAGAACTGGGCTGAGGGGTGGCAAATAGAATTTAATGCGGTAAAAAAAAGTGTGAATTAACTTTGGAAGGAGCAACAGGAATAAATAGTATGGGCTAATGATGAGATTTTTGGTAGTGTAGATGAGCAGAGAGATCAGTGTCCATGTACATAGATCCCTGAAAGTTACCACCCAGGTTGAGAGGGTGTTAAGAAGGCATGGTATGTTAGCTTTTATTGGTAGAGGGGTTGAGTTCAGAGCCATGAAGTCATGTTGCAGCTGTACAAAACTCTGGTATGGCCGCACTTGGAGTGTTGCATACAGTTCTGGTCACCACATTATAGAAAGGATGTGAAGCTCTGGAAAGGGTTCAGAGGAGATTTACTAGGATGTTGCTTTGTAAGGGAGGGTGGGGGGAAGGTCTTATGAGGAAAGGCTGAGGGACTTAAGGCTGTTTTTGTCAGAGAAGAAGGTTGCCAGGTGACTTAATTGAGACATATAAGATATCAGAGGGTTAGATAGGGTGGACAGTGAAAGCCTTTTTCCTCGGATGGTGATAGCTAGCACAAGGGGACATACCTTTAAATTGAGGGATGGTGGATATAGGACAGATGTCAGAGGTAGTTTATTTACTCAGAGAGTAGATGGGGTATGGAACGCCCTACCTACAACAACAGTAGACTCGCCAGCTTCAAGGGCATTTAAATGGTCATTGGAAAATAGAATAGTGTAGGATAGATGGGCTTCAGATTGGTTCCACAGGTTGACGCAACATCGAGCGCTGAAGGGTCTGTACTGCGCTGTAATATTGTATGTGCAGGTTATGCTAAATTACCTGTAGTGTTCAGGAATGTGTAGGTTAGGTGCATTAGTTAGGGGTAAATATAAGACAAAAGGGTAGGGGAATGGGTCTGGGTGGCTTACCCTTGGGAGGGTCAGTGTGGACTTATTGGGCCGAATGGCCTGTTTCAACACTGTAGGGATTCTAGGCCAACCTTCTAGGTCAAATAAATGCAGATCCAGGTAAGAGTATTCACACTACTAACTTCTGTCTTGGAGATGCTGGACAGGCTTTGGGGAGCTGAGTTACTTGCTACAGGCTCAGTCCTGATGTTAAAGCTGCTGTCTTATATGGAAAGCTTGCCTGTGAAATATCTGCCCAGAAGAAAATAGGAATTTGGAAACTCTGCGATTCCATCTCTTCAGCATCCATGAATGATACTGGCAGTCCCATTCAATTTGCTATTTTGCCAAGGTGTTTAACTGTCATTGTACACAGTTGTCAGATGTTTCAGGAAGTAGATTTGCTTTTCATCTGCTTTCCACAATTTTCTCATTCTCAGATGCCTCTTGTTTTCAACCCTGTAATATTGTTGCTATAATTTTCTTTCCTGTTTTGAAAGCAAGGCCTTTTTAATTATGTGACTAAGCTGGTTCAACTTGTCAGCTTATTTTTAGTTAAGTATGTTATTAACTTGCTTGCCTATCCTTTAAATGTGAATAATAAATGCAACGATGGATGGATATGGGAATTTGCTGCCTTTCATTTAATGCATGACTAAACAAAGATTGCAGGTGTACTATATCAATAATTGATAGTCCTAATGCAATATTTAATGTTTTGTGCTGAATTCAACCTAGAGACCAATTTTCAACATTATCTATAATATCACAAGACCGGGATGATTCCGCTTTGCTATGCATTTGTCCTGTAATAATTTTTCAACACTCTTCCTAACTCAGTTGGATTTGGAAACATTAAATGTGCAAGATTTCCTAAAAGGAAGTAGGGATATAACAAATAGTTCTCATTTTTGCCAGTCTGAGGATATGACCAGATTCTTACAGCTGTGAGAAATTATTAGATGTCACAACTGGTTAACTTTGCTTCAATTAATTCTCTACTCTCATCACGTCACGTGTTCTGGGGGTTGTTACGCTGTTTAGGGTTTCCAAAAGGGCTTTATTTCTGATCTTGTGAATGTGCAGCCTTCACAATTTGATGACTTATTTACATTTGCATTTATGCACCAATCGATATTTTGGGTACAATCCTTCTTCAGGAACAGGGGTGAGGGTAGGGGGGTGCCGATCAGAGGAATGAATCTGATTCGTGGCTGGAGGGAAGAGTCAGTTGGAGGGATAGAGGGGAGGAAGCATGCCTGGAAAGGGAGTCGGGGATGGATGGGAAGGTTATTTGAAATTGGAGAACTTAATTTTGAGTCTTCTGGGCTATAGGCTTCCCAGGTGGAAGATGAGGTGTGTTCCTCCAGTTTCTGGTCTGATTCATAGTGGCAATGGAGGAGACCAAGGATGGATATGTCAGAGAGGGAATGGGCAAGGCAATTGAAATGGATAGTGGCTGGCTGGTCTCTACGGGCTCGGCTAAAATGTTCAGCGGAATGTGCCCTTTGTTTATGCCCTTGGTCTCATCGATATAGAGAAGTCCTCATTGGGAGCACTGGATACAGTAAACCAGGTTGGAAGAGAGGCAGGTGAATCTCTGTCTCACCTGGCAGGAGTGTTTGGGGCCCTGGGTGGAGGTGAAGGGGAGTGGTGTGCTAGCAGGTTTTGCAGATACTGGGGAGAGTTGGTGGGGAGAATGGCATTAACCAAGGAGTGGCAAAGGAAATGGTCTTTGCGGAAGGTGGGGAGG